>NC_056561.1:30029665-30044257 GCF_013358625.1 Macadamia integrifolia | reverse complement strand
CCCCCCCCCCCTCTTTGTGTGTGGATTGATTTCTGAAATTGATAATGTTCACCTGATACTTATATTAGGTGATCCTCTTAGCTATTTAGCTAAATATCAAGCAATGAGTTGCAGTCTTCGTAACCTAAGCTCTGATATCAACTAAAGCCGGAGGCTGCCTGGGCAGTTTATACAAAACAAAATACAAAGAATTAAGAAGATACAAGGGAGAACACAGAAAGAGAAGAGGATTCCAAGCAACTGATGAACTCAAATGAGGAGGGAGTCTTTTTATATAGAGTCCGAACTTCATAAGCTGTTAAGTCTGCAGATTCCAGAGTGTCTTAAATCAGTGAACAGCGGCTTGCTACAGTACCAGTGGTAAGTGCATAGTATGAGTTTGTTCTTCCATATTATGAACAAAGGAGTTCCTGTGAAATTAAATGAGTCTTGTGGCTTTATCTTTGGACTCTCTCTCATTAAACTCTTCTTTTACTTTGGGACTATATATTCACCTAATATCATACAGCATTTATCATTATGTGTATGAGTTTGTTCAAATTTAGAAACATGACACACCCATGAAGAAGCTACTAACATCTTTATAGTTTAAATTGGTTGCAAATGTGTATGAGTTTGCCATCAAATTTATTTTGTTGTAACTTCTTGTACTTTCATATTACATCCGTTGTTTATTTGTTAAAACCATAATTTATTTTAGATAGGTTATAGAAAGGATGTTAAAAAAAGTATGAAGGTTGATACAAAAGGTCTAAGAGAGTAATCATATTGTTGGAATGATGAGAGAATAAAATTACTAATCAATATTGGTGTTGAATATTCACACAAAGGGTACAAGTTAATAAATATTTCACGAAGGATGGTTGGCTCCGCATCTTGAAAGAATATAACAAAAAATGCGAAAAAAAAGTAACTTTCATTGTGCAACTCAAGAATAAATAGAATATTTTGAAAGTCGTGTGGCAAACAAGGGTGTTTTTTGGCAGTGGAACACGGATTAATAAAGGTAAATCCTTCACATAGCAAATCCAACTTCTTCTTTTTTTTTTTTTTCTTTTTTTGATAAAAAAAAATTATGTGAATTAAAATCCAACTTTAATGTGCAGTTTAGAATCTTAAATAATTTTGGATAATTATTTTATATCAAAATAAAATTACAAAAGCATCCCCAAAGAAAGCACTTCCGGAATGCCCCGCATTGCAAAATGAAAAAGAATTATGTAAATTATTCCATGGTACTATTACTGATGGGAAAGGTATGGTTTGCAAAGTGAAGAGATTGCTCAAAATGGAGTGAGCTTCTAGACCACGTCACTAAGTTGATAGTTGAATGTATTAGTTCACCAGACATTCTACAATTCGGTTCAATCTATATGCCATAGGCCCATAGAGATCAGTTTCAAATGAGAGTAGGAGACATCACAATCTCTCTTCTCAATGACACAATTGTTCTGTTTGATCACAATTTTGGAAAAAGGAACCTTTGGTTTCTTCATTTTGAGACTAGTAAGGTTTATTGGGATTGGATGCTCTAAGGGCTAATTAGATATGATGTCACTATTCCGTACATATTGCTTTGCATGGAATCCATTCACAGGAGCCTGAATCACTCTTCCATACCTCAATAATCTCCCTGGGATAGTCGAATTTATAGCAACAACGGTATAGTAATATTTTAACTTCTTTGAAGTGATATCGAGAGGATTGGAGAGAGATCACTTTTGAGAAGTCATCAACCCAAGGCTGTCAAACGGTTTGGTTTCGATTATTCGGTTCGGTTTCGAACAATGATAAGGTGGACCAAAACCGAACTAAGAACCGACTCAGTTCGGTATTTAGATACTCAAGCCAATTCAATTCGACTCGGTTTGGTTTCAAATCCAATTTGGTTCTGATATGCAGTTTTATTTCAGTTTTGTACCTTGGTTTTAATTCGATTATGGAAACAGTTCCACTTTTGAACCATGACTGTGATGGACCAAAGGCCATAATAGGCTCAAGTTATGGGCCTTATGGCCATTGCTAACTCCAAAATTATCTTAGTACGTAAATATGTGATGATAAAATTGTAAAAAACACTTATCACCTAAAAAATCTCTCTTAACGATACTAGGGTTTTTTCATTTTTTTTGTTTTAAGAGTAATTTGGTTCGGTTTCAGTTCGAACTGACGGTTCTTATACCTTTAATCAAAACCGAGCCGAACCGAGGTCCATACTCATTATACTCAAACCGAATTTGAACCGAATTAATTCGATTTGATTCAGTTTGATTCGGTCTGATAAATTCGGCTCGATTTCAAATTTGGCATTTGGTTCGATTTGAAATTGACACCCTTACATCAACCCCAGTGACATTATTAATGTGTGGAAGAGTGATTCGCTGTGAAGGATGCCAATTAAAGCGCTATGTATGGAATGGTGACAACATAACCAACCAGCCCTTAGAGCATCCAACGCATTATATAACCAGGGCTCCTTTAGGGTCATCCAATAAACCTTACTATCCTCAAAATTAAAGATCAAACAGAACCATGGGATCGTATGGCCGAGAAGAGAGGCTGGAATGTATTCTAGTCTCATTTGAAACCAATCTCTATGGTATGTAGACCGAATCGAATAGGAGCATTTCTTGTAAACCAAGACAAGCAACTATCAACTCAGTGATGTGGTCAGGAAGTTCACTTCATTATGCACACAGGCATATCAGACCTATTTCTTACATCCAATCTATTATATCTAGTAGTTACCAAATGATTTTTATTTTTAGATCTAAAATGATTTTCATTAATGATTTTTTAATAAATAGATTAAATACAAAAATAAAAATGATACCAAAGAGAGAGAGCGCCTATATATAGTAAGAAATTCAGGTATCTTATATAAGTATGTTAGATAATGATTTCAAGAATTTTCTTTTAAGTTTGCAAAACTTCACTTTCCTTCCCTTTAATTTCCTTAGCAACCAAAGGAACCCTAGGGAAATACAATATCCCCGATAAAATAAAATTGACATGAAATGCAGTGGTGAATGGAAACAGCTTAAAGTGAGATAATATTAACAAGTTTTACATCGAATATTAATTTTCCATGTGTTTGGAATTCATGCAACTTTTGCAAATACCATAGGTATTTTCTTGTTAATAATTTCTCATTTTCTCCTGAGCTACCAACGAAATCTTTTCAGCTCTACCTTCTCTATATTGTGGTAATCTATGCTTCATTTATCATTTAACAAGTATATATACATATAAATATATATATATATATATATATTTATATTCATTTATCACTTTATAAGTCTTATTTTCTTTTATGTTTTGTTTTCTCAAGTCTCTGAAAAGAAAATTAATTAAAACAAAACGAAACTTGCATTGTCTTCTACAAACATGTTAGCCCGATCAGTCAACATCCTACTGGCTAGTCTAGTAGCCACTGATATTACACTATCCACTTGAATTGATAAATCAATGTTGGAGTTTCGACGCATCCGAACGGATCCCTCTAAGTGTATACGAGACTGATGGGTGAGGACTGAATCGATGACTCGAAATCACCCCTATCAATATGATAGTCCTTTGGACCCTTCGCTTGCTGAGAAGAGGTAGCCAAGCCTCCCAAAAGCATGCTCTTGGTTTATGCCCCCAAATAATATGGTAGCATTACATTGTGATGGATCCCTCTCACAAGCTCGAGCTTCTTATGGTGGATTAGTCCGGGATAGGAAGGGATCCCTTTACTTGCTTATACTGGTCTTGGCGAGAAGACTAATATTTTATGGCTTGAGCTCTTGGGTATCCTTAGAGGAATTTCTATTTGCATAGAAAACAACATGATGGAGATTTCAATTCATTTAGATTCCAAATTGGCTGGAGATATGCTAAATGGAGAAATTGAGGGGCCATGGGAGACTAGAGCTATTAAAAGTAAGATTCTTCACATTTCTAGTACCTTGTCCAGAAAGGAAGTCAAGCATGTATGGAGGGAGCTTAATAAGTCTGCGTATTACCTGACATCTATGGCTACATCTTAGGTTGAGAGTATTATTCAGCCTCATGATTTCTCTGATGAGCTGAATAATTTAGTGATGGAGGATTCAGCTTTCAAGATTTTCTACAGATTGTAATATGTTTTAGTTTATCCATGGCATTTTTTCTTTGTAATGTAGGGCCTATCTTGCTTTGTTTTTTAGGGGTCTCTCCTCCATTATTTCGGTCAGTCCAAAGATGGAGATAGAGGTTACCTTTTCTTGTACATTCTTTTTTCTTTTTCAATACATACAAATTACTTATAGAAAAAAAAAAAAGATAGCCAAGCCAATAAAGGAATAGTCAAATGTCAACCCCTACCCTCTCCTCTCCTACTTCTTTCAAATCTCCTCTAGGATCAGGAGGCGAGCTTAATGGCACTTGGCTTGATTTTTGTTAGATTAAACACCAAGAAACACGAATAATAAAGAGACGATAGATCCGTACAACACAGAGATTTAACGACGTTCACACACCAGGGTGGTGTGCTACGTCCTCGGGCGAAGAAGAAAATGTTTCACTATGCAGAAGAGAGATTTACACCCTAGCAGCGGCGAGGAAAAACTCACCCTGAAACCCTAGCTGCGTGAAAACCCTAGAATACAATGACTTTCTCAACAAGCAACAGTACATTATATATACTCCAAAAACGTGGGTGGACCTATCGGCCCAAGCCCTCTGCTTCCATCACAGATCTCAGAAAATTTCCCATTGGGGTCGCCACCAAAATATGTCGGATCGGGTCAATCTTCAAAACGGGTCAAGAATTCGAGACAAACTTAACAATTTTCAAATCTTGATTCCAGCTAAAGTTCTAAAACACTAAAGTACGCTACAGGTGGAGATAAAAACCATAATTCATATGAGCGAAGTGAGACAATAACACAAGGAAAGCGGATAAAAGCAAGCGAGATCAGAACCATTCCTTCATGCACACCACCCTACTCACTTCTTTCTGATTCCGCAAGCCCCAACTACCGCGAAATAAACTATAAGGCATTTCATAAGTGACGAAATGGATAGCAAAACATTAAATAACTCTAGAGGCCATCCAGCTTGTGGTCCCTGTATAGGGTTGTTTACCCACACTTCTATTTCCCTATATCCTTTTGTTGCAACCTGCCATCCCTGCAAGATCCCTCAAGCCTTCGCGGCCAACATTTGTCAATACTAGAACTCAAAAGCAGGTCAATGAAATTGAGAATTAAAGAGAACTACAAAAGCCATCCACTGTGATAATTAGATGGATTAAAACAGCAATCAGATATAAGAATAGAGTGATCCTAGCGGATTGATCTTGATATTCAGTGAGGTAACCAGTTAACCAAGGTGCAGTCTGAAACTTTAAAGAAAAGTTAGAAAAGAACGATAAATGTGAAACCCATTTATAGATAAACTGAATAACAACAACATCAGCTGAAGGTTGAACCCCTTGAAAATCTCATTTATTTCATTGGATCCAAAGAGTATACATCAATATAGCAAAAGTAGCTAGAACCCCAAACAAATCCAAGGTAGGTAAGCTCGAAGATCTAATTAAAGATTTGAAATCACAAATTGAAAATTATGCTTGGATATGGAGCCTATAGGAAAATCCTATGGAAATCCAATCTACTGGTGAAATGGGACGTCCATTTTTTTTGGGGAAATTTACCGTGCCACCCCTGGAGAATGCTACAATGATAAGACTAGGGGTGTCAAAAAAGCCCGGTCAACCCGAATCAGGCCTAGCCTGCCCTGAGCCCGAACAGGGCTTGGCCTGAGATTTCAGCCAATAGGGTGGGTTAGGGTTGAGATTTTCAAGTCCGAGGCAGGGTTGGGTTGTGCCTGGACTGAGGTCTCAACCCAACCCAACCCAATCCAATCTAACCCAACATGCTAATAATTATTAATGAGTACTTCTAGTGTCTTTCGTTTCCAACAATCTATACATATACGAAAACTTTGGTCTTTGACCTCTGCAATGCATCAAGATCTAGTAACTAAGTAACCGATAGTATTGGGTTGAACTGAATTTGTTTAAATTCAGTCCAATCAGGGTCAATTAAGGTTGGGTTACATTGGGTTGGGCTAAACCCGACAAGGTTGGGCCTGGGTTGAGATATCCCAGCCCGACTTAGGGCTGGGCTGGGCTAGGGCTTGGGTTTAGTTAAGAGACCTTAGGGTTGGGTTGGGTTTTCTAAAACCCAGCCCATCCTGGCCCATTGACAATCCTAGGTAAGACCACCCCTTTTGTTTTATCAAATTATTTTCAGATCCCTTATCGTTAGTCACATTAAGTCAAGAAATAAAATGACCATTATACCCTTTTTACTAAAGAATAATGGTTAAGTCAAGAGGTAAAATGACCATTGTACCATTTTCACTAAAACTCATTTCAACCCAATTCTTCTTCACCCCTACCTGGAGATAACTAGTCTAAATGTCCCGCCTGTGGTTTTTCTATCCGGCAGAAACCCCAGCACCGGTCCACAACAACGCCGAGTTCCTACCGTGCCGTTTCAGCCACCACGCCCCGCAAACCCTAATCTTTGGTGGAAATGGGGTGGGGATTGGTTCAGGCTTTGAGGACGAGCTCCCTTTATTGGAAGAACTCGGGATCAACACTCGTCAAATCTGGAGGAAGACTGTCTCGATCTTCACGAGGATGCATACTTATCAAGTCCATTTCTCTTCCTCATGGCTTTCGGCCTCTTTCAATTGCTTGATGGAAAGATCCATTTTGGGATTCTTTAGGGTTGTTGTTGTTGGTGGTGTCTAACAAATGAAGTGTACAATCCGTTCCCATATTGGATCAACTCTTCGTGTGACCCTGATTCTATGATGTGCCCATTCTGAACTACAGCGATCATCTCAGCATTGTGAATTGTGGAAAGACGGTGAGCAATAACAATCGTCATTCGGCCTACCACCACCTTGTCGAGTGCTTCTTAAACAATTCTCTCTGATCCTGAATCTAATGCACTTGTCGCCTAGTCCAAAGGAAGGATCTTTGGGGCTCTAATCACCGCTCTTGCAATTGCTATCCTCTGTTTTTGTCCTCTTGATAACTGAGTGCCTCCTTCACCAACCTGTGCAAATTCAAATTTGCTAGCTTCTGATTGTTTAAATTGTTTCATTGATGTTTAATGACTTTAATGGTCAAGCTAAACAATGACAAAAACAAACCTGGGTATCATATCCTTGTGGCAGTAGAGAAATGAAACTGTGAGCATTTGCAGATTTTGTGGCTTCAACTACCTCATCCATGGTTGCGTCCTCTTTGCCAAAGAGTATGTTTTCTTTAATGGAAGTAGTAAATAAAGCTGGTTCTTAGCTCACTAAACCCCGGTTCCTGAAGCTATTTTCATGGATTCCAAAAGGCGATGCCGCGGCTGTTCGTCGCAGATGTCATCGTCGATGCCGTCGCCATTAAGGGTCGAACCGTCGTCTGTTCGTCGTCAAACCGAAACCGAATATTAAAACCAAAACCGAGCCCAATTAACCGAACTGAACCGAACCGAATAAATTCGATTCATATTCGGTTTAGGTATGTGAATATTGCTATTCGGTTCAGTTTGGTTTCGATTTAAGATGTTAAAACATTGGTTCGAAATCAAAACCGAACCGAATTATTCTTAAAAGTTAAAACCAAAAAATGAAAAAAAAAAACCCTACTAGCGCTAAGACTTAGGAGACATTTTCCATATTCCCTTTTGAGTTTTTGACTCTTAGAGGAGGCTGGGCACGTTGGATATGTTATTATGTTTTTTTTTTTTTTTTTTTTTTTTTTATTCTAGCTTAGATCTTACTTGAGATTGGCATTTACAATTTTATTCTGTAGGTCTTAAGCTGATACATGTTTTGACTATGCTATAGTCAGATTTTGATGGGTTTTATTATCTTTAATAGGTGTTTTTGAATGATTATCTGAAAAGACTTTATGATTGATGGAATGTGTAAGACAAAAATTGGAGAATCAAGTCGGTAACTTGAGTCCATTATGGCCTTTGGTCCATCACAGTCATGGTTCAAAAGTGGAACCGTTTTTCATAATCGAATTAAAATCGAGGTACATAACCGAATTAAAACCAAATATTAGAACCGAAACCAAATCGAACCGAATTGGTTCTCGGTTCGATTATGGTCCACCATATCGTCATTTGGAATCGAACCGAAACCAAACCAAATAATCAAAACCGAAACGATTGACACCCTTAGTCTCCATTGCTCTGAGCGATCACCGGTGGTCCAAATCTTTGGGAGAAAGGTGTATTAGGTCATGGAATGGGTGAAAGGAATAGTAAATTATTACAAGGGTATTTTAGGTACTTCATATTTACTTCATATTTAATAAAAGTATTTTGGCATTTAAAATAAAATAGAGTTGCTGACATCAGCATATAAGGTATATTCCTTAACTGTGACTGACGGTAGGGGGTTTGAGAATAATTTGGTGAAACAGACGAGGTGGTATTATCATTGTGGTATTCTCTATGGCGTGCTACATGATAGTTAGATCCAAGGGCTCTCAAGTATGCAAAAGGTATGGACACGTAGTCCAAAGTCCTCGTAGGCCTTGGATTTGTGCTACACGCCATGTCGCGTGTTAGAGGATCCTTATTTGGGGGAATGGGGAGTTAGGAGAGGAGGAATAATTATGATATCCTGTGGCCAAATTTTCAGGAACATGTCACAACACCATGTCATTATTAGGGTAGAAATTTTGTAAGCCAAAGTGGTAGATTCCATTGATAAAAAAAAATGGATGGGGGAATTTTTAGATGTATAAATTTTGAAATAATTTGTTTTGTTAATTTAAGAATGGGAGGAGGTTAGGTATGTCGTCGGTTTTCTTGGAGTTAGCGGCTCATCCAATGGAGGGGTTGGGATATGAGGGGCACAGGGGGCTTTTCCTGGAGGAGGAGGAGGAGGAGGAGTAGAGGGACACAAATTTGGTTATACCAGAGTCATACTTAGCCTTTTCCCTTAAAAATAAATAAATAAACTTGAAATAAAATTCAGATTCATATTAATTAGAAAATTATTCTTGTGATCTATGGCATCATTATCACCATAGTTGCATCTTTCAGGTTCCAGCAGAAGGTTGAGCAGCCAAAACTGGTGGTTCCGGTGCCTATGAAAGCCGAAATATGAGCTGATTTTGTCATTGCAGTAGTGACTGGTGAACTCTGAGAGCCCTAATTTCATGTAATTGACTTTTTTCAAAACTTCGAAATCGATTTGGGTTTGGGTGAATTATTTTTAAAATTTGGTTCATCCAGATAATTTGTCAAATTTTAACTATTATAGCCTAATTATTGCATATAAGAGAATTTGGAATTGTCCCAGACTTGGCCAACCTATGTAAATGGGGCTGCAAATAGAATCCTGGCCTAGATAATTGGGAACTAGGCCTGTAAAGAACTACCAAAACAAGTCTCAAGTGGTCTCACTGCTAAATAAGAATCAATATGGTTGGACAAAAGTTTCCCACTTACTGTAAGTGATTTTATGGTTGGTACTTGTAAATGATGTTTGATGGGTCTTGTTCATATTTCTAAGGAGGACAACAAGATTTTATTAATAAAAAGAATCAAAAGAATATAGAGAAACCCATATGGGCAAAAAAAAAAAAAATCAAATATTGTTTCCATTTTCGGCATTGCCATCAGCAGAATAGGAGAATTGAACTAAGATAGCCCGATCCTAACGTCCTGCTCCACCTTTGGCATGATGGGTCTTGTTCATGATTTTCTAATAACTTGAAAGAAATCTCATATTCTCAACCTGAATTAACTCCTCATTTAGCTTCTGGTGTTCATGCAATAGTTTAAATTCATGAATATAACTAAGATTAATGCTAAGTGTTAGTTATTGCCCAAAGGGTGAACATGGTTTCCGTCATCAGTTCATGTTCAAAATTAGAGTGAGGCCTCATTGATTAGATACTGAAGAATATACTTCCCTGGTCCTACTTTAACTCTAAGATTGCTTTACTTTTGGCATCCAAACCTGAAAAGTAAGTCTAATGAACCCAATTCTTGAGCAACCAATCTTATCTGGCCAAGTCTTTCACATTGAATTATCCAACCCCAAAAGCTTAAGATATTAGGTAAAGAAGCTCAACTGGTATATAAAGGCATCAAGGTGACAGAACATGTAACATACACGCGAGTACATTATCAATATAGTGGACCTGATGACTCTGATACCATGTTAAATATCCAACCAAAAACTTTAAGCTATTACGTGGACATGCCCAACTAGTAATTGACGTCAGCTAAGGTCTTAGAGTTTTAATTTCAATGTGGGATTATTTCAAATAGTTCATGTGTTGTTTTATGGTTGTCCTTGTTGGCAATCCGACTACGTGGCTGTGATGATGTGGTCAGTTTGGGTGACGTGGATGAAAATGGTGATATGGCAGTATCCAGTGTCACCGATGAGATAACCGAGCCGCTTGGTAAGCATGGAATGGTTTGATACATCCTTAGCATATGGTATGGGTTTCTGGGTCAAAATTGACAAAATTTATCGGGTATTTTCGGTAGTGAAAATAACATTTTTGAAAGATCGTTTCTTCATGAAAAAGATAGATTGTAATTTATATAGTCTAGTGAATCTGATTTTGTCGCATTCCAATACCGTATGAAGAAGTTACGGCATCTGTGGCAGTCAAGGGAAGTTTTGACATTGAAGATGAATTTTTTAAAGAAAGTGTTCTCATGTAATGATACGAAAAAAAGTCGATATTTCCAATGGTTCTGATTTCGTCACGTTCTGATTTCGTATGAGAAAGATGTGTCATTGGAAAGGTCTAGAGGCATTTTGATCTTTTTATATGGATGAGTTAGATGATTGGATCTTCTGAAAATTCATAGAGCATCCACTCATGGTTCCAACGCACTTTGTTTCATCTCGATCGGATAGCGTATGAAAAAGTTATAAGTGTTTCCGCAAAGCCAATTCAAAAATCCAAACCAAAAACTCATCAGTTGCTCTCGGTGTTGGGTGGATTTTTCAAAATTTATTTTTGAAATTTAAAAGGTTTTATGTAATTTCAATATTTTAAAGGTCTGAGTTGCAGGGGGTCTTTAAGCACTGAAATATATGAAGGTAGGGGCTTGATTGTAATAAAGAGGAGTAAAGGGAAGTGAAATAAATGTTCTAGATTCGACCACGTAGGCTTGATTCCCATCTAAGAGTGCTCACGAATTGGCACTGGATCAGACGTTTAATATGCTTATGCGAGATTTTCTATTGGTCGGATTTATTAAGAACCATATGCTGGCGCTGCACAAGATTGATTTTACTATGGTGTTACGTACATGCAAAAAGTGGCATAGATAGATGTTGTTTCTCATGATATCATGAGATCTGATTTAAACCAGATCTGAAGATCTCAATCCAAGGGTTGGGAGCCACCTATACTTTACGAGACATAGTCGACAATCCTCCGTGAATCGTGTCGATCTAACCAATAGGATGTCGACAACTTTTTTGACCGTTGACGCAATGTTGACCGCACAGATCATCATGACATCATATGATCCTAGATCTACGGTTCATGTTCACTATCCGTTATGGGAATCTGACGGCTCATATTATTAGATACTCGTTGATGAGATCTACAGCCAGATTTGTGCCCCTGTTGCGCGTGCCACCGGTGTAGCCTACGCCACTTTTACGAAGATTCCATTTCAAGTTATCTCATTGCTCCAACTTCAAATAGTCATATCTCCCTCATTTTAACTCGGATTTGGGTGAACCAAATTGCTACTTCTTCATTTTTTCAAGTCCTACACTATGGAAGTAAAAAAAAAAAAATTTGAGTTTTGAGTGAAGGAAGGCTACGATTTTGGCATGAGAAGTTTTCCCCTCTTTGTTGGTCCTTGAATGAACATGAATACTTGATGATAAATGTTCTTAGGCCATTAAAGGAGATAAAATAGGTGATTGAGGTGTGTTAATGATACATTAACTCAAAGCCATGTAGAAAGAGAAGAAAGCAAGGATTTGTTTGCTTTAAAGAGCAAGAAGCCAAGTAGAGAGAATGTGTGAGCATCAAACTTGTCAGTACAAGTTTTCAGTCATCCCAAACAATCGGTTGTGAGATTCTCTAACCTTTGATTTACATTATATGTATGTATGTATGTTAAGGTTAATTGTGGATGAATGTATACATGCTAGGTTAGTTGTGGATGACCTGTAAGCATGTTAGTTAGTTGTGGATATATATGCTAAGCAGAGCTTAGCTGTATGACATTGATATAAGCTCAAATTTACTGTATTCTTTATTGAGTGCTTAGTAGGTGCTAAGAACCAGGAGTGGGTGCTCTAGTGTAGTTGGTGCTACACATTGTACCAGCACTGCGAGTGCCATCTTAACTTCGGCTTGAGAAAATTGGGTGTAGGTGCTCCCGACTATGGGTGTAATCAAAAATAGTGTATTGAGTAGGTACGAAGCCTTTACAGGCACTACTCCGGGAATGTAGGAAAATTGTCAAACCTCGTAAAAATCCTGTATTGTGGGTGCTTGTTGTTTGTATTTTATATTGAAGTGCGTGGAATGTGGAATGGGTGTGCATACTTAGAAGTGCCTATGAGAGGTTGAGTGTGCATACAACTGTGTGTAAACAGGGACGTATATATCAAGTTTTTCTTGGTCAGACATCAGACTGGTTTTTGAGGATCGAAATTGGACTCACTGATTTACCCCCCCTCTCAATGACTGCCGGATTACAACATCATGCACGTGCAACCTTCGAACTTCAAAGAAGAAGTGCCTGAGTTCACAGCCAATTTGGTCCCAAATGAAGCTGATGCATCACCCAAAACTCTTTAGAAGTTAATGTTGGAATTCCATAAGAGTAGGGGAGAAAGTGTCTCTACAACTTTAAGACCATTAGGTACAATGCCAAACAAATGTAGTTTTAAACTTCAAAAGGGAATAAAATACATTCCAAGCATTATCAAGGTCGTCAAATAAAATAGTATCCATCCCAATCTGATAGGAAATATTCTGTCCACATTAGATCATCCTTGAATTGGGGAAGGTATATCTTACATGTAGTTGTAGCTTTTTCAAGATGGTGATGACAAAGAAACATTTCAGCAATTGGTATGTTTCTCTTATTAAACTTTTGTGGTAAACCTCCTCCTAGTAGTGCATCTTCATCTTGATATACACATATAGTTTTTCCACAACAACTCTATAGCTAACCTATAAGAAGTATCCATGAGACCTACTTACTCCTTGGTGAGGAAGAATATTCACTTGCAAGATTTGCCTCTGAATAAATTATCTTACATGGGTTTAAGAATGAATTTTCATATAGACAATAAATGAGACTAAACTAATGGTGTCAGCAATATGATCAATGTTTAGTGGTTTATCATGAGTGATTCTATAAAACACGGGCGTGAAAAATAAATGTCCCACCTTTATGAAATAAAAAAATTCCATGAATATTGATTTCCTTACGCGTGCTATCATTGTTTGGCCCCATATTGGTGCAAAGGCCACATGACCAGGCAGTAATCTCTTGCCCAAAAGAGATTAAGGGAAAAGGTTCTTTGAGCTGCTAAGAAAGGGTACACTAACACATGTGTTTCTCTCTCTCCTCCTCACATGAAATGATTTCACTACCCTCCCATGTAATATGATACTTTTTTATCGCACACCATATTGCATTCCACTATGCTTGCTTAGAGAATACTCCCCCAAACAATGATTTCTTCTTTTCATTGCCCTATTCTCTTTGATCCGCTAGAGCACATGCTTCATCAAATTTTTTATGCTTCATGAATTGATTACAATGTGTCATCCAGGGGGGTGCAACAAGGATGGGCTGAAAAAACCAGGCCCAGCCTAGGTGTCTTGGGCTTAGCCCTAGTGCGGCCCTAGCTATCAGGCTCCGGGCAGGTCAGGCTTTGCCCTATTTTTGTCATTTTACAATGTCTTCATACAAACAAAAATTTGAAAAAAATTATGCTTTCTAAGATTCTTATAATTAGGTCTAATCCATTAGTTCCCGTTAAATTGGGACTGTTAATTGATAACATCACCTAATATCATACTATCTAATGCCCAAAATGCCCTTCCCTAAAGTCAATGTGGCCCCTGTGTCAATGTAGGGCTAATAAAAGTATGTGCAGAAACATCAATATGAGTGAGACTTTCACCTATCATAAGGGGCGGGGTGATAATTTTTTCCCCTCTGTATCTAGGCGCAATGGACACACTATCTTTCAACCTTATTTTTTCCTTTTTTAAATATTTACATAATTAATGGAGAAAGGATCCACAAGTGAGTAGCATATATTGACATCTCCCTCATCAAGCCAATGAGTGCATGACAATTTGTATATAGGGGCCCACATGGTCGGTAAGAAGAGAGAGTGTGTGAGAGGGCGTGTACTAGGAGCACTGTGTACATTTTTCCCATGTTTGATATACTTATATAAAGCATTATTTGGGAGAGGGGAAACCTCACTTTCTTGGCAGTAGAGCACTTTTTCTTCTCCTTTTATGGTTTTAGAAAGTCATCTTCAAGAGGGTCTTATTTCATGCATGGTACCTTT
>NC_056561.1:29985649-30029565 GCF_013358625.1 Macadamia integrifolia | reverse complement strand
GAAAAAAAAAAAAAAAAAAAAACCTTTAGATATAAGGTCTTGAACAAATGTCTTCCTCCTAATCAAGCGAAGGCAAGGGAAGGGGTTGAACCTTTCTTCTTCTTCTTCTCTTTCTCTCTTGAATCACTAACAGAGGGGAAAAGGATGTCTCTCTCTCTCTCTCTCTCTCTCTCTCTTTTCTTCTCTCTTTTCAAAATATGCAGCCTTGTGAGAGGCTGCCAACCTACCCTCTTCTCTTTTTATTTCCCAAGCTCTTTTCCTAATTCAAAGAATAAATAAAATCTTTAAGAGCCAATCAACTTTCCCCCTTGTCAATTTGCTTAGCAAGGCAAAAAGGAGATGCCAAAAGCGTTGCCTACATGCCCCTTGATTATGCAATTTGCCCCCCTTGATTTGATCATTTGCCCCCCCTTGATTTGAGTCATATAAGGAAGGGAAAAAGGATAATCAATTTACCCCCATTGATTTGATAATTTGTCCCCCTTGATTTGAATATCACAAGGAAGGGGAAAAAAATATCACTAAGTTAGTATAATTAAAAGGATATTAATCTAGGTGTCAAATCATAATTGCGGGAATTTGAATAATTAGCATAAATATATAAACTAAATAAGGAAATACTATGAGATGAGGAGATAAAATGCCATATTTAATTTGGTTTATAATAGGCATGTAATTGTAAGGCAAAAATGGGAGTTTCTATAAGTGACCGACAACCAAAAAGGTAGTTATGCCTCACCATATAATTATCATAAAAGGTATGAGTCTAAAATGGGAATTTTGCAATTCAAAAACATTTAAAAACTTACCAAAAATAAAGTGATGACAAGGCCAAAGAATCTTGGACTTTGGTCAACAAATTTACATTTTGACCACCACGTCGTCCATTACAAACATTGACTTTGACTGCCCCGTCATCAGCTAACTCATCACTTCAGGTCAGGGTTAGACTAAGTCAAAGAAAAATTAGGGGTATTACAGGCAGCCGGTCCTTGGATTCTTCTCAAAAGAGAATAGAATAAGAAGGTGAAGCTAGTTTGGTGCTTACATTTACCCAAAGATATGAAAAGACATATTTGCTCATTCCTCTAGGAGATGCTACGAAGGATTTGTATGAGCTCAAGCCCAGACCCTTCCCCGAGAAAAGTACTTACGCTCAGGGAATGAGAGAAAGAAGAATGATGGTTTGTGGCCATTGAGCAAGAACCAATTGCGATGGAAGATTCAAGATGACGGTCAAAAGTGCAACCAAAGGGCTAGCCCAATTTCAAATGGTCGATTAGAGAATCTTGAATTCATCAACAACGGTCTAAGAAGCCTCAAAAGAGATTCACCCCTCAGGAAGTTTGGTTTTCGAGAGCGCAAGATCGGCCAATTTACTTTTGTGACCAAGTAACCTTAAGGAGGCAATAATGGCACCATGAAAAGTATAGCAGCAATCACTGCAGAAGAAGAAGAGGGTCCACTACCGCACTTGTTGATTCACTAGGCCAATAGACCACTCCTGAATTGGACAAGCATCGGGGACAACTTCAAGTTTACTCACACTCTAGAGTCAACCGGTCTGAATACCACTGAGGAATGCACCGATTCTGTCATTGAGTCCACTGTTGAGTAATCTAATGTTGTTGAGGTGTTCCCATATTTCCTTTCAATGAAAATTCAGAATTTATATATGTTGAGTCTATTGCTCCTCTGAGCATCAATGAAAATTATGATTCCGAGTATGATTTGCCTCCATATTTGGATGATGACCTTAATAAATATTATAACTTAATAAAATAATGCATGCCCAAAAAAGCCCAATCCATCAGTGAGGATACTTGGGTCATTAATTAATGAACAAACCAATGCCTTTGAGAGGTAAAAATTGATGTTACCCTAGATGATGAAGAAACGGCACAGGTGACAAGTCTCCTCAAGATATTCATGGAAGTCTTCGCTTGGTTCTATGAAGATATGATGGGGATTGATCCGAATATTATACAACATTACTCACCAACCTACCCTGATGCAAGACCCATCAAGCAGAAGCCTAGGAGAATGCACCCAGATAGATAGGGAAAATTAGGGAATAAGTGATGAAGCAATGGAACGCCGGCTTCTTGCAGGTGGTAGAATATCCCCAGTGGTTGGCAAATGTTGTTCTAGTCCCAAAAAAATACGAAAAGTATGAATGTGCATGGACTTTCGAGATCTCAACAAGGTTAGCCCGAAGGACAACTTCTCATTGCTTTACATTGATATACTTGTTAACAACACGCCTGGACATGCCTTGTTGTCATTCATGGATGGTTTCTCGGGATATAACCAAGTGATCATGCACCCCGTAGACAGGGAGAAGACAACTTTCACCACTCCATGGGGAACATATTGTTATAAGGTGATGCCATTAGGGCTGAAGAATGCCAAAGCAACACCTACTACAGATCGGCCACAACTATTCTCCATAACATGGTGCACAAGGAAGTGAAAATCTATGTGGAAGTCTATATGGAAGAGATGATAGTGAAATCAGTAGATTAGTAGGGACACATCCCCGCTCTAAAGAAGTTCTTTGAAAGGATAAGGAAGTATCAATTAAGGCTAAATCCCCAAAAATATGTTTTTGGCATGACAGTCGGAAAGCTATTGGGATTCCTAGTGAGTGAAAGAGGCATCGAGGTAGACCCTATTAAAATTAAGGTTTCAATATATGCCAGCAACTCGAACAAAAATAGAGATACCTCGACCACATCCAATACATCAGTTGATTCATAGCTCAGATAACCACCATTTGCAAGCCGATCTTCAAACTACTGAAGAAGGACCAACCCAAAGAGTGGAACGATCAATGTCAACAAACATTTGATCAAATAAACGGGTATTTGGAAAATCCACTAGTGCTGACCCATTGCTGGAGAACCTCTTTTGCTATACTGATCAGTCAGAGAAAATTCCATGGGTTCTTTGTTGGCTTAGAAAGAAAAAAGAAAAGGAGGAGAGTAAGTAATATACTATTTGAGTAAGAAGTTGTTAGAATATGAAATCCGGTACACATCTCTAGAGAAGACTTGTGCAGCTTTGGTATGGGCAACAAGGAGACTAAGGTATTACATGGTGGCGTATCCGGTTCAACTAATCTCGAGGATGGTACAATCAAGTATCTGTTTGAGAAGCCAACTTTGATAGGGAGGATGGCCCAATGGTTATTATTATTATCTGAGTGTGATATCACTTACATAACTCAAAGTTCATCAAGGGACAGGCAGTAGCTGACCACTTGGCCACCTATCTCGTGGAGGATGAAAGGATATTGAATGATGCCTTTTCGGATGAAGAGATAGCGTCAATCGAGGATGAATAAATCACTAGTGAATGACAGTTGTACTTTGATAGAGCATCTAATAAAAAAGGATGCGACACAGGAATACTCTTAGTAACTCCTGACATATTGTATTTACCCTCATCCTTTTCGCCTCGATTTCCCCTGCACCAACAATATTGCTAAATAAGAAATATGCACATTGGGGTCAAAAATAGCATTGACTATTGGGGTGAAGAAGATTAAGGTATATGGTGACTTAGCTATTGTCATTTGCCAAACCCAAGGTAAATGGAAGACCATGGATGAAAAGCTGAAACCATATTAGGAACACTTGAAGGAGGTGGTCAACCACTTCGAAGAGATCTCTTTTAAATACTTTCAAAGAGATAACAACTAGTTTGCGGATGCTCTCGCTACACTAGCGTCCATGGTAGAATGCAATCCTATGGCACGGACCGACCATTTATAGTGGAAGGAAGAGATAAACTATTATACCAAATGGCGATGAATGCTCTCACAGTGGATGAAATATCATTGTTTTCCTATATAATTGATTACATCAGGGAAAGAAAGTGCCCAATCGAAGCCATTGAAGGTGAAAGGAAGTTCTCAAAGAAGTATGCCACTCAATTTATCCTATAGGGAGATTTTTCATATAAGAGATCTTATGACGGGATACAATTGCTATGTGTAGATGAAAAACAAGCAAAGACCATCATGGAAGAAGTCCACCAAGGTCTTTGTGGACCCCACATGAATGCAAAAATGTTGGCAAAAAAGGTTCTCCAATTGGGATACTACTGGAATACAATAGAAGCAGATTGCGTGGATTTCGTCAAAAAGTGCTACAAGTGCCAAATCTTCGCCAATATCATACATATCCCACCAATAAAATTACACTTGCTCAGTTCTCCGTGGCCATTTTCCACTTGGGGCATTGATGTCATAGTGAAAATCAATCCCAAAGCATTCAATGACATGAGTTCATCTTGGTGGCAATAGATTACTTCACCAAATGGGTAGAAGCACAATCCTACTCAGTGCTTATAACTGCCAAAGTAGCAAAGTTCATCCAGGAAAATATCATTTGCTTACATAGAGTACTACAAGAATTGATATCAGATCAAGGATCCCATTTGTGGGGCAAAACTTACAAGATTTGTACAAAATTTGGCATCAAAAGGCACAGGTCCACTACTTATCAGCCACAGACCAATGGGGCAGTGGAAGTAGCTAACAAAAATATAAAGGTGGTCGTTCAAAAGATGGCCGAAAGTCATAAGGATTGGGCTGACAAGTTGACATACGCCTTATGGGCATATCAGACTTCTATAAGATCTTCAACAGGGGAAACTCCTTTCTACTTGGTTTATGGTACATAAGCAGTGCAACCTATAGAAATCCGAGTGTTGTCTCTCTAAGTAATCCTCAATAGTCAATTACCTGAAGGAGAATGGCATGATGAACTTAATTTCTTAGATGAGAAGTGGATGAAAGCCATGGATAACTTAAAAAATATCAACAAAGTATAGCCATAGGATTTAATAAGCATGAATCCCCATCACATAGAAAAAGGGGAACTGGTTCTCAAAGAATAAAGGGCTCCCATTCATGACCCAAGAGGGAAGTTCAGGTCAAATTGGAGTGGCCCATTCACAGTCAATGAGGTGCTACATAAAAAGGCCGTGAGACTCACGGATCTAGATGGAGAAGTACCAGGATTGGTTAGCATGCATCAATTCAAGAAATATTATGTTTAGGGTGAAGCACCCGAACTACGCTAGACCTGATTCCTCACAAGGGATACGTAGGCAACTCAATATATGCGAGTGCGGTCTCAACAACCTCAGCTTTTGAGTAATGGTAATGAGTTCCTAGATTGATGACTAAAGTATTTGAAAGATCATCGCCACTTGGCACTTGATTATCAGGTTACTATCTTCCACCCATGATCCTTCAAAATTTATTCCTGAATAAAAAATTGTCACGAATTGCCATCCGGCATCAGTAATCAAGGCTAGTTTGTTTCACACCCTTGATTTGTCTACAAATAATGGAATCTCGATGCAGTGAGTAAATAGTGATAGAAGTCTTGTTGAACCTTGAATATATGAGTATTACTAAAGGTTGTTTATAATCGATTGGAATAATTGCATGAATAAAAAGATATGGACGCCTTAGATGAAACGTTGCGAAAGTGGACATTGAAGATAAGTAGCGAAGAACTAAATATACTAAAAGTTTGAAATATGCAAGTGCTGGGTAGGATCAGATGTATGAAGTTACACCACAATTTACTACGTCATGTAACCCAACATTGGGACACGGAACTTCATGTGTTCAGGTTTGGGGTGGTAGAAATCTACCCCACCATAAAAGAATTCAGGGCTTGTTTACTCTCTCCCCATATGGACAAATATTTTGCCCTTCATTGGAGTCAGATTATTCGAGGAAAATCCAAGACTTTTTTAGACGGAGCAAAGAAGAAATGGTGCAGTTTATGAAATACAAAAAGATCGATATCTTGAAGGTGGCAAGAGCTTTCACCAGATTCCCACCATGGGAAAGGGTTCATCGTGAGTATTTGGGCAATGTATATTTCTTTTGTATGATAGCTAGGTATGTCTTATGCATACCAAGGCCGAAGAGAACATCTCGTTATTATGGAAGTGGTAAAGTAACTAAAGGAAGGTTGTGATTTGGTCCCTACCATCCTGGCATAACTATTTCAGGGGCTTGGCAAGATAAACTACAAGTGCAAATTTGGAATGGATCATTACTCAGGATGTCCGGCCATATTTCAGTTATATTTGATGGAAATATTGTAGCTATTGAGACTATTGAATGGTAATCAGTTGAAGATGACCCATTATCAGGGCAAGCGGGAAATTTCAGAGTTTGAGTCTATCACTGATTGGGTAGAATATCTACAAGGAAAGACTCGTGATAATGTGAATTGGAATTTCTATTGGTGGCCACAAACCAGTTTCTTGATGAAGACCCCTGGTTGCAACTATGCCAGGTTGATGGGCTTAACTCATACATTATTTTACCTCCCTTCGTACATCATGCAACAATATCAACTCCCACATAGAGATCCTAAAAAGATTGAGAACTTTTATCCCCCACAAGAGTTGTCTATTCATATTCTATTTTCTTGCAAAGATTTGGGAAATGTAAGGACGCAAGATCTTATACTTTGTATTAAAAATCTAATGACATTTGGTGCTTTATGGAATAAAGGTTCAATTTAATTTGGTTTATCCTTGTACTAGTTTGCATTTGGCAGTGGAAAATCTAAGGAATAAAACCGTGCATCATCCATGAATAAAGTCACAATCATAAAAAGGAAAAGAAGATAACCCTGTGTACAAATTTTCAAAAAAAAAAATGCCGTGTACAATTTTCCCAAAATAAACAAAAAAGGGCCTAGTCCTATGATATTCGGCAATCTCCAAGTCCTGGAAATAAGAAGACATCAACAAAAATCTACCAAGGCTACAAAATAAATGGAAAAGCAAAGTTTCAATGCATACCTAGTCTCGAATACGCTCCATATGGCGATACAGACAAGCGTTGAAGCTTTGGAGCATATGTTGGGACTCAGCATAGACGGCAGGAGAAACTTATGCTGGATAAAGAATAAGAAATACAACTAAAAAAAGAGAAATAGATAACATGAAGAGGAAGATGACTTACACAATCATAGGGGATGGGAAGGCCGATGCCCTCATCTGACATTGTCGTCCTAGGTAAGATCATCTAAACCGGATCACGTGCATCAGTGTATGTCCACCCCAGGAAGCCAAAGATCCCCTCAGCCATGTTGTGAACCGGCCTCGCGCTCTTATAAGCCGAACCTTCCATAAGCCCCCGTAGATCTAGGAAAATAGAAACCAAGGAAGGAAGGCCGCCTGTCGTACTGAAAGGAAAACATTAGTGTCATCTATAGGACCATCGTACTCCAAATAAAGGAAAGTCCAAGAAACTTACTTGAGGACCCTCGCCGGTCAAATCCATGCACATCGTCTCCCGCTGGAGAAACTCTGTAGTCGAGTGTCTAATTTACAAAGTTGTTATGCCACATCCCGACCATGGGAGCCTCAAACACCTCCTCTGAGGTAGTACTAGGGCTATGCATGGATAGAGGAGGGAAGCAAGGAACTAGGGGACCATCAAAGTCGGGCAATTGCCTCACCACCCTCTTCCCAAGGTATCATGGTGGACCTTCAGGGACCTCGGAATAGGACACGGTGACAAGTAAGTCTCCTAACCTCATCTCGATCCTCTGTTATAGGGAAGTCCACATCTTGAAATGGAGTCCAGAAGACCTATAAGGACAAAGATTAGTAGTGAAACAAGGCCAGTAAAAAGAAATAATATAAGTATAAGGAGACAAAGAAGCCATACTCTATAAGCTGGTTCAATACGTCCCTCCTTGTGGTGGCTAGGGGCAAAGGCCCTCGGACAGTCTTGCCCCTCCCCCATTTCCTAGTAACAGGAAATATGTGATGCTCCTTGTCTGCTAAGGGAGGGCAAAGGAAGTGGAGATGCATGTGCATATGTCTAAAAAGTGACACCAATATGAGAACATGTAGCAAAGCAAAGAAAAAAAAATACAATCAAGTAACTCATACCTGAAGGATGTAGGAGGGTCCAAAGAGACTGGGGTTGCCCCAGGCTAGGTGGTCCATCATAGTGAGGAAATAAGCGTATGTGGCTCCACCCCAATTGTACTTCTGAATCTGGCGAAGGTCCCTGAAGAAATAGGCGTACTGGAGGTCAACCTTATTCGATGAGTTACTGAAAAGACATTGATAGGCTAAGTAGATAAAGAAAGAACGGATCAACTTATCCTCTAGATTCGGGTGGAAAAGACATCAATTGTGACGTCGTCCCAAGCCTCATGGGTTGTGGTGAGGTAGACAATGGTATCTGGTGACTCGATACCAGTAAGGTCCTGAATCTGAGTCCGGCTAGTAGAAAGGACCACGAGCTCCCCGCCAAAACTCAGGTTGTTCAACACATTGGAAACAAAGAGGGGTGATAGTCTTCTCCCCTACTGGTAGATGGAAAGTATGAGTGCTCGGCCACCATTTCTTAGCCAGGGCCTGCGTGAGCTCTACATCTAGCTTCTAAGCACCAGATGAGGCACGAATGGAAGGGCAGGTTATGGATCTGTCGCAGCATATAGGGATGAAGGCTGTCAAGCCACTCCCCTACCTTGTTAGGGTAGCCATGCCTCCTGCAAGAGGGCTCTATCCCGCCCTGTCATAACAGGTAAAATCTCAAAATTTTAACATATGATCACCTAAGTATGTAAACATATCATGGCATACATACATATATAGGATTTCCTAGGCATACATACATGGAATCACCTAATCATACAAATATATCATGTCATACATAGATAAATAGGATTTCCTAGGCATACATTGGCATACATATATGGAATCACCCATGCATGCAAACATATCATGACATACATACATACGGCATACATTGGCATACATACATGGAATCTCCTACATACAAAGATATCATGCATTCATACATATATGAAAATTTCTAGGCATCCATACATAGGATTTCCTAGGCATACATCATGCATACATTAGGAATTTTCTTAGCATAAAAAAAATGTGTGTTGACCTATAAAGGAATAAAATAATAAAAGGATAAAGGACTCACCCATTTTTCCCAAGCCAAGTTGCAAAAGTGATTCTTTGTGGCATTTAGAATTGATCCCGTATACCACGCTGCTATGCCATCTTGGGAAGGTGAGGCGGCCAACTTTTTCGAGACATTCCCTCCACATGTGCGTTGTGGCCCATTTAAAAAATTATATTAAAACAAGAAAATGAGGAGGAGAGGACACTTGGCATAAAAACCAAGTTAGAAAAGACAAAAAAGGAATAAAAAAATCAAAATGAATGGTCCACCTTTTATAGGGGCCACCTCTGCTCGCGGGTTTGCCAGATTTTTTGTAGGTCCGCCAAATTCTTTATAGGCCCGCGAAAAATCTCACAATCCCGCCAATTTTCCTGCCCAAAAAAAATGTGTACATATATGTATATGTAAGTACATATGTTTATGTGTATGCTTATACACTTATAATAATCAAAGTATATATACATATGTAAGTACATAATTGAGTATATGTTATACTTAGGTACATAAAGGCATTTTTCACTTATGAATTCGGAGATTATTCTTGGGCCATGGTATAGGTCTAGAATAACCAAAATACCCCTGGATGGCCCCAATTATGCTTGGCCAAAGGTATAAGTCTGAATTATCAAAATACCCATGGATGACCTGGATTCCACAACTTGGCCTTGAGGTTAAGAATTGCCTGGGATAACTAGTTGGACCTAAAAAGTAACATTGCTTGACCAAATCCGATCAAAATTATTGTGTACTAACATCTTGGCAGGAACCAAAAGTGATGACCCGACGAAGGATTCCCAATAAATTGCTCAGGTAAACTCTTAATTTTCTAATCAATTCCACTAGAAAAGGTAATATTAATTTCTTAATTATCGGGTTTTTCCCGCTTACACTTCCCACTTGCAATCTCTCAAGAATTTGTGATGAATTATCTGCCCGTGTTTTTTTATTGCACCTCCCCCATCTTTGAGCAAGAGGACGATAGTATATGCTATAGGTGACAAAATGTGGTAGTTCTTTTCTTTGCCCTTTGACCATGGAACATGCCTCAACCAAAAATGAGCATTATGTAGACACCCGAATTTGTCACCCACCACGACAATGATGACAAACAAGATATGATCAATGTTCGTGCTCTACATTGGAGGAGAATCCAGGCCTTTCATGATGACTCGAACTCAATAGTAACCCGAAAACCTAATCCAGCCCAGAATCCTCATCGACCCCACCTCGGGGCACTTGATACTAGCATACTTTATATTAAGGAATCAGACCTGAATATTTTTCCAAAAGTTACGGGAACAACATGAATAAGGGCTGTCGGGTATCCCGAGGCTACAATCGAACAAAAGTCCTTCTTTATGAATCACAAGTTTGTTTTAGCCAATGATGGTCTCAAACCTTGTGCCAATGAGTAAAATTCGGAGAGACGATTCCAATGATATATTGCAAGCAAAAATTGGACCACCCGATCTCCAAAAATCACCATTGGAAGTATGGATCCCTAGGTAGGGATGACCTAGGCCCGAGATTCCTCACGGGCCCGCCAAATTTCTCGTGGACCTACCACTTGTTCCACTCATCTTAAGTCATCTTTTGGCTGCAGGTCTGTGAGAAACCCCGCGCACCCACCAGATTTCTCCTGGACCTGCCAGGATTCTCACGAGCCCGTAAGTATGCTTACATAATTTGGCTATCGATCCGTGAGAGGGGACCTTATGGGACAACAGGCCAGCTAGAATTTTTTTTTTGGTAGCTCCGTCAAAATCTCATCTGATGGGTCCGAAAATCTATAAATACTCCATTTATTTCACATTTTAGCAGTGTGAAAGGAATCTGAGGGACCCCTACCTACTCCCCATCATTGCCCACCTACTTCCATGATGAGAGAGCCAAAACCATAGAGAGAATGTTTATTCCCCAACCATTAGCCTCCTTTTTCCATTTTTAGTATATTCCTTCACCTAATCATTAGCTCGCCTATTTCTATCTCTAACCCATTCCTTCACTCCAATTATGGCCGATCTAGTTGAAATGTCCTAGCCTGTCGTTCAATCCAAGGCTGAAACTCTACCCAATGGGGTCCAACTTTTGTTTTGCGCGTTGAATTTCTGTCGAAAATTTTGAAGATCTCAAAGAGTGTGTCAAGTTGAGGTATCGTCAAAGGCTTAGATTCTCCAAAGAAGAGGAGAGCAACCAAGATTATTCTCACTTGAGTCAGGAGCCTTCACCAAAATCACGTGCACATCAACAGGGGCACACCCCTCTTGGCTCGAAACAGGGGTCAAAATCAGGTAAAATCTCTCAATAGAGTAGATATGATGTAGACCCTTTATTTGATACAATATTTGTATAATCTTGTATGATAATACTTAGTCATGTACATGGTATAGGATATATTGGGGAATATTCATATAAGCATCTAATAGGAAGACCAGTTTGACTGGGTGAAGTGGGTGCTTAACACCATCCCAACTTCAGAATCTGATGCTTACCCTAACTTCTGCCCCATACCAATTTTATTTATGGCCTACCCACTGGGTCTTAGGCCTTAATCTTAGGTGGCGACTCCAATTTTTATGATTCCCAATCCCCCAATTTGCCATTCTACATTAAGCTAACATTGTAGTGAGCCCCAAAAAGGGAATAGGGTCACTACGAAATAGGCCCCCATGTATTTCAGAGCAGGAATGCAGTGGTGCGAGGCCCACAAATGTTCCTGAAAGAAGGGCCAAACCCTCGACGCCCATTACCGTTACAAGTATCACTAAGGACATCTTATACTTTGCTTCCCAATTATGAGATTGTGAGTTTGCTTTTATTCCCAGGGGATCGAATTAGCTGATGCCTTAGCCTGAAAGGCCCAGTCTAATGTGTGTAGGACAGTTTGGCCATGTTCCATTAAGCGGAAGGAACCTTATAATCCTTTTTTCTTTTGCGTTTCACATATATCAATGGATGGTCCTCCCAAAAAAAAAAAAGAAAAAAAAAGAAAAAGAAAAAAAAGACGAAGGAAGAAGAGGAAAAGAAAATAACGAACCAGTCGATAATGACAAAAAAACGTAGTGTTTCGGAAACAAAATCGTTCCAATATTTCCCTCCAAAAGCTGTAAAAATTATTCAAAACGGAAAAATTTAGACAGAAAAGTGGGCTCCATAAATATATAAGCACAAAAAATGACCATTACCATTTGAGTTGATTTGATCTAATTAAAAACTAGGGAGGTACTAATTTAATCGCGCGTCTTCTCCTTTGGTTCTTAGTTCTCTCCAAGTCCAACTGTTGGCTATGGAGAAGGAATCTGAGAAGATCCGTCACCAGCCCCGAGTGGGTCTTGTCTACGATGAGAGAATGTGTAAGCATTCAACCCCAGACGGAGAGGATCATCCTGAGAATCCTCGTCGAATCAAGGCGATATGGGAAAAACTTCAATTTGCGGGAATTCCTCAGAGGTACGTGCTACTTCTGCTAATCCTTTCATACCTTCAAACAAAAACCCTAGTTCGTTCAGTTTTTCTTCTCTGTTGTGATGGGATAGAAGTCTTCACGGGTAATGTTCCCGTAATAATATTCTTTGTATGTATTCCATTCCTCTTTTTTTATTTTTTAATTTTAAATAAACAAAAATTTGCATACTTATTGTTGTACCGTTGAAATATATGACAGTCGTGGATTGTGCTGGAATCACGAGTTAATTCCTCGTCTGTGGTTGTTAATTTTCCGCTATTCATTGGGGGAAAGTATTCTGAGAAGGGTCTGTCCTCGGGGCAAATTACAAATTTTCTGGGATCTTCTTCTCACTGAGTCGTAATAGTTTCTGTGATAGATTGATTAAGAAAGTAGGATAAATTTACTGGCTTAAATTCTTTTGAAGTTATGATGTTTTAGTGCGTTCACTTGGAACTACTTGTCTAATTTGTTTTTTTTTTTTTTGATGAAAAAATAAAAATTAAATTCATAACCAAGAGAGGAAAGAATATACAAAGGAAAGGGGAGGGAGAAAGAGACTTAAGGCCTTTCAAGAAAGGCTAGCTCGGAAGAAAGAAAATTCAACAGAAGGCACAAAACAACTGCTCAACTCCTTGTTTACTTTATTTGTGAAAAATTAAAATTTTGTTGAAAACAAGAACCTAACTGGAATTTTAGATACTGGCTTTAATTTGAAATCATATTTTCAACACTTTTTTTTTTTTTCACTCCACGTTATAAATTAAAAAAAAAAAGAGGAAAAATTTTAGGAGAGAAATACTAAAAGATAGCAAACTTAAAATAAACAAACTTCTAGCAAAATATTAATAATTGCAAAAGATTAGAACTGCTAAAGATTCCCAAACATTCCTTATTGCAGCAGCTGAATCCGTGTTAGATACCCTTGAACAACCTTGGAACTGCTAAAGATTCTTTATGTTACTTCTCTCCAAATTCCCTTGAAGATCTCATTCAAGCATCTTCCAAAGAATATGACCATTGAGAGATCAATGGCAATGTGTAGCCAATGGGTAAATGCAGACACAGAAAACTGTAGCATCTATGTGATTGATATATGTCAATGATGGGATGTGGTTTCCTCTTCCTTAATTGCACATACCAGAATCCTCTTTCCTTGAGATGACGGGAGATTTTTCTCCTTCTTCGTCATCAGATTCATTATTTTCCTTTTCTTGACTTGCTTTTAGCAATGGAAGATTTTCAAATTTACTGTAAACCACAGGATCTTGGTTATTGCCTCTTGTTGCATACTTTGGACCCATGTT
This sequence comes from Macadamia integrifolia, assembly GCF_013358625.1. NCBI lineage: Eukaryota > Viridiplantae > Streptophyta > Magnoliopsida > Proteales > Proteaceae > Macadamia > Macadamia integrifolia. The sequence continues at coordinate 30,015,830 of NC_056561.1, read as the reverse complement.
TTCTGAATGGAAAATGTCGAAGGTGGGTCAACCATTATACAACAATCAGCTATGAAACATCCATCTTAGTTGGACATGACCTCCAAACTACTTAGATTCTCACAACAACTCAGCCTTTTCCCAACTAAATGTGGATCTGAGAGAAGGGTAAATAAAAAAAAGTGAAAAAAAAAAAGAAGCAACACCGAAGGAACATCTCACATAAATGGGGTCGGCTACATGGATCTTTGCCCTCCAAACAACTCTATTTGAGGTCATACTAGAGTCAAGACCTAGGCACCGTTTGATAACGTTTCTGCTGTTTCTGTGTCTAGAAACAGCAGAAACGGCTTTTCACGTGTTCGGAAACACAAACAGATTTTTTGGTGTTTGATAAACCTGTTTCTCGAAACGTTTTTTGCAGACATAATGCCACTAAAAAACCCAATAGTATCATTAGATGCCCAAAAGGGAGAGAGGGTTCAGTTGCCTCTTTTTAGGTTTGAACAGTTGAGAGATTTATCAGGCACAACAACCTTTTTTTTCTCTCAAAGTTGTTTCTAGAAATGACAAAACAAGTATGACTTGTTTCGTCAAAGTCGTTTCTAGAATTGTAAATAGGCATAAATTTTGATTTACATTTCTAGAAATGGGTGAAATGGAACAACTTTATCAAATGCTTTTTAAGCTGTTTTTCTGTTTCTGGGAACAAGAAAACGCAGAAATGGAACGTTGTCAAACGGTGCCCTAGACTCTGCATATCTTTCCATACTACTTCTCCTATAGTCATTTAAGGCCTGCCTTTGCTACACTCATCTATATTAGATTCTTAAACTAAATAACCTAGTAATATTACTGCAATTCAAGCTGCAACCAAAATTAAGCGAAATTCACTGTTATTTAAGTTAAAATTCTAGTGAATGTCAAACTCCATACTGGCAATTGCACTCCTTAAGTGTGGAATCATATGAGTATATTATAACTTGTATTAGTAGTTCAAACTTATTCAGGTCTATGGAAAGAGAGTACAATATTCTTAAGATTTTTAAGTTAATCTGAGGCTTAATTTCTCCAAGAAGTGCTTAGTGATTAAGTTTTGAAGCAAGACCACTTGAATCTTGATACAGATTGGCTCTTGTTTTTTCCAGAGCTCTTTGCTCGAATTTTAATGATTCTCTAACTAGTGAATGTATATTTGTTTTCCAGATGTGTGGTTTTGAGTGCTAAAGAAGCAGAGGACAGGTATATAGCATCAGTTCATACGCAGAACCATATCAATTTGATAAGGAATGTCAGCTCAAAAGATTTTGATTCACGGAGGAATAGGATTGCTTCGAAACTAAATTCCATCTTTCTAAATGAGGGTTCATCTGAATCTGCGTCCCTTGCTGCTGGCTCTGTCACAGAGGTAATCTCTAAATGGTACTAATGCATAGTCACTAACGGGGCTTGTGGAAGTCCCATAGTTAATGTTTTTTTCTGGAGATCACTCCGCCATTTGTGTATGTGGGCTGAATACAAGTAACAGATAATCAGATGTTGTATAAGTATTCCTTTTGCAATCCTTTCATAAAAGTATCTGACATATTTCTAGGAACAAGAGTACTATTCATATAACACTTGAAAAGCTCAGAATATCTGAGAATTGGTTAACATGAATGTTTTGAAAGTTACTAAAACAAATCTATTATGGTTGCAAAAATATGTCAATGTGTAGTTATGTATATACTTATGGTACTTATATGGGTCTTTTTAATCTGTCGATCTCTCCCCTCACTCAATCCACTGCTTCATGATTACTGAGTATCTTGCAAAGTTGATGACTTTAAATGTTCTGTATTCACTGAAACAAATGTATCATCGCTTCAACTTTGTTTTGGAGGTTGGTTCAAACTCTCAATATTCTCTTCTAAATCCTAAATTCCACTGCTCTTTTTAGGTGTCAGAGAAGGTCGCTAAAGGGGAGCTGAGTTCTGCTGTTGCCATTGTAAGACCTCCTGGACATCATGCAGAGCCAGATGAAGCAATGGGGTTCTGTCTGTACAACAATGTTGCAATCGCGGCGAGTTATATCCTGAATGAAAGAGTATGGAGTCTTTTTTAATATTTGTTTTTCAAATGACATTATTTTTGCCAATTAAGTTTATTTTTGGCAAAAATGTGCGTTTTAAGTTTATTTTTGTTTTCCATTCAACTTAATCTCTCTTCTTCTTGGTATCTTATCCTTTCTTGTCTTATCTTTACTTTTTCCCTTTCTTTCTATTGCAGCCTGAATTAGGTATTCATAAAATTCTTATTGTGGATTGGGATGTCCATCATGGAAATGGCACCCAGAAAATGTTTTGGAAGGACCCTCGGGTGCTGTTTTTCTCTGTTCATAGGTATGTTAGAATTTCAATCTCTTGACCTTCCCATCTCCAGTGCCCCCCCTTTGATTTTCTTGTGCAATGTGAAATGGACCAATGGAATTTTGTAAATATAGGAGTAAAAGTGGTGCAGTTAAGATTGATATTTGAGAGATACCATTGATTGAAATGTATGCTTGTTTTTGTTCAATCAGCAATTACAAGAAGATCAAAGAGGATGTTGCCCATAAAGTTAAACTTAGGTGTAGAACTGGAGAGGTGCTTTTGGAGTGTTGCATTATCAAAACAACGGTTGAGGTTTATAATACAGTTATAAGACAATTGATGCCTTACGAGTTTTATGTTGGAAAATGAAGATATATGGATTTGTGCAAAAGCAAAAGAGGAGAAATAAAAAAAGAAATGAAAAATGGAAAATGAAAAATGAAAGTAAAAGAAAAGAGCACAACACTAACAAGTCAGGAAAATTTCAGTTAAATGGGGTCGGTTACATGGATTCTTGCCTTCCAATCGGCTCTATCTAAGGTCATACTTGGGACAAGTTAGGAAAATCTCAGCTAAATGGGGTTGGTTACATGGATCTTTGCTCTATCTAAGGTCATACTTTGGACAAGACCCAGACTATGCATGTCATTTCTCAGTTCTCACTACTTCTCCTATGATCATTTTAGGTCTGCCCCTAGCTCTTTTAGCTTCTTCAATTAGAATAATGTCACTCCTCCTTACTAGGGCATCCCCAGGCCTCCGTTGAACATTGGCATATCACCTCAAATGACTTTCACGAAACTTGTCATTGATTAGGTCAACTCCCAAATCGGCTCTAATACGTTCATTCCTTATTTTATCCTTCCTAGTTTTACTGTACATCCATAATGTAAGGGTAATTGAGAATCAATAACCCCTAGTGTTGTCCCTTAAAGCTCCAATAAAACCATATCGAACAACACAAAAAAAATCTAGAAATCAGTCTTGAGAATAAAATTCAAAATAGGGTTGTGGGAGGAGTGACCTGTGGATAGGGTTGGAGCATGGTTTGAAATCTAGGCGATATCTCGGAAATTTTGGCTTTTTTTTTACCAAGACAAAACAGCCTACGAAATAAAAGAAGTACAATGTTTTGGTCGGAATTTCGTGTAACAGATTAGTAACTCGCCGAAATGTTACAACCCACTTTCTATTTAAACACCATTTCGTGAGGAATCGTCTAAATTTTGACTCCAACTCTCCTGTCTCGACCCAACTCAATTGTACCTTCACAAAATCAATGCATTGCCAAGTTGTTGGCCACATCATCACACCTAATCCATTGAAGATCACTCAAAGTTGAGGATCTACACATTTCCAAGCATTGGAAAGGTAAACCACTTTCCCTAAAACCTTTTTTTTTTCTGTAGTAACATAAATACATTTTTTTGGGTAGATTTTTTATAAGTTAGACACAGAGGAAAATGCACGTCGACTCCATTGTACTGGGTGTGGAATTGAGCCAAGCCGTCATAGTTCTTTCTAGTAGACAATCACTATGATGTATTGTATAACTGATATGTTTGGAAATTAGAATTTGTGATCATATTGGGACTCTGGGACTTCGGAGTTAAACTTGGAAGGAGATAGGAGTGGAGGACTTTAGTTGGGAGTTGCATATTGTATTACTCTAGTACTCTAAATATTAGTTAATTAATGTTGATGTAAGTTTTGATCAGGGCATGGATGTATTATTTACTTATTTTACTATTATATTATGTCTTATTCTAGTAATATTTCATAAAATAATCAGAACAGTTCGACGGTTGCTGCCAAACAAGGGTCCAACTCTAAAACACCGCTATGTTTTAGTGTTTTTGCAAATTTAAGTTCTAAACATGTTTATTAACCTTAAAACAAGCTCCCCACCAAGTTTCAGGTCATAATATAGATAGAATATGCGAATGAGGGAAGAACAATGAGATGACATGAGAGATGAAGAAGAAGATGGAGAAGTAGAAGAGGGAGAAGGAGAGAAATTGATAGTATGGTAGTATGGTGTGTTGTGAGCAAAATCTCACTAACACCTATATGTTACTTCACTAACATATTTACAAGTAATTTCACATACCTCCCTAAGGAGGGAGAAAGGGAAAAAGAAAAAACATAACATGACAACTTACTAAACTACCCTTAGAGTAACATAACTAATATCTCTGACACTTCCCCTCAAGCTGGGGAATAAATATCATACATTCCCAGCTTGGACAACATATAACTAAACTGATGTTGAAGAAGACCCTTTGTGAAGATATCAGCCAGTTGATCTTCAGTCCTCACAAAATTTGTACATATGAAACCAGAGTCAATCTTCTCTTTAATGAAGTGTCTGTCCACCTCTATGTGTTTTGTTCTGTCATGTTGCACAGAGTTGTGGGCTATACTTATGGTAGCCTTGTTGTCATAGTAAAGCCTTATAGGTGCCTTAGTATCAATTCCCAATTCTTGGACCAATCTTTTGAACCAGAGGAGCTCACACACTCTATAAGCCATAGCTCTAAATTTTGGCTCTGCACTAGACCAAGCCACCACAGGTTATTTCTTACTCTGCTATGTGACTAGGTTGCCACCTAAAAATATATAATAGCTTGATGTAGATCTCTTGTCAAAGACTGAGTCAGCCCAATCTGCATTAGTGAAGCCTTCAATCTTCATGTGGTTATGCTTGGCAAAAAGTAGTCCTTTTCCTGGAGAGGACTTTAAGTACCGGAGAATGTGGTAAACCGCATCCAAGTGCCCACTCTTGGGAGTATGCATAAACAGACTCACCACCCCATTGCATAAGTAATGTCTGGACGAGTCAGAGATAAATAGATAAGCTTCCCAACTAGCCTTTGATATTTTCTTGCATCAACAAGAGAAGAGCCAACATCTTTCCCCAACTTATGATTCTACTCAATAGGAGAACTTGTAGGTTTGCAGCCTTCAGGAGAACTTTGGCATATATTTATGCCCTTCTTGGATCTAGACACTTCAATCTTCAGGAAGTACTTTAAGGGTCCTAGATCTTTGATTTCAAACTGTTGGGCTAAGTAGTTCTTTAGCTTGGTTATCTTATCCTTGTCATCACCAGTTACTATAATGTCATCAGCATAGATAATCAGGGCTGTAATGGTGCCATTACCACGCTTAGTGAACAGAGTGTGGTCAGCCTGACTTTGGGAATAACCATTCTTCAGAATGGCTTGTCTGAACCTTTCAAACTAGGCCTTTGGAGATTATTTAAGACCATACAGAGCCTTCTTGAGAAGACACACTTTTCTTGCAGCTGAAGAGAACTTAAAGCAAGAGGAGTTTGCATATACACCTCTTCTTTTAAGTCGCTATGTAGGAAGGCATTCTTCACATCTAATTGATACAATAGCCAATCCTTATTCCCTGCCAGAGACTAAAGGACCCGTACGGTCTTATGCTTAGCCACAGGAGCAAATGTCTCATGATAGTCAATCCCATACACTTGATTATATTCTTTTGCCACCAGCCTTGCCTTGTACCTCTCAATAATACCATCTGACTAGTACTTGATTGTGTAGACCCACCTGCATTCAACTGGAGTTCTCCCCCTTGGAAGGTCAACCAATTTTCAGGTACAATTTTTCTCGAGGGCCATCATTTCCTCAGTTATGGCTTGCTTCCACTTAGGGTCAGACATAGCTTCAGAAACATTCTTGGGAATAGAAACAGATGAGAGCAATAGTAAATGTGACACCTGTAGGGGAGAGAGAGTCATAGGAAACAAACTGGGCTATAGGATTAGTGCAAGCTCTCTTTCCCTTTCTAATAGCAATAGGATGATTTAACTCTGATGGGGAAGGAAGGATATTACCTGACTATGGAGGGTGGATCTCAGGAGTTGGATTCAAAGAGGACTCTTGGCAGTCTTCTTGGTCCTTCTTGTGTACACAATGGTCACCTTTTCATTACTTGAACTTGAATCACCTCTTGAATGATCTCCAATATCAATAATATCCACCTCTTTGTGTTTTCCAATGTCAAACATAAAAAGAGACATAGGTAATGGGGAAAGGAAAGGATGTCATAAGTAACCTTTTCACTCCCATTATTCTCCCCCTGAAAGGATGCTGATGAGGTGCAAAAAAAAGGAGCAGACTCAAAGAAAGTGACATCCTTGGAGAGAAGCCTTCGTTTGGAAGGCGGATGGTAGCACTTGTAACCGTTGGTAGTGGAAGAGTGGCCAAGAAAGATACATTTAAGAGCTTTGGAGTCTAGTTTAGTCCGAGAAGACTAATTAACATAGACATAACAGGCACATCCAAACACTTTGGGGGCAAGAGAGAGAGGAAGACTAAGGAGACAAGGTGTCCAAGGAGTTTTGGAGCCAAGAAGTTTTGTGGGCATACGGTTGATAAAAAAAGTAGCTGTAAGGAGAGCATAAGATTAAAAGGTTTTAAGAACATGCATGCTAAAAAGAAGACTCATACTGACTTCCAATAAATGGCGAGTTTTCCTCTCAGCTACCCCATTTTGTTGGGGTGTGTCAACACAAGCTAGTTGATGGATAATGCCATTATTTGTAAAAAAGTCATGAAGACCACCATACATAGACTCCCCCTTGTCAGAACGAATAATTTTAATCTTGGTGTCAAACTGTGTACATATCATATGATAAAAATTTTTAAAGGCATTCATCACTTTTATGCTTCATCAGAAGAGTCCAAATAGCATAGGAAATATCATCAACTAATGAAACAAAGTAGTGAAAACCACGTAAAGAAGTAGTAGGAGAAGGCCTCCAAACATTAGAGGGCACAATGTAAAAAGGAACAATAGATCTATTGCCATGATAAGGATAAGATGACCGACAATGTTTGGCAAAAATACATGGTTCAGAATGAAAGACATGGGAATTAGGAAAAGAAGTAAATAAATAAAGTAACTGTTTCCTCATAATAACAAAAGAGGGATGTCTTAAATGTTGGTGCCATAACATCATAGAGTCCACAAACTGCTATCAGTACGTCCACACATATAGGATTGAGCTATATCCAAAAAAGGTGACTGAGGTTCAAGTAGGTAGAGCCCTTTCTCCTCACGTCCACTGCCAATAATACTCTTCGTCACCAAATCCTGAAAGAAACAATGAAAATGAAAAAAGTGACAATAGTTTAGGGATTTTGTTAGGTGACTCACAGATAAGAGATCAATGGCAAGGTTAGGAACATGAAGAACATAATCAAGTGAAATGGAAGATGTAATAGGAATGCTACCTTCACCAGAAATGGAGGAAAGGGAGCCATCGACAATCATGACCTTGTCTCTACTGGAACAAATAGAGTATGTATCATAATAATGAGACGTACCAGTCATATGATCCGTAGCACCAGAATCAATAACCCAGGATGGAGTTGTGGAAGGAGTAGATGAGGAAACCTTAAAGGCTGAAGCTAAGGAATCTGACGCTGTAAGTGAAGAAGATGATGAGCCTCCCAGTTGTGACATGACCCTGCGGAATGCTGTAATATCCTCCCTAGTATGGGAACTGTGCTCTGCCTGTGTGTTAGGAGTAGACCTTGTAGTAGCAGTCTCAGCCTGAACACTGTGGGCTTTAGCTCCCCCGTTATGTCCACCACGAGTACCACTAGAACCACCACGCATGCCAGGAGGATGACCATGAAGAACCCAACATCTTTCTTTGGTGTGCCCAGGCTTCCCACAATGATCACATTGTTTGTCATCTCCACGAGGTGGGGCTTGACCTCGGCCACCACCACCATTGCTTTTGAGGTTCTTTTGGAGTGTTGTGGCAATAAGGCGGGTATAAGGCGTCTTCTTATTGAATAAAACATTCCTGTGTTATTTTTTTATAAAACCATTCTATTTGACTCAAATCCTAGTTGAATCTTACTACTCATATGCTAAATAAATATTAAAGGTTCATACTTCATACCAATGCAAGATATTCATCAAGAAAACAAATAAAGTGAATAAACTAAGTTCATCTTCATTAATCAACAATCATCATCATAACATATTAACATATAATATATATCCATAATTATGAAACGAAATTATAAATATAAAGAAAAGAAGAATTAAAATATACAAGTTTTTTGAGAGAAGAAGGGAGAAGATAGAACTCCATTCACTGGTTGAATTGAGAGAAACATGCAGGAACAAAAATATAAAGTAAGGGACAGAAATAGAAGGTAATGGAAGAATTCAGAATTCGTATAACTTCATAAAAATTGGCCTTAGTAGTTAGTTCCTTAAGACCTCCATGTCCATTTGTAAAAAAGGAAGAAGAATGAAGGGAGAAGAAAGAAGAAAAGAAAAGAAAAGAAAAAATAAGGTAGAGCACTGAGTTCTCATCATAGGATGGAGAAGAATGAAGAAGAAGAAAAAAAGAAGAAGGAAGAGCTCACCATAGGATGAAGAAGAAAGAAGAAGGAAGAAACAAAAACAATCAGAGCTCTGAGCTCTCACTGTATGATGAAGAAGAATGAAGAAGAAAGAAGGGAGAAGAATGAAGAAGAAAGAAGAAGAGAAAAAAAAAAAACCAGCTCTCACCAGTCACCGTAGCATGAAGAATGAAGAAGAAAGAAGATGAAAAAAAAAAAAATACAGCATACCTGGAGAGGGGGGAACGAAGCTTCGCCAGAGAAGAATCCTTGCCGCCGTAGTAAGAATTGAAGGAGGAAGGCTCACCGTTGGCTAGTAAACCCTTGAGAAACCCTTGCATTTGTGAATGTGAAATTGTGAATCGTGTTTTCCTTTTGGTTGAGTTTTAGACTTTAGTTTTAATAGACTTGAATCCCATGCATCTTAAGTGTATTCTTCTTCATACACTTGCCAATCACGAAATAATATTTGGAATCTATGTAAATCAGTTTTAAAACTAAAGTTATTTTTAAAATGTACATAAGGCATATATAAGGCGTCATAAAGCGCATAAAGCGATGCCTTATTGGTTAAGGCGGTCGCCTTATGAACTACAACTAAAGTGGCCTATTGCCTTACCCTCTTGGAACCGCCTTAGCGCCTAGGCGTCGCCTTACCAACGCCTTAGTGACGCCTTAATAACTATACCACCACTCCAATCTGTCTGAGAGCTAGTAGTAAGAGCTGACCGCTCAAGGGAGGGGCAGATTCCATGGCCACCCTCCTGGTCTCCTTACTCTACAGATAACTACACTCTTCATCAAGGGATGTAAGAGGAGTCCGACCCAAGATTTTTGTATCCAGATTGGCTTATACTCAGGATTCAACCCACCAAGCAAGATAAGAACACATTCCTTTTCAAGTGTTCAATAAACCTTAGCTTCATCCTCAGGATTGGACAATTGGAGGTCCCTATAGTGATCATACTCTTCCCAGAGACTAATGACAATGTTGTCGTACTCAGAAATAGTCTTATCCCTTTGCTTCATGCCAATGACCTTTTGGAGTAGTTGATAAACTTTGGCCGAGTTAACCACACGGTCAAAAGTTTTAGTTACATTGTCCTAAATATCCTTGGCAGTCTCTTTTCTCATAAACCTTCTTCCAATCTCAGGTTTCATAGAAAAAATCAGCCATGTCATAACAGTGGAATTTTCAGTCTCCCACTTTGTATATGTCGGGTCATCTGGGTTAGGAGCCTTAATGGTACCTGTAACATACTCGAGCTTTCCTCTACTCTGCAAGGAAAGCTTCAGAATGAGCCTAATCCAAGTAATTTGTGTTGTCCAACTTCACAATAGAAATCTGAGTATGTGGGTTATCAAAAACCATAGGGGTAGGATGAGTAGAACCACTTGATGCACTGGTTGAAATGTCTCCAACTAGGGCCCCAAGTCCACTATCATTAGACATTGTAGAAATAAAAGTCACACATAAGGTGGGGAGTACACACTCTACCCAACTTTGCCTCCACAGGTACTCAGAGATAAACCCAACAAGAGGTAAACACACAATACCAAAGCAAAACCAGTTTAAGGCACACTTTAGGGCAAGCAAGTTAGGACGTAATTCTTCAAGAGTCCCAACCTGTACATCTCAAAAGCCAACGTGGTCAGAATCTATGGAGACCGGACATGGCAGCAAATTGGTTCAATCAAATCATGATGTTTTGCATAGAGGAGGGATCAGTTCTAGAGAAGATCATCAAGTCATCAGCAAAAGCCAGGTGGGTAAGCTTGATGGCTTTACACTTGGGAAAGACAGAGATGTGATTCTGATCAGTGGCCACTTGCAAGCTTCTGGAGAGAACTTCCATGGCCAGGCAAAAAATGTAAGGAGAAAGAGGGCATCCCTTCTGAATCCCCACAGAGGGGGCAAAGTACCCCACCGGACTCCCGTTGATCAGCATTGAGAAGCGGGGAGCAGCAATATAGTGATAAATTCAGTTTGTGAAGATTGGGGGTAATCCCATGGAGTCAAGGACCATGATGATGTAGTCCCATCCCAAGGAGTCAGAAGCCTTGTGAATTTCTATCTTTATAAAGGCAGCTGGGGAGTGAGCTTTTCTATCAAATCCCGAAATGAAGGCCGATTGATTGCTACTAACAAGAGAGCCCACCACTTGCTTGATTCTATTTGCCAGGATCTTAGCTATGAACTTGTAGAGGAGATTACAAAGAGATCTTGGCCTGAAGTTATTCATGGCCTCAACTCCCTCTTTCTTTGGGATGAGGCAAAGGAATGTATGGCTGATCCCTTTAATCTAGCTTGGGTTGAAGAAGAAGCTTCTGATTGCCTTGATCAAATCATCTTTAATGAGATCCCAAGAGGAGGAAAAAAATCTCATACTGAAACCATTAGGGCCTGGGGCTTTATTGGCCTTATGTGAATAAATGGCAGCAGAGATCTCATCATCTGAGGGAATAGCTATAAGCATAGTAGACATGGAGGCTGAGATGATTTGTTTAAGAGACCTTCAGGGATGGGGGCCGGGGATGAAGGAAGGTCTGAAAAGATTCTCAAAATGCTTCACTGCAACCTTCTTAATCTCATCCACTTTGTGAACCATGATTCCCTTAGGGGATGACAACTTGATGATAAGTGTTCAGGTTGTTTCTTGCTTTGATGGATCTATGGAAGTAGGCAGTGTTTGAATTCCCAAGCTCCAACCTATTGATTCTGGATTTCTACCTCGAGAAACTCTCTTCTTGGGCCAGGAGAGAAGAGAGAGTAGCTGCTTCAACCTTCTCTTCCTCAGCAAGAGAGGTATTGAGGTGATCAGACTGAAGCTGCATCTGGATGGAGGTGAGCCTGTCCTTGCAAACAATAACTTGAGAAGAAATATTCTTGAAGGAGTTAGTGTTCTAGGCCTTAAGGCCTTAAGGACATTTTCAGCTTTTTGGCCAGGGCTAGTAGGGGAGAAGGCATAACCAAGCTTCAACTAGGCTTCTTTGACAATGTTAGGGAAGTCTGGGTGGGAGGTCCACATATAAAAGAATTTGAATGGCTTGGGGCCAAAGGAGGTGTAAGGCTGGATAAGGATGGGGATGGGGCTATGGTCGGAGACCATGGTTTAATATCTCACTCTCACCCCCTATCTCGCTAATCCAAAAAAGAGAGATCTCCCCCAGATCTCGCCGAGATCATGTATTTTTTCGCGGTCAACTCGGTGGTTGGTCTAGGTGGTCATTTGGTCTTTGTAGTCCCTGAAACTAAGTATTTACCATATTTTAGGACTTTTAAACACAATGGAAACATTAGTTTTTAAAAAATCGAACTTTAAATCTTACTTTGACTTCGTACGTTATGTCAGTAGTCTCCGACTCTTCGGACCCTAGGCTAGTATACTCTATACCACAATCCACATTCCACAACCAACACATGACACACCATAATCTTAAGAATTTAAAAGACATCATAGATAATTACTTAATTGATTAACAATTAACATTGATGACTGATGAGTCACATTAACATACATTTGAAAATTTGAAATCACACAAGATAGGAATGGAGAACCTCAAGCAAAAGCACCAAAATTCTTGCCCCTTGGTGTTTTTCCATACATTTGAAAATTTGAAATGACATAAGATAGGAATGGAGATCCTCAAGCAAAAGCAGCACAAAAATTATTTCCCCTTAGTGTTTTCTCTTCAAAAAAATAGAGGCGAGATTTGGTAAGATTTGACGAGATTTGGCGAGATCTCGGTTAGACCTTGTCGTTTTTACACCTCGCCTATGATCTCGTCTCGCTGATCTAAAAAAAGAGTTCTCAACGGCGAGATCTCGCAGAGATCTTGAACAATGTCGGAGACATTAGGGGCTTCAAAAGAAGTATGGGCGGAGGGGAAAGCAGCGGGCAAGGCTTCATTTACTAGGAATCTGTCCAACTTACAAGCAATTTGATACTGGCCAAACCTTTTGTTGTCCTATGTAAATTTGATTCCTGATCATCTAAGGTCATCAACAACAATATCAGCAATGCAGGCATTAAGGGCCTCCACATTAGCAATATCAAGGCCTCCCCCACTTGTTTCTCATGGCTGAATCTTACTACATTGAAATCTCCACAAATCCCCAAGTGATGCAGCTCGGCGATGGATTTAGGGAACAATCTTTTGACTTGATTTTTATTTACTTTCCTTTATTATTTGGAGATTAGATTGGCACACTTTTATTTAGACTTGATTTTTATTTTAGTTGCTATTTAGGTTTAGTTTCCATTTTTAATTAGCTTCCAAAATTATGTCATTATTTTCTTTAAATAGCCTTGTAATGGAGAAGAACTCAGTTTTAGATTTTGAATAATAGAAATTTGATTAAGAGTTTTTTGGTTTTGAAACCATGGCTGCCGATTCCCCTTTCTTCTTTCTCTAAAATTTTCCCATCTCTTCTCTTCCATTCTTTTACTTCCCCTTTATTTCTTCTCCTTCTTTTTTAAAATTCTGGTTTTTCTTCCCTTACCCTGTTCTGGGCGACAGCACCATATCTGAAAGGAGGCGTCACTGCAGCTTTGTCTCCAATCGATTGACTCTAGGTTTTGGGTCGAAGGTAGCCTATACCTAGGCGACTTACCCCTTGGAATTTCTGATCTTCAAATGTCGCTTCTGTGGTGAGAAATCAGAACAACAAACAGACTGAACCCTAGCTTTCCCCCAGATTTAGTTGCAGGTTTCACTACAGGTCTGATTGGGAGCTGTTGAGGCTTGTCGAAGTTGGGTTTACACTCCTCTTGCTGCTGCGATCCATTCCCTGAGACCTGAGGTCGAAACCAGCCCTAGAGGTAAAGATTTGCTGTCCAAATCCTTCTTGTTCTACCGCCAGCTCTCCTCTCTTACCACTGGTTTCAGTTTATCGTGGAGAAGAAAGAAGATAAGCTTTTAAAATTACATAAAGACCCCTGGCTGGACTTTATTTCAGGTTATACTTCCTTTCTTTAAAAATTCAGAATAAGCCCTTATATTAAAGTTTTTAGTTCTAGAACTACCCCAGCTGCCATATAATAATTATTTCTAAGGCCCTACTTGTTTCTAAAATTACAAGAATACCCTTCAACCATTATACTTTAGTTTAATTACAGCTTTGCCATCTAGTTGAAGCCCTATTTACAATTTTGCCATTCTATTTTTTGGGTTGAGTTATTTGGTCATTATTGTGCGCCCTAAGCAATCCGATTTCAATCTCTTGGAACCCAAACCCGGATCCACATCAAGTGGTATTAGAGCAATTTTCTTGCCCTCTCTAACCATGACAGGTCACTTCACTAATGTTGAGTTGCACAAGTTGTATCGTGAGGTACTCGAGAACCGAAAGGAAACTAATGCTAGGGTTGAGAAGAATGAGGCCAAATATGACAAGTTCATGGACGAGACTCAAGGTGCCCTCACAAAGATTCTTGCCTTTATGCAAAAGTCTGAGACGCGAGTCGATGAGGGACCATCTACACCACCTCCTCAGTTTAATGCCCTACGAATTGAAGATACACCTCACCAAGTGCAACGTGATCCTGTTATACCCCAAGATGTTACTCGTCAATTTTCTGACAGATTATGGCATCAAAGTTGAGGTTCTAGAGTTCAGTGGTGAAAAGGGACTTGAGGAGTTTCTTGACTGGCTTACCAAAGTTGAGAGGATTTTTGCATATAAGTCTCTTCCAGACGTGAAGAAGTGTGAACTCATCCTCACCAAGTTTATTGGGTATGCATGTTCATGGTGGGACGATGTACTGCATGCAAGGTTTATCAGAAGACTTGGACCTGTTACCAATTGGGAGGTCATGAAGCAGATCCTAACTGAAAAATTTGTTCCTCTTAATTATGAAAAGGTAATGTTCCATAAATTACTTAACTTGCAACAAGGGAACAAAGATGTGGATTCTTACACCCTTGAGTTGGCTAACACTGATTTCAGGTCCGTTGATGTGGCAGCAACTCATGCCAAGACAGCTGAAGAGAAGTCCATTTATTGGAAGAGCATGCTCAAGACTCCTTCAGTTTATAGACCTCCACCACGTACAGAGGAAAAGAAGCCTGAAGCTCGCAGAGTTGAAGAAAAAATATCAGAGTTCAACAAGGACAATGATAGCTTGAAGAACATTAGATGCCATAGTTGTGGCGAGAAGGGTCACTACTCCAACAAGTGTCCCAACAAGACTCATTCTGTGAATGCAACAGAGAAGCAACTAATTGAGAAAAGTGATGATGAGTCTACTTTATATCCTTATCCCCTCGAGGACGATGATATTGTCGATGATGAAGATGAGGATGTAGAAGCTCATTCAACTAGTCTTTCATCCTTTTTGAATGGACTAGTTGATAAAGCTCCTCTCTTCAGACAGAAGGGTACTCTTTTGCACGGTTCTGATCCTACTGATGTTCATACAGTTGTTGATATTGGGGCAGAAGCAAACTTTATATCTGCTGAATTTGTTCGAGCACACAACCTTCCATAGAAGCAGCTTTTCAAGAAGGTTACGTGCGAGGTTTTGGATACATAGCTCGAGAAGAGGCCACTGCAGTTGTTCGAGTACACTTACAGTTTGGGCCGATACAGTACCATGTCACCTGTTTGGTCACCCCATTGGTGCACTGCGACATTCTTCTAGGGCTACCTTGGCAACGACATACAGGCATTCTCTATGATGGCGCGTAGAACACCATCAAGGTGAAGCAAGGAGGTCGTATGTACTTAATGAGGCCACACGCATTATTAGATATGCCACGTCGTCGACTGACTCCTGCTCCAATGACACGTCAGCCTACTCTCCCTCCTCTTGGTTATGTTCCCATCTTCTGCTTCAAGATACGTGCCACCTCATTAGCGAGCAACTTACAAAGGTATCTTAGGAGCATGACCTAACTCGACTCCGTCGAGTTCTTTTAAGACCGGGAGAGCTGATGCAGCTTGGCGATGGATTTAGGGAACTATCTTTTGACTTGATTTTTATTTACTTTCCTTTACTATTTGGAGATTAGATTGGCAGACTTTTATTTAGACTTGATTTTTATTTTAGTTGTTATTTAGGTTTATTTTCCATTTTTAATTAGCTTCCAAAATTATGTCATTATTTTCTTTAAATAGCCTTGTAATGGAGAAGAACTCAGTTTTAGATTTTGAATAATAGAAATTTGATTAAGAGTTTTTTGGTTTTGAAACCATGGCTGCCAATTCCCCTTTCTTCTTTCTCTGAAATTTTTCCATCTCTTCTCTTCCATTCTTTTACTTCCCCTTTATTTCTTCTCCTTCTTTTTTTAAATTCTGGTTTTTCTTCCCTTACCCAGTTCTGGGCGATAGCACCATATCTGAAAGGAGGCGTCACTGCAGCTTTGTCTCCAATCGATTGACTCTAGGTTTTGGGTCGAAGGTAGCCTGTACCTAGGCGACTTAGCCCTTGGAGTTTCTGATCTTCACGTATCTTCTGTGGTGAGAAATCAGAACAACAAATAGACTGAACCCTAGCTTTCTGCCAGATTCAGTTGCAGGTTTCACTATAGGTCCGATTGGGAGCTGTTGAGGCTTGTCGAAGTTGGGTCTACACTCTTGTTGCTGCGATCCATTCCCTAAAACCTGAGGTCTAAACCAGCCCTAGAGGTAAAGATTTGCTGTCCAAATCCTTCTTGTTCTACTGCCAGCTCTCCTCTCTTACCACTGGTTTCAGTTTATCGTGTAGAAGAAGAAGATAAGTTTTTAAAATTACATAAAGACCCCTGGCTGGACTTTATTTCAGGTTATACTTCCTTTTTTTTAAAATTCAGAATAAGCCCTTATGTTAAAGTTTTTAGTTCTAGAACTACCCAGCTGCCATATAATTATTTCTAAGGCCCTGATTGTTTTTGAAATTACAAGAATACCCTTCAACCATTATACATGAGTTTAATTACAGCTTTGCCATCTAGTTGAAGCCCCATTTACAATTCTGCCATTCTATATTTTGGGTTGAGTTATTTGGTCATTATTGTGGGCCCTAAGCGATCCAATTTCAATCTCTTGGAACCCGGATCCGCATCACCAAGGGATGAGCACCTATCTGATTGGCAATAAGCCTTAGATCATTCCACAAAAAATCCCTGTCAGGCCTCCTGTTAGTGGCATAGATTGGGATGAGGAAGAAGGTGGAGGTGTGAGAGATGTCAGAGATAGAAAGGTGGAGGAATTGGGAGGAGGAAGACAACAAGGAGATTTGAAGCTTGGATTTATCCCATAAAAAGTAGATACGACTGTTAGGGTGGGAAGAATGGTTAGACAAAAAATCCCATCCAGGGGCGTTGGTGGCAACAATTCTGGGCAAAGAAAATTCTTTGATATATGAGTTTCGATCACACAGCAGAAAGAGGACCTTAGCTCTTTGATGAAGGATCTCACAGCCGCATGTTTAGTAGGGGATTAAGGCCCCTGGTATTCTAAATGAAACCTTGGGACATTAGGCAAGGCTGGGAGAGGGGCAACGATTGCTCCGCAGTGGAGGAGCCGAGGATACCAGAGGTAGGACAAGATCGACTTCTCCTCTAGTAGGATCAAGGAGCAGGGGCAGGGGAGTGGTAGGATTGCTGAAGTTTGGATTTGGACTTGGCTAAGGATGGCTTAATGGATTTGGACCGAGGCGGAGACAGAATTGGGAGGTTTAACATGTTTGGCGGAACGGGAGGACCCATCGGGCAGAGAAGAAGCCTTTCGGGTCAAGGGAAGGTCCAAAGGAATATATAAATTAGATGGGTTTAAAACAATGGGGTCTGCTAGCAAGGGTTGGGCCTGGTCAGGATAGATATGGCTATGGGCCAAAAGGTAGGAGTTGGAATTGGGCTTAAGGGGCTCAGATGGAATGGGTTTGACCAAGGACACAGGTCCAGAGGACTTGGAAGTGGGCTTAATGGGCTTAATGGGCTCGACCTGCACCATAGGCGTGGGAGGAACGCTGGTAAGGGCACGTGGGACAGGAGATGCTATAACAGGGGTACCAGTCTCGAGGGGGTAGGATCCTCTTTGTCGAGAATGGGTCGATGCCAGAGAAGCAGACGAACTTCAGTCGAAATGTCACCATCAGAGTCCAAGGAGGCCTTGTCTACAGAGTCGTGGGAGTCCGACGAGGCATCTTCAGAGGAGGAAGAGCTGTCATCATCATCTGTTGTAGCATCGAAAGCATGGTTACCAATGGGGGGAGTCTGGACGTCTCCGTCAACAATACCGAAAGGATGTGATGGGACTTCGAGGATGTCAGATCTGTTCTCCAGCACAACAAACCTGTTTTGCCCAGCAACTAAGGGACTTTGAGTTTGGCGGACCTGAGGATCTCTGGTGTCCCCAACGGCCAGATTTATGGAGGTGGAACGAGGGGCGTTTCTCTGACGGGTTCTTCCTCTACCTCTTGCCGTCTGACCAAGGGGAGGGAGGTGGCCAGACTCCCACTCAGTCATTTGCGATTGGTCTCTCTGATGGATGGGGCCGATTGGGCCAGCTTGTATAGCGGGAGGTTTGAGAGGGCAAGACGTCGTGGCATTTTACTATAAATTGGCAGCAGAGGATTCCGGAGGCTTCCAATTATAGAGGATGGCCTGATCGACGGAGAAATCATCCCCATCTTGAATGGAAATGGAAGAAGGGAGAGTGTCTGTAGTCGCTACTTCAATGCAGATTCTCGTATAAGCTAGTTGATCCTTCCGCTTGGTGCGAGCATCAGAACAAAGGGGGTGCCCAGCACAGACCTGATCACACTTAACCCCTCAAAGCACCAGAAGTGCAGAGGGAGGCCAGGAAGGGAAACCCAAAGGGGAATATGGAGAAATCGACATGATTCAGAAGTAATTGCCGATGCCAGGGGCAGATAAAGATTGGGGTTCTTTTAACGAGCCCGGGTCCTCCCTCCAGACATCTTAAGTGAACCTGTTCCTCAGAGAAGCGAAATAAGAAGAACCCATGATCAAGGAGAAAAGTATCAACAATATCAGAGGGGCGCCATTGCTTCAAAAGCGAGAGTTTCACAATGTGGAAAGGTGGCAACTTGCCTAAGAAGTGCCCAATTAGGGAATTACTCCACTGGGAGGCCTCAGAATCAAGCAGGCCTTTGGGGTAGACGGCAACACAGGAGTCTCCAAGAATGGCTGGGGGGACATAATGGAGGTGAAGGCTCTCAGCAGGGGAAGAGGTCGAGAGGTTGAAATGTGAATTCCAGGGGACTCCCAAAGGGGGGAGAGGGGTTGGAGAAGGGGAAGAAGCAGAAGGGGGAGGGGGTAGGGGAAGGTGGCAGGGGGCAAGGATCCTCACTAGCAAGGGAAGCATGCCAATTTCAAACATTCCCGACAACCTTCCACTAATATAACCACAAAAAAGTTTTGTATTTAGGCAAAAAGATTTTCCGAACTTATAATCGCCACGCCCGATTGATTACCTTATCGGATTTTGTTCCCAATTGAGATTTGCAAGTGTTTGGACTATTCAGAATATGAGAAAGATTTTAGCTTGAGGAGGGGTTTTAGAAGTGGGGTAAGAGCATCAAAGCCGGAGAAGCAGAAAAAATGAGATGAGGATCGGAAGAGAGAGAAATCATATGTATGCTATATTTGAACTGTGTAACATGTTTTATTGAATTTGGACTATAAGCCGACCCCATTTAGTTGGGATAAGGTTGTGATTGTTGTTGTCGTTGTATATGATTTGATTGTGTGAGTGGGATCCAGTGTGGCCGAGGGGGATTTCGGTACAACAATCGCTGTGTGGATGATTGCATTAGAGTAATTCCGGTACCCTATATCCCATACTAAACTGTTCATATGCTAGATAGGCTTGGAGTCTTGGACATGGATACCATGTTGCCAATGGTGATTCCAGTATCGTATTCCATACTACTTGTATCACTATGAAAGGCATGTAGCATATTATGGTTAGGTCTCATTCCCTTTGCTACGATCCCTTGCCAATAGGGGGTGAGGTGTTGGATAACCCAATTGTGGTATGTTCGATGAACTCTTTCAGAATGCCACTTCCATGGTACGATGTGATTGTTACCGGAGACATAAACTAGTCTAACGTTGCCGATGGTAATTCCGGTGCCATGATTGCTAGGAGGGGGTTAACAGGGGTTTGTTGGGTGATCAATGGTCGCAATCCGGGATCGACAAACTCTTAATCATGACTAGGGTTTGTATCACTGGGTGACTGATGTGATTGATGTGCTATTTCCGGGACCAGGGATACAACCTAATAGGTTGTAGTAGCATGAACGCGACTTAGTTGTATGTTAGATGGTTAAAGTAACATGAATTGCATCGTTTTCACATCATGGCCTATTGTGTGTGTTTGCATGAACCCCATTCCTCACTGAGCTAGTTGGAGCTCACACCACGTGCGTGTTGCTTTTTAGATGAAGATATAGGTACCGTCATGCCGTTGGGTAGCGACACATCCTCTTTTATGGCTGAGTATGGCAGTGACTGGTGGACACTAGAGCCTGAGGAGCACGATCCCGTCTGTGCTTGCAATACTTTTGCGTATGCCACACTTTGAGCTGAGAGCGGACTTGCCGTCTTCTTTGTGCCATATTTTTGGATGTTATTTGGTGGATTATTTTACTTATGTTTTGGTGAATGTGGTGAGAAATAAACTTGTTATGTAATATATACTTAATATTAGTTCTTCCCCAGTGGATTTACATGATTTCGCTTAAATTTGTTCTTTGATTTCTACTGCTATGATTTTAGATGGTTAAGTTATATTGTGGTTGTTATGGTTAAGGTACTGCCATCGGAGATCCTAGTGGAGAGATAGGACGGGTAGGCTCTCTATTCACACTGTTGGTATCCTAGTTGGGTGTGACATTCTTTCCTGAGTTTTTTCTACTTTCTTTCTTCTTTGTTGTGATCTGTTTGGAGAGTTGCAGAAATAGGAGACATTGACTACAAGAAACCAAAGTGAGTTCCAGTTCCATCACACCCAAGTTGGCTCACTACTGCTTGCCGCAACTGCTGCTCACCCTGCTTGCTGCTTCTTTGAGCACTTGTTATAGGTGAAAAAGAGAAGGTAGAGGGAGAGAGATAATGAGAGAGGTGGTAAGAGGGAAAACAAGAGTTGGAGAACCTCTATCACTTTGGCAAAATATTGTCTAGATTGATGCCGGCTAGAACCCACCAAGAAGAAAAAACTTAAAATTGCTTTAGTGTTGAACCCACATGTGATGGGAAGCAGCAAAAATTCATGTCTCCATTATTGTTAAACCTAATAGCCGTGTGCAAGACTTTTGTACATAAGCCACTAGAAAACATAGAAATGGAATATAAAGTAAAATATTTAAAAAAAAATTAAAACAATGCATTACTAATAAGGCGACTCACGCCTTAACCCCCATAAAACACATTAGCGCCTAGGCGCTACTAAGGCGAAGTCTTGGTGATGCCTCATCGCCTCAATAACTATGGAGAGGACACAAAAATTATAGTAGGATGGAGAAAGTGAGTATAAGAAATAGTTTTAGTACTAGGATGTAAAGTGCAGGACCTAGTGCCTTTGTGAACAACAATAGGCAACTTAAGAGTAGGGTCAACCCTAGTAACTAGAATATCATTAGGAGAAAAAAGAGAATTACCTGGGTTAGAGGGGGCTGGATTAGGTTCGAGAGGAGATGCTTGGCGAGGTAGAGTAGGTGCAGATGTGTAGTAGTCTGACTCTGCTGTTTGTGACCATAAACATGCATCTCTGGACAAGGCCGAGCTGGAGTAGGAGTATCAGCCTTCCCCTGAACAGGAACAACGACAGGGATAACATATGGTGGTGGTGTCAAGTTCAAGAAGCAGCACATCTTTCACTGTGGAAAAAGACCCCCTAAGAGGTGGCGTAGTGTAGTACGACACAAGTTCGTGAAATATAACATCCATAGTCACAAACCAACACCAAGAGGGAGGGGCTTCCCCACAAGTACTCTCCAGCAATGAGCTCCGACCCTCTCTTCTCCCTTCACTGAGCGCCGGCCTCCATGGCTGCCCCTTGCTGGGGGGCCTCCCTTGTTGTTATCTCTTTCTTCAAGCCCTGAACCTCAACCACCAACTCTGCCCCATCTCTTCATACCAAACCCCCCCATGACTAATGCCTAGAATTGTCATCATACTTTGACTGTCTCCACTCCTGTAGATGGTTTGCCCCTTCACTTTGTGCCTCCCTGTTCTCTGGGCGAATCCCTGTTAGCAAAGTGCCCAGCGGGCATTCTTGATGATGAAGCCTTCAGATGGTCTGGCTCTCTTATTGGCCATTTCCTTGGCAAACTGCCTCCTTTTCACCTGGTTAAGCATTTTTGTTGAAGCAATGGAGGCCTTATGGCACGGTATTCTTGTTGGATTATGACTTCTTTTTGTTCAAGTTTCATAAGGAAAGCGATAAAATTCGTTGCTTGGAGGGAGGTCCGTGGCTCGTGGGATGCAAGCCTATTTTCCTCAGACCTTGGAACAGACAACTTCTTCTGAATCGGGTGGACTACTCCACCATCCCAATCTGGATTTCTCTTTCGGGGCTACCTCTGCATTTCTGGTGCACAGATGGCGTAAGTATCGTCGTCTCTATGATTGGCACCCCTATTTGCTCCGATGCTAGAACCAACAAAAAGGACAGGCTTGCTTTCGCTCGAATCTGTGTTGAAGTGCTCGCTTTAGTTGCTCTCCCTTCTTCTCACTGTCCAAGACGGTGATGCGCTATGCTTCCAACAACCTATACATTATGATTGGTGTCCTCCTCAATGCTTGTGCTGCAAGGTTTTCGGACATGATACAACGACTTGTCTCCCTAAAGCCCCAATAGCTTCTACCATTGCTCTTGCCTCCCACAGAGACCGTTCGCTTATGTCGGTTTCGGAAGATCGCCCCTTCATGTCTCCTCCGACAAGGGGTAGACATCAGGCCAGGCGTCGTTGATCCCACCATTCTTCCATCGCTCCTTTTGGGCTGCGATCGGAGGTCATTGAGGATGCTCTGCCTTTTGGTCAAAATTGTTTCTCGTTTTTGTAGGATGATGAGGTGTTGGAGCAGCAGTCTCCCCCTACCTGTCCTCCTGCCAGAGATCATCTCGTCGGTTCCCAAGAAGCCCCCTCTTTTGGAGATAGCTCCTATGCCTTATCGTCCTCTGATGAACTTTCCTCATCCGTTGAAGACTCCTTTGATAGTGACCCCTCGGTGGCCGAGACCTCAAACGACGACGATCTCTCCTCTGATGATCGCTATGACCTTGCACTTGCTGATTATAGAAAGATCACTCCTGACCTAGCTAAAAAGCCTTTTGTCCCATCCACTTCGGTCCAATCCCCTACTGCTTCATCTTTTGAACCGATTGAACCCTCGACTGACCCATCCGTTCCTTCTTTGGATAGCCATGCCCTTTTACCTCTCTAGTCCATCTTCGCAGGCCCATCCTTTGGATGTCTCCCTTGGCCCAATACCTTTTTCCACCTCCTCTCCGGCCCAGCCCACCTTCATCAATATCCTTGGACACCCTATCTAAACCCTGCCCAGCCCATCACCACCAACTTGGCTCCTAACATCTCGACCCGTCAGACTTCTCTTGACCCTCCTTTACCCGCCTCAATTGAAACTGTGACAAAGCCTGCAAAGAAGCTCGCCCTGAAGCCCAGCCAAGCTCGCCAACCTACCTCTTTGAACCCCACCCCCTATGCTCTTGATACCACCCCCTGCATCGATCCTACTAGTGGCGGAGTAAGTCTCGAGCCCCTTGTGATCCAGCCTGCCCCTCTCTTGCGAGCATAAGTCCCCTCCCTCTTCCATTCCCTGATGTTGCAGGCTTTGGTCTGGAATCTTCGAGGTCTGAACTCCCCCAATAAACAAGCCGCCGCCCGTTTGCTCATCAAGGACCTTCGTCCTGGTTTTTGTTGCTTGTTGGAAACTCACATTAAAGAGCATTCCTTCCCTGTATTGCCTCCTCCTTAGCCCCAGGCTGGTCTTTCCTTACCAATCATTCTCAGCATCCAAATGGGAGAATTTGCATCCTCGGGACCCAAAAATTCTATTCGTTTCCCTCATCTCTACCTCTTTCCAGCTCCTTCATCTGGCCATCTCTGTTTTTGCTTGCAGCTAGTCCTTTTTGTTCTTTGCTGTCTTTGCCTCCAACAACATGGCTGATAGAGAAGCCCTTTGTCATGACCTTCATTCTATTGCTGGGCATTTAGGCTCTCGTCCTTTGGGGAATTGTGGAGATTTCAATGTTGTTCGATACGCATAAAAAACAAGGAGGGCTCCAAAATTTGGCAAACATTGAGTCCTTCAATGATTGCATAGAGGACATTGCAGTGGATGACCTCCGTTGGTCTGGTATCAAGTTCTCATGGAATAACAAAAGAACTGGCTCTTCCCGTATTGCTTGCAAGCTTGACATGATGCTTGTCAATGAGGCCTGGTTATTTGCTTTCCGTTCTTCCCATGCTACTTTTGAGCCTCGATCCATCTCTGACCACAACCCCATCTTCTTTGCAAATCATCCTACACCTCCTTCAGCCCTAAACCCTTTAAATTCTTTGATATGTGGACGTCTCACCCTGACTACGCCAAGATTGTCGAGGAAGCTTGGCTCAAGCCTGTCCAAGCTTTTTTAACCCCACTCATTGCCTTCTCCAGTAAGATGAAAAATGTTAAAGAGGCCTTAAAGCTTTGGAATACTAACACTTTTGGGAACATATCTTCTCTTGTTATTGATTGCAGGAACAGATTGTACTCCATCCAGATCCGGCTTCAGACTGACCATCTGGACTCCTCTCTTGCTGAGGAGGAGAAATCTGAATCTGTAAATCTTTCAGCTCTTTTTGCCCAGGAAGAAAGTTTTCTAAGGCAAAAGTCCAGAATTGATTAGTTGGAATTAGGAGACTCTAACTCCTACTTCCACCGATCCTTGAAGGCCAGAAATAACTACAACTCCATCACCAGGCTATCAAATCCTGATGGGTCCCAAGTTTCAAAAGTGGATGAGATAAAAGAGGCTGCTGTCAATCATTTCAAGCTTTTGTTTAACCCGGCTGCTTCCCCAGCTTTGCCCATTCCAAAGGGGCTCATAAACAAATTTGTTCCGGACAATGTTGCTCCAACGCTCTGGACCATCCCCTCTGATGAAGAGATTACCGCTGCCATCCTTTCCCATAAAGCTAGCAAAGCTCCGGGTCCTAATGGATTCCATATGGGCTTCTTCACAGTTGCTTGGGACATTATTAAAGAGGATCTTATCCAAGCGGTCAAAAGTTTCTTCTTCAACCCCAGCCAGATCAAGGCCCTTAGAAATCATACCTTCCTTTGCCTTATCCCAAAGAAGGTGGGTTCAGACACAATGCATGACTTCAGACCGATCTCTCTTTGTAATCTCCTTTAAAGGTTTGTTGCAAAGATCCTTGCCAATCGGATTAAGATCATCATTGACACTCTTGTTAGTGACAACCAGTCTGCCTTCATCCCGGGAAGGTCCATTGGAGACAATATTCTCCTCTATCATGAGATTGTCAGAGGCTTTGACAGAAAATCCCACCCTCCAGCAGCTTTAATGAAAATGGACATCCACAAGGCTTTTGACTCCTTAAGATGGGATTACATTGTTTCAGTTCTCAACATGATTGGCTTCCCTCTTGTCTTCACCAACTGGACCAGGGTACCATCACCCCCATCTCTAAATGCAAGGCTATAAGGCTCACTCACCTTGCTTTTGCTGATGATCTTTTATTGAATTGATGATGCCTCCCTTGACACCATTATGCAATGTCTGAGCCCATAGTTTTCACGGCATTGCCAAGGTGCCAATTAGGTGTCCCAGTGGTTTAGAGTGACCAAATCGATTGACCGATTAGGTTCACACACATTAATCGACCGCTAAGGGTCGATTCGTGTCGCCAAATCGTCCCTGACGACGATTAATGTGGGTGAACCAAAAAATCGGTAGCCATTTTGTTTTTTTTGTTTTAAGTTTTAATTTTTAATTAATCAATTGATTCTATTTATAATAATGTTATTGGCAGGTGTATATTGATTCTTTTTCTACTAGTTCTATTGGCACTTGGCAGGGATAAAATTGTCATTAACCTGTACCAAGGAAAAAAAAAATATATCACTTAAGATCAAAGAAGGTCGCGATAGTCGACACTTCAGTCTTTCAACCCTTCTTCAACCTTTGAAGTTCGAACTTCGAACCCTAAGTGAACTAAGTGAAGACGGAAGAGACTCTCCTCAGGACCTCATCTGCTCCGGCGTTGTTGTTCCCTTGCTCTGGTGTCGCTGCTCATTTGCTCCGGCGTCGCTAGGTATGTTCTTCTCTTCTCTTCTTCCCTGGTTTATCGCCTCTTCTTCGCTTCCTTTTTTTTTCTGGTTTATACTTTATCGCCTCTTTCTCTTCTTCTGTTTTCTGGTTTTTCGTCTCTACCCGAGTGCCCTCTGGTTTATCGCCTCTCTTCTTTTTTTTTTTTTTTCTGGTTTATTGCCTTTGTTCTTCTATTATTCTCTTCTTCCTTTTTCATGGTTGCTCTTGCCCTGCGGCTGTGAGTAGCTGCTGTCCTTAGATTTTTATTTTTATTATTATTATTTTTTTATTTTTTTGTACATTTGTAATTAGTTCACTACTTCACTGACACACACTAGCTGCTGTCCTCTCCATGTATTGTCAAAAGGTGCCCTTGACTTTATGTCTATTGGACATCTGAGAGACTGAGACTAGCTCTGCTCTAGAACCCTTTACAGAAATATCCGGCATTTGATTCACATTTTCAATTGAATTTGAACTGATTAGTTATAATAATATTTCCATGCCTTCCCAATCAAACTGCTGCACATATAGGTATAGCACGTTAGCACTTGCAATATGAAAGTGGTATTTTCAGTTTCCCTCAAAATTGTTCAATTCACACACACTATTATAGTATTATTGATGTAGGACAGTAGGATGGAAGGAATCATTTTCTGTTATTTCTCGACAATGTCTTTATCTTTTGATTTGAATGGATTAAAATATGTTTGTCTATTGTTTAATGTATAATTTCTACTGTCTACTATATTTTGTCTTAGATTTATTATAATGGATGCTACTATTGGACGTGGTGCTAGTAGTGGGGGTGAAAATTTAAGTACTGCGGCGTACTTAAATTTTTAGTTTTGTGACTTGATGTACATGTTGATTATTTATGACTTGAATACTTAATGACTTGATGTGTAACTGTTAAAGTCATTAATTCATGATGATTTTTGATGACATGATATGGCTATGTTGATTTTGATGATTTGATGTTGCTTAATGTTGGTTTTCTATATTATAGAGTATATATTTTAGGCTTGTAGCATGCTAAGTAACTTTAGAAAATAGGGGAAATAAAGAAGTAGCATATTAAATAACTTTAGAAAATAGGGAAAATAAAAAATGACACATGGACGATTTGACTGCCATGGCAACGCCATAATGGGCGATTCATCGCCAAATCGATTAGCCACCCCTCCACTGCCTTTGATCGATTTGACGCCGTGACAACTATGTTTGAGCCTCTTTGCTTCAATGTCCGGTCTTCGCATCAACCCTAGGAAATCCCTCATCTTCTTGACTGGGATTTCGGATGGCTCCAAGCTCTTTCTCCTTCAGAAAACAAGTTTTGCTCTGGGCTCTCTCTCGGTCAAGTATTTGGGTCTCCTGCTCATGCCCGCAAGGCTTTCAAGTCATCACTGCTCCCCTATGCTGGATGTCATTAGAAAGCGACTCCAATTATGGCAAGGAAAGCTCTTATCCATTGTGGGCCGTCTTTAGCTCATCAAATCAATCCTTCAAGCATCCTACATCTACTGGTCTGGTATCTGTGGCTTGCCCAAGGTGATCATGGCAAAGCTGGAATGTTTATTTGCTTCCCTCATTTGGAAAGGATGTGAGTCCTCTGAATTTCTCCGCCCCCTTAGTTGGGCTGCTGTTTGCCTTCCTAAGAATGAAGGGGGTCTTGGTTTGAGACGCATCAAAGATGTCAACATGGTAGGCATCATCAGGCTATTTGGAAGGTTGCTACCAAAAATAAAAGCATTTGGGTGGACTAGGTGTATTCGCATCCTCTCAAATGGGAAACTCTTTGGTCTGTTTGCTCTCCATCTAATGCCTCCTGGCCCCAAGATTTAAAGTATCGGTATCAGTTGCCGTATCGGTTGGTCAAAATTAAGATACGTATCGGAGGGTATCGTATCGTATCGGAGATACGCTAAGGTACGCTAAAGATATGCACATAAATGGATAGGGAACACATTTTTATACACTTTTGCATAAAAAAAATAGTTTAAAAAAGCAATATATAACATGTAGAATGCATAAATACTTAAGTAGAGGGTATCGTATTGATAGACAAATATATTGAGTTGAAAATGTTCAAAATGATGAGGTTTCTTACAGTTTTTTCTTTCCTCATTGCCATTGCCACTGTGATGAGTGCCATGAAGAGTGTCGTGGTGGTTCAAATCCTTGGCTAGGACCTTCTTCTTCAATAGGAGCAACTACGATGATGTTTTGCACTTGTCGAATATAGGCACAATATTTACCCCAGTCGAAATATTTATGGTAGTGGGTCTCTAATTCATTGTAGAATCTTTTGTACTGCTCAAGAGTGGCTAATGTTGGTCCTGCATAAGTCCCATATCCATAGTCTGAAGAAGCACCTGAAGATACATAGTGTCCATGTCCGGATGAGGAACCAGCGGGATCTGAATTAATGCACATTGACTCCATGTTACTCATCAATGCATCAGTAGCACTCGGATTGTGGGATCGCCTACCCCTCCGACTGTAAGACTTTGGTTGTATGCGAGCACCATGATGACTATCTTGGGTTGCATGTATAAATGCAGCCTCCTCTGTGAAATGTAATGGTACGTAAGTTTGGCCACCACCACCACCACCACCACTACCACTACCACTACCACCACCACCACCACCACCACCACAACCACCATCACCACCACTGCCACCACCATCACCACCATCATCATCATCATTACCATCATCATCATCATCATCATCATCATCATAATCATCATCATCATCATCATCATAATCATCATCATCATCATCAGCAGCACCATCCTTGTCTTGATCATCATCATCACTATCTGGTTGAGTTACACTATATGTAGCACCTGCTCTCGTCCTCCTAATATCGCCATCATTGGAGCTATCATCATCCTCTTCCATAGCTGATGGTGCTTGGGTTTCATCATCAACAATATTTTTAAAATCTTCATTTATATCTCTAATGAGGTCCTCTGTAATGGGATTAGGTGTGGTTTCTCGTCGATCTTCAGATAATTTGTCCAACACTAAAACATTCTCAGTCTCCTCAATCCATCCCCTAACTGGATCTTCCTCGTCGAGTTTGTGGGTGATGTCAATTGGGTTGACATCAATATCATCCCCTGATTTCTCCAATTCTAAATATTTCATCTTCAATTGCATGTTGTAGTGCACATACACTAGCTTCTCCAGCTTCTCATAACTCAGACGATTCCGAGGTTTGGTGTGTATCAATCCGAATGTACTCCAGTTACGTTCGCAACCACTTGAGGATGCCGTGCATGATAATATTTTCTTTGCGATTGGCCTCAAGTTTGGAACGCCCCATCCATAGTTCATCCACCAATCAGCTGTACAAAGATAATTGCAACATTAGGAGTTTGAAATAAATTTGAAATACGAGGATAGCTATTAAGCCTAAATTACTAGGGCGTTGTGTTCCTCGAGCACGGATAGCTAAATGATCAACAAACCTTTGAGTGGCCTCTTGGAAGTACTTCACCTATACATGTATTAACATATTAATATACCACTCAATGTATTAAATATTAATCAATGATTAAATATGTAAGTTTAGTAGACTACTAACCTCTTTAACTGCATCTTTGGCCGAACCAATATTAGGAGCTAACTTGTTGATAACATCCTTCAAAGATTCCATCAAGTCTTTCCTAAACCTTAAATTGTTCTTGTAGTGCAGATCCGGATTCAAATAATAGGCTGCACATTGACATTGTTACATATTACTTATTGTTAACGATTAAGTATATTAAATTACTAATAAAGTCATTTATAAATTTAATTGAGAAAATACCTGCCCGATGAAGGTCTTGAACCAAATTATTTTCCCATCGACGATTTATGATCTTAAAAAATGCCTTAAATGACTTTGGGTTCTCCTCTTCTATCTTTTGTTTGACAACTTCCATACAATGCACTATATTTCCCATCGTCTGTGCCTTATCACCATCAACTATTTTAAGTATCACAAATAGTGGTTGCATAATCTTAGTAAATTGGTATATCCTTTCCCAAAACTTTGTTGAAGTGATTAGGTCTTGAATAGTTTTTCCAATTTCAGTGGTTGCATATCTACTACTGAACCACTCATTAGAGGTGAATGACTTAACTAGCCCTTCCTTCCGTTTTTGAAT
>NC_056561.1:29908810-29985629 GCF_013358625.1 Macadamia integrifolia | reverse complement strand
GTTGAAAGACTTATGGAATATTGTTTTCCCATCACAATATATCAGAAAATTGATGATGGACATCCTCGTCGGTCCACTCCACCCATCACACATGATGGTCACTCCATATTCAGGCCACTTGTATTTAAACTCTTCAATGTATTCATCCACCTCTTTCACAATAGCATCTAAGTATGGTCCTACAATTTCATAGGGTGTGGGTGGCTTCACATTTTTCCCACATGTCTGAATCTCCTTGACCATAGCCTTGAAGTACGGATCTTTAGCTTTGTGAGGTGGAATCATAGAACTGTGGAACCACCTAGAGATTGCTTTCCCAATTTTCTTACTCAATGTTTTTGGTTGGAAAGCCTCTTCAATCCTTTGTTGCCCTTCATCATGATGTTTATATAGTGCATCTCTCATATCTCTAATTTCTGGGCTCCTTTTCCCCTTACCTTTACCACTGGAGGCAAATTTGTCAAACATGCCCTTTATAGTGCTTCCAATATCTACACTTGGACAACTTCTAGAGCTAGAACCTTGTTCATAAATCATCGGGCCACCATGCCTACGTCCTACAGATTGACTTCTTCTCAGCTGTTCTGTTATCCGTTGTTTTTCTTTTACTTCCTCCCTTGAAATATGCATCGCTTGTGTAAGCTATTGATCTTCATCCTCTGCCTTCATATAAGATCCTTCGTAATCCTCATGATCCCTTAGATTCTCAACCAATCTATCATCTTCTTCAACAACTTTTTTTGTTTTATCTTTACTTCCCCTTAAGTGCTTCCTCATTGCTTTGCTTATTTCATCTGGGCACTTGGTACATTTGGCAACATTAGAAAATCCTTCAACCAAATGTTGTTTATGTTTGGTAATTCCACCTCCTAGGTGGATAGTATCACAGTAATTGCATTTTATACACAACCTATTGCCTTGTACTTTCTCGGCTGTAGTCCATCCAATATCCCTAGTCCATTCTTTAGGCGCCATCTTCCTACAAAGATACATAATGAATCTTAATATGCATATTTATTGATTTAGTATTTAGTACATAATAGCATTTTTTTAGAAACTAAAATGAGATGCATCCAAAGAAAAAAAAAAAAAGATTTTTTTGTATTTTTCCAAATTTACATAAACTTGAAATGTACACTTTTTTTGGAAAAAATTGTGCATCTAATTTCACATCATGGTCATTGGCCAAGTAAATTATATATATTTTTTTAAAACTAAAATGAACTGTATTTTCTAAAAAAATGTATTTTTTTAGTATTTTTCTTATTTTTTAATTAATTTTCGAAATAAAAAAATAAAAAATACAAACTATTTAGAAAAATTAAATTTTTTTATAGAAGTTGTAGATTAATTGTTTTTAAAGAACATATAAAAAATCAACAAAGTGTGGATCAATATATTTGAGTAGATCTAAGAAATAAAAAAAATTTGAAACCCTCACTCTTTTGGGGAAAAAATGTGGGTTTCATTTGAAATCATGTATTTAGTAATTATAAGTTATGACATTATTTTTAAGAGTTGAATGAACTAAATTTTCTAAATTTTTTTTTTTTAAATTTCGGAATAAAAAAAATTACGAAAATATATTTTTTTGAGAAAAACCAAAATTTTCCGTGGAAGTTGTAGAACATTTGTTTTTGCATAACATATAAAAAATCTAAACATTTTTAACCATTGAGCATGAGTAGATGTAAGAAATTTGAAAAAAAATTGAAACCCTCATTTTCTTTTGAAAAAGTGTGTGAATCCTTATAAATCCAATGATTTCATGTAATAATAATGCACAAAATGTGATTCTAAGTTTGATGAACCTTAGATTTGTAAAAAAACTTGAAAATCTAAGGTTAAAGTTGAAAAAAGTGAGTAAAGATTCAAAAACTTACTATTCAAGACTTTCAACTTTCAAGTTCAAGGTTCTTCTTGGACTATGCTTTTCTCCTTGTTTCAATCATTTATATCCACAATGTTTCTTTCAATCTACCATTTGAGTCTCCAAATAGGTGTGTGAATCAAAGGGGAAGAATGAAGAGAAATATAGAAAACTCTTGGTGAGAGTTTGAAGTGTTTGTTCCAGACATCAAAAGGCACATTCACACTTAAGTAGCCGTATCGTATCGTTTTGGTACGTATCAGTTCGATACAGTACGATACGTATCGATACTCACAGGAATTTCTATGTTTTCAAAAGTTCGTATCGTGGAGTATCGTACGTATCGGAACAGCATGATACACCGATACACAGAAGGGCCCGAAATTCCCTGTAGCGTATCGGTATGTATCGTGTCGATGCCTACCGATACCGATACCGATACCGATACGGCACGATACACACCGATACTTAAAACCATGCCTAGCCCTGGGTATGGGCACAAGTTAATCTATTTGAGATCTAATGCTTCTAGATTTATTTCCACCCATATCAGGGATGGCACCTCCACCTATCTTTGGCTAGACCCTTGGCAAAAGGGCTCGTCTCTCAGATTATCAGTGCTAGAAATATCTACAATTCTGGGCTCCCAAGACATGCTATGGTTCTGATATAATCTGCGCTGGTTCATGGCTCCCCCCTCACCTTGTCTCCACCTATTTAGCTGCAATTTGGTCCTCTCTTCCAAGCATCCCTCATCTGGGTCTCAAGAGAATAGGTCGGGGCATGCTTACTAACATATACAAATTGAAAGCTTAATACTATGTATACAGCTAAATTGTAGAAAAAAACGAATTTTGGGGAAAATGAAGTTGTTAGAGATATTAGTTATGTTTCACTAAGGGTAGTTTAGTAATTTGTTATGTTATGTTTTATTTTCCTTTTCCTCCTGAGGGAGGTATGTGTAATTTCCCTCCTTAGGGAGGTATGTATAATATCTTGTAAATATGTTAGTGAAGCAATATATTGGTGTTAATGAGATTTTACTCACAGCACATCATTCCACCATACCATCAATTCTCTTCTTCTCCCTCTTCTACTTCATCTTCTTCCTCTTCCTTCATCCTCACATTCTAACTTGGTATCAGAGCACAAGATCTTGGTTTGAGAGTCGGATTACAAGTTTTTTTTTTTTCTTTTTCTCTCTTTGGAACCCTAGGTTACAAAAGGTTCCAAGGAAGAGATCATTATGTGAAAAGACTTGAAGAATCTATGGGTTGAGCTTGAAGGAAGGTCAAAGTTAACCCAAGAGGAGGTTTTATGTGAAGAACTAGGCGGTTGAAGCTGTTTGGAGCTCACAGCCACCAAAAATAAGCTGTTTATGACTACCGCCAGCCCTCCTTTGGGAGTCCTTCTCTCTCATCCGGCAGCCTTTGGAGGTGAGGTATACACCCTTTGGGTCACCCAACGCATCCCTACAAGCTCTCTAAGGACTCAGTTCTAGGGGGATTGACTTGTGAGCTCATAGCTATTTTTTGTGCAGCTGGGCAGGTATTGCCTCCCTGTTTTTACTTCTTGTTTGCTCTTTTTGTGATGGATTCTGGCCACACTGTTTTTTGAGATATATTGGTTCTAACCCTTGAAGTATTATGTCCTAATTTGTTTGCACTAAAGTGTGCCTTGATCTGGTTTACTTTGGCATTGTGTGCTTGCCTCTTGTTGGGTTTATCTTTGAGTACCTGTAACTTACTCCGTAAGGAAAGCTTCACGAATAAGCCCAATCCAAATAGTTGGTGTTGTCCAACTTCACAATAGAGATCTGGGTACATGGGTTATCAAAAACCATTGGAGGAGGAGCACAGAAAAGCTAGGGAATGTTACAGGTGCCATTAAGGCTCCTAACCCAAAGGACCCGACATATCTAAAGTGGGAGACTGAAAACTCTGCTGTTATGACATGGCTGATTTTTTTCCATGAAACTTGAGATTGGAAGAAGGTTTATGAGGAAAGAAACTGCTAAGGATATTTGGGACAATGTTACTAAAACTTTTGATCGTGTGGGTGACTCGGCCAAAGTTTATCAACTACTTCAGAAGGTCATTGGCATGAAGCAAAGGAATAAGACCATTTCTAAGTGTTACAACACTGTCATTGGTCTCTCGGAGGCATATGATCACTATAGGGACCTCCAAATGTCCAATCATGAGGATGAAGCTAAGGTTTATTGGACACTTGAAAAGTAATGGGTTCTTATTTTGCTTGGTGGGTTGAATCCCGAGTATGAGCCTATCCGGATACAAATATTGGGCCGGTGTCCTCTTCCATCCCTTGATGAAGTGTGTAGCTATTTGCAAAGTGAGGAGACCAGGCGGGTGGCCATAGAACATGCACCTCCTCTTGAGCGGTCAGCTCTTACTACTAGCTCTCAGAAGGATTGGCATGGTGGTGGTCGAGGCCAAGGCCCACCTCGTGGAGATAGACGATGTGATCACTGTGGGAAGTCTGGGCACACCAAAGAGAGATGCTGGGTTCTTTATGGTCGACCTCTTGGCATGCGTGGTGGTTCTAGTGGTGCTCGTGGTAGATGTAATGGGGAAAGCTAGAGCCCACAGTGTTGAGGCCGAGCATGCTACTACAGGGTCTGCTTCTAGTTCACAGGCAGAGCATAGTTCCCTTACTAGGGAGGATATTGTAGCATTCCGCAGGGTCATGTCTCAACTGGGAGGCTCATCATCTTCTTCTCTTATAGTGCTAGATTCCTTAGCTTCCGCCTTGCAGGTTTCCTCATTTACTCTTTCCACAGCTCCATATTGGGTTATTGATTCTGGTGCTACGAATCATATGATTGGTATGTCCCATAATTATGATACGTGCTCTATTTGTTCCGATAGAGATAAGGTCAGGGTTGCCGATGGTTCCCTTTCCTCCATTTATGGCAAAGGTAGTATTCTTATTACTTATTCCATTTCACTTGATTTTGTTCTTCGCATTCCTGATCTTTCCCGTAATTTCTTATCTGTGAGTCATCTGACAAAATCCTTAAATTGTTGTGTCACATTTTTTCCTTCTCATTTTCTCTTTCAGGATTTGGTGACGAAGAGGATTATTGGCAGTGGCCGTGAGGAGAAAGGACTCTACCTACTTGAACCTCTATCACCTTTTTTGGCTACAACTTAGTCTTATGTGTGTGGACGTACTGATAACAGTTGTGTGAGTTCTGTGATGTTGTGGCACCAACGTTTGGGACATCCATCTTTTGTTGTTATGAGGAAACAATTACCTCATTTATTTACTTCTTTTTCTAGTTCCCATGCCTTTCATTGTGAACCATGTATTTTTGCTAAACATTATCATTCTTCTTATCCTTATCATGGTAATAGATCTACTGTTCCTTTTCACATTGTGCATTTTGATGTTTGGGGGCCTTCTACTACTGCTTTTTTACTTGGTTTTCGTTACTTTGTTTCTTTTGTTGATTTTTCCCGTGCTACTTTGACTTTCTGATAAAGCACAAGAGTGATGTGTATGATACCTTTAAAATTTTTTATCACATGGTCTGTACACAATTTGACACCAAAATTAAAATTATTCGTTCTGACAAAGGGGGGGGGGGAGTATATGTATGGTGGTCTTCAAGACTTTTTTATTGACCGTGGCATTATCCATCAGCTAGCTTGTGTTGACACACCCTAACAAAATGGGATAGCGGAGAGGAAAAATTGCCATTTGTTGGAGGGTAGTGGGAGTCTTCTCTTTGGAATGAATGTTCCTAAAACTTTTTGGTCTGATGCTCTCCTTACTGTTGCTTATTTGATCAAACCTATGCCAACACAACTCCTTGGCTCCAAAACTCTCTTGGACATCTCCTCAGTCTTCTTCTTTCTCTCTCCCCCCCCAAAGTGTTTTGGTGTATTTGTTATGTCTATGTTAATAAGTCCTCTCAGACTGAACTAGACCCCAAGGCACTTAAATGTATCTTTCTTGGCTATTCCTCCACTACTAAGGGTTACAAGTGCTATCATCCTTCTTCCAGACGAAGGCTTCTCTCTAAAGATGTCACATTTTTGGAGTTTGCCCCTTTTTTTGCCTCTCCTCAGCATCCTTTTCAGGGGGGAGCATAATGGAGGTGAAAAGGCTATTGATGAGATTCCTTTTCTTTCTCCATTGCCAATCTCTCCAATTATGCTTGGCATTGGGAAACACAAAGAGGTGGATACTACTGATGTTGGTGATCATTCAAAGGGTGGTTCAAGCTCAGGTAATGAAAAGATGACCATTGTGTAATGTGTATACAAGGAGGAACAAGAAGACCCTACTAAGAGTCCTCTTTGAATCCAACTCTGGAGATCCACCCTTCTCAGTCAGGTAATTTCCTTCCTCATCAGAGTTAGATATTCCTATTGCTATTAGGAAGGGAAAGAGAGTTTGTACTAATCCTATAACCCAGTTTATTTCCTATAACTCTCTCTCCCCTACAGGTGTTGCTTTTACTATTGCTCTCTCATATGCTTCTATTCCCAAGAATGTTTTTGAAGCTATGTCTGACCCTAAGTGGAAGCAAGCCATGACTGAGTAAATGATGGCCCTTGAAAAAAATTGTACCTGAAAATTTGTTGACCTTCCAAGGGGGAGAACTCCAGTTGCATGCAGGTGGGTCTACACAATCAAGTACCGGTCTGATGATACTATTGAGAGGTACAAAGCAAGGCTGGTGGCAAAATGATACAATAAAGTGTATGGGAATTACTATTAGGAGACATTTGCTCCTGTAGCTAAGCATAACACCATAAGGGTCATTTTATCTCTGGCAGCGAATAAGGATTGGCCATTGTATCAATTAGATGTGAAGAATGCCTTTCTACATGGAGACTTAGAAGAGGTGTATATGCAACCTCCTCCTGGCTTCAAGTTCCCTTCAGCTGCAGGAAAGGTGTGCCTTCTCAAGAAGGATTTGTATGGCCTTAAACAATCTCTAAAGGCTTTGTTTGAAAGATTTCGAGAGGCCATTCTGAAGAATGGTTATTCCTAGAGTCAGGCTGATCACACTCTATTCACTAAGCATGGTAATGGCACCATTACAACTCTGATTGTCTATGTTGATGACATTGTGGTAATTGGAGATGATAGAGCTGAGATAGCCAATTTGAAGAACCACTTAGCCCACCAGTTTGAGATTAAGGATCTAAGACCCTTAAAATATTTCCTGGGGATTGAAGTGTCTAGATCCAAGAAGTGCATAAATATATGCTAAAAGAAGTTTATTTTAGACCTATTGAAAGAAACAGGAATGTTGGGCTACAAACCTGCAAGTTCTCCTATTGAGCAGAATCATAAGCTGGGGGAAGATGCTGACCCTTCTCTTGTTGATGCAGGGAAATATCAAAGGTTGGTTGGGAAGCTTATCTATTCGTCCTTGACTTTCTGAGACATTACTTATGCAGTGGGGGTGGTGAGTCAGTTTATACATGCTCCTAAGAGTTGGCACTTGGATGCGGTTTACTGCATTCTCCAGTACTTGAAGTCCTCTCTAGGAAAATGACTACTTTTTGCCAAGCATAACCACATGAGGATAGAAGGATTCACTGATGCAGATTGGGCTGACTTAGTCTCTGATAGGAGATCTACATCACGCTATTGCACATTTGTAGGTGGCAACCTAGTTACATGGCAGAGCAAGAAACAGCCTGTGGTGGTTCGGTTTAGTGCAGAGGTAGCATTTAGAGCTATGGCTCATGGAGTGTGTGAGCTCCTCTGGTTGAGAAGGCTGATCCAAGAGTTGGGATTTGATATTGAGGCACCTATGAGGCTTTATTGTGACAACAAGACTGCCATAAGTATAGCCCACAACCCTATGCAACATGACAGGACAAAGGACATAGAGGTGGACAGACACTTCATTAAAGAGAAGATGGACACTGGTTACATATACACGCCTTTTGTGAGGACTGGAGATCAGCTGGCTGATATCTTCACAAAGGGTTTTCTTCATCATCAGTTCAGTTCTCTACTATTCAAGCTGGGAATGCATGATATTTATTCTCCAACTTGAGGGGGAGTGTTAGAGATATTAGTTATGTTTCACTAAGGGTAGTTTAGTAATTTGCTTTGTTATGTTTTATTTTCCTTTTCCTCCTTAGGGAGGTATAATTTCCCTCCTTGGGGAGGTATGTGTAATATCTTGTAAATATGTTAGTGAATCAATATATTGGTGTTAGTGAGATTTTACTCACAACACATCATTCCACCATACCATCGATTTTTTTCTTCTCCCTCTTCTACTTCTCCATCTTCTTCCTCTTCCCTCATCTCATTGTTCTTCCCTCATCCTCACATTCTAACTGAAGTTTACCCCTTTTCTCTAAGTACTCTTCTTTATGTAGATCTCCTTAAGTTGTGCAAAGTATGTGAGTAGAATCAATGATTTAGAGAGAAATTTGACTTTTTTTGCTTCAATCCACTATTTCCCAAAAGAAATAGTCGAAATATGGGAGATGCAAGTCGAAAGAGTGCAAAAATGAGCTTGTTTCCCATGAAACAAGTAATTTTGGTTTGGTTGAATTAGTCGATTTCTAGGAAATATCGGTCGAAATGGGTCGATACCACTTGAAAGCAGTCGAAACCTTGGACTTTTATAACGTACCATGTAATTTCATCTCGGATTGGCTCGATATGGTCAAAATTTCGAATCAGGCACCATACTCCAAAATCTATATATCTGGGGATCAATGGATAATATTTAAATGGGTATTGTTACAATCCCAGATTCCTATAACCAAACTAGTAAAACCAGAAAAAGGGAGAAAGAAAAGAGAAAAAGGAAGGGAAGAGAGATAGGAGAAACTGCAAAGAGCCTCAATGAGAGAGCAGCTTGCGATCAGTCCATAATGAGGCTGATCACAGGAATCCTTAGCTTATAAAAGAATAATAATAAAATGTACAAGGACTAGAATGCCCCTATTACAAGAGAACAAACCCTAAAGCACATATAGGGACCCACTAGGACAGAATTGCCCCTATCGGGTCCAGCAGCTGACATATCGGGATTAGCTCTCTCAACACTCCCCCTCAGGCTGGAGCATACACATCACCCATGCTCAGCTTGGTACAACCACTTCGAAAGCTAAGAGTAAACAAAGACTTAGTAAACATGTCAGCTAATTGATCCATTGAAGGAACAAATGGAGTCTCAATTAGCTTCTTCAGAACAGCATCAAGAACAAAATGATAGACCTCTATGTGTTTGGTCCTCTCATGGAAGACCGGGTTACTAGCAATGTAAATTGCAGCTTGGTTGTCACAATACATCTTCATTGGCTTGGTCATTGGAAATCCCAACTCCAAGAGTAACGATCACAGCCACATCAACTCAGCCGTGGTATGAGCCATAGCTCTGTACTCTGTCTCTACACTGGACCGGTCAATGGTAGTCTGCTTCTTGCTACGCCACGTAATAAGATTCCCTCCAACAAAGGTATAGTACCCAGTGATAGATCTCCGATCACTAACAGAGCCAGTCCAATCAGCATCAAAGTAGCCAACTAGATCCATATGCCGATTAGGACAGTAAATCAACCCTTTTTCAGGAGCACCTTTCAGATAACGAAGAACACGGACAACAACATCCCAATGTGCTTTCTGAGAAGATTGCATGAGCTGACTAAGAACTCCAATAGCATAAGAAGTGTCAGGGCGAGTCACAGTCAGGTAAATCAGCTTGCCAATCAAACTCCTATACTGATGCACATCCTAAACCGGTTCACCATCATCAACACCGAACTTTTGGTGAGGATCCATAGGAATATCAACAGGTCTGGATGCAAGCATCCCAGTATCAGATAGAAGATCCCCAACATACTTCCTTTGAGATAGATTGATCCCTTTCTTGTAGCGGATCACCTCAATCCCGAGAAAATAATGGAGATGACCAAGATCCTTGGTCTAAAAATGGTGCTAGAGATGAGCCTTTACTTCAGAAATACCTGCTTTATCATTGCCAGTAAGAATAATGTCATCAACATATACCACCAAGACCACCAGCTTGTCACCTCTGCGACGAACAAATACTGAATGATCAAAATAGCATTGAGAAAAACCACAAGTGACAATGGTGGAACTGAACATGTCAAACCATGCTCGAGGGGACTGTTTAAGCCCATAAATAGCCTTGTGCAAGCGACACACAAGACCTGTATTCTTCCCCTTAGCAACATAACCAGGAGGTTGCTCCATATACACCTCCTGTAGATCACCATATAGAAAAACATTCTTGATGTCCAATTGAAATAGCAGCCAATTAAAGTTGATAGCAAGAGAAATAAGAAGGCGAACAGAGTTCAGTCTGGCAGCCGGAGAGAATGTCTCAAAGTAATCCGCACCATAAGTTTAAGTATATCCTTTAGCAACCAGATGGGCCTTTAAGTGCTCAATAGGGCCATCAGAATGATATTAATAGTGTACACCCAGTGACACTTAACCAGATCCTTACCAGGAGGTTAATCTACTAGGCTCCAGGTATCACGACTCACGAGAGCATCTATTTTTACATCCATGGCAGCCTTCCATCCAGGGATACAGAGGGCATCATTATGGGAACGGGGAACGGGGTTAGTGGAAAGGGATAGTGCAAGGCCATGGATGGGAGAAGGAAGATGAGATAATGACATAAAGTTATCAATAGGGTACACAACCATGGATTTCTGAGTGCAGGAACGTGTACCTTTACGATGTGCAATCGGTAACTCATCAGGCGGGGGAGGAAGTGGAACTTCACCAGTGGAAGACGATAGTGGAAGGAGTGAATCGTCAGGAGTAATGATCTCGTAACTGGGCTGGCCAGTCTTCTGCCTGCGTTGATAAACCTGTAGGGGAGGTGAGGCATTGGTACTAGGAGCATCAGGGAGGGGGATAAGGGAGGGTATGGATGAAGGAGAGGGGGAAGACCACTCCGGATTAGAATGGGACACCTGAGGAGAGTAAAATGATGTACCTTCAAAAAAGGTCACGTCAACACTGACAAAATTACGATGAGTAATGGGGTCATAACACTTATATCCTTTCTGGGTACGAGAGTTACCCATAAAGATGCACTTAGTAGACCTCGGGGATAACTTGTCAACCTGCATATTTAGATTATGGACGAAACATACACACCCAAAGACACGGGGTGGAACTGTAAAACTTGGTAAATTAGGGAACATGGCGGAAAATGGAGACTTATCCGACAGAACAGAGGATGGCATGCGATTAATCAAATAACAAGCGGTTAAAACACCATCACACCAAAAATGTTTGGGAACGTGCATGTGAAGCATGATAGCATGGGCAACCTCAAGGAGATGCCGGTTCTTGCGCTTTGCTACCCTATTTTGCTGTGGGGTATAGGCACAGCTAGTTTGGTGTATCATTCCATGGGTATCACAAAAGTCAGATATATTAGTTTGAGCATATTCTAAAGCATTATTAGAACAAAATTTTTTAATAGGAATGCCAAACTGAGTTTTTATTTCATTATAAAATTTGTGAAACACATGTAAAATTTCAGATCTTTCCTTTAACATGTACAACCATGTAAGGCTAGAATGATCATCCACAAATGTCACAAAATAGCGGAAACCAAATCTGTTACTGACTCTACAAGGACCCCATACATCAGAATGGACTAAAGAAAATAAAGGCGAACTATGAGACACAGAGCGACATGGGAAAGGCACACGATGATGTTTACCCAACTCACATGCCTCACACTCTAACCTAGGGATAGCCTTAAAACTAGGAAATAAAAGCTGTAACCTAGAAAGCGACAAATGACCTAAATGACAGTGCCATTGGAAAGGAGTCACATCCCCAACAGCCATAGCAGCAACAGTAGAAGGAGGACAGCCGCTATTGAGGTAGTATAACCCATCCTTTTCACGCCCTCCACTAATCTCTTCCTCGTGTGAAGATCCTGAACTACACAGTAGGAAGGAAGGAATGGTTATTAAGCAATTTAAAGAACGGGTTAATTGACTTACAGAGAGAAGACTTAGTGGAAATTGAGGGACATATAAGGCGGAAGATAAATTAATGGATGGGGTCGGTGAAATAGAACCATGTCCAAGGACTGGTGTGGAAGTGCCATTAGCAAGGATAACAGAATTGGAACTGGCATTAGTAGAAAAAATCTTAAAAAGTGATGACTTACCGGTCATATGGGCAGAGGCACCTGAATCAATGATCCAAGGAGTAGATGTAGTAGTAAGAAGGGTTGAAGTACCTGTGTGAGCTAGAGTAGCAGCGGATGTAGACGCACCATTAGATTTATTAGAGGATGCCTCAAGAGTGTGTAAGCG
Organism: Macadamia integrifolia; assembly: GCF_013358625.1. Taxonomy (NCBI): domain Eukaryota; kingdom Viridiplantae; phylum Streptophyta; class Magnoliopsida; order Proteales; family Proteaceae; genus Macadamia; species Macadamia integrifolia. The sequence goes on along the minus strand of NC_056561.1, from coordinate 29,973,431 downwards.
CCGGAGCAACTGATTGATGTCATCGCGCAGACCGGTAGCTGAATCTCCTGAAGAAGGTGTTGGTTTAAGTTCAATTGGAGCCATTGTGTCAGTACCATCGTCTGACACTGCATGATTAGCTAATTGTGTTGCCCACTTTGGTTTGCCATGCTTTGCTCAACAAGTCTCAACAGCATAGTTGGGCTTTCCACAAAAAGTGCACTGACGAGCTGTACGATTAGAGGGCTGTCACCAGATCCTCGACCAGTCGACCCACGACTTCCCCCACGACCGCGACCGCGACTGCGACTGCGACCGCGACCGCGACCGCGACCACGTCCACGGTTGGCATGGAAGGCAGAACTGTCTTTGGTAGACTGATTAGGTTTAGTAGAAGAAGTAATTCACTGCAGTCGTGAGTAAGTATCATTCAGAGTAGACACAGTATCCCCTGCAGGTAAGTGACCCTTCACTACCTTCAAGTCATTGTTCAAACCAGCCAAGAATTTAGAGACAAAGAACTCATTACGTTGAGCCTTCAATTTGTCAATGTCAGTGGTCAAGGGTTGGAAGACATTGAGTTCTTCAACCATACCTTTGAAAGTATTGTAATATTTGAAAAGTAGCTTGTCCGACTGGCGAAACTGAAACAGTTTTTCATAGATATCATAGATACGGGTCATGTTCTTCTCCTGAGAGTAGGTCTCCTTCAAGTCATTCCATGCTCCCTTGGAAGTAGAGTGAAACATGACATTGGCAGTGACATCTGGTTCCATACTGTTCCATAACCAAATTAAAATTAAAGCATTCTCTTTCTGCCATATAGCGTAACCAGTGTCAGATTCTTTGGGAGGATCAGAGGTGGTGTAATCAAGCTTATCCTTCGCCATCAGATAAACTTTGACTGACTGAGCCCAAAGAAGGTAATTCGAGCTTCCCTTAAGCTTGATAGAAGTAATCTGGACATTTACATTGTCTGATGCAGAGGAGGTACTGGTAGGGGTAGCAGTAGTCTTGGTCTCAGCGATGAGAGCAAGAATTATTGACAAGTATGTATTGCAGAGACAACCAAATAAAGAGAACTCACCAACCAGACCTGATAAACAGCAGCCAAAGAACAATCGGACCCCAAGAATCCGAAAAAATATCCAACCGATAGAGGCTGCTGGTAGGGAATGTCGACATTGATGGGAGCAGCAAAGGAGGCTTCAAAAGCCTAGTAGAGTATGTAGAGAAGTAGTAAAACAGCAGCACATTAAACCGTGAAGTAGTAGATTCACACATAGGGCAGCAGCTAAAAACACATCACACATAGGGGGCGATAGCCATTAAAGACCTGCAGAATTATGTATCGGCTTCAGTGATTCCAGAAAACAAGGGCTGAATCCATGTAGTAGTGGTAGGAAGGCCATATTGTGTTTATATCATTATAATCAGGTCAAAGAATTAAAGTAGGAGCAGCAATAGGTGGCTGCGCACTAAGGAGGAGTAGCGCAGGGATGAGATCAGCAGAGAATGATGATGTAAATCTTTGATTTGATTACAGATGCTCTGATACCATGTTACAATCCCAGATTCCTATAACCAAACCAGTAAAACCAGAAAAAGGGAGAAAGAAAAGAGAGAAAGGAAGGGAAGAGAGACAGGAGAAACCGCAGAGAGCCTCAATGAGAGAGCAGCCTGCGATCAGTCCATAATGAGGCTGATCGCAGGAATCCTTAGCTTATAAAAGAATAATAATAAAGTGTACAATGACTAGAATGCCCCCATTACAAGAGAACAAACCCTAAAGCACATATAGGGACCCGATAGGACAGAATTGCCCCTATTGGGTCCAGCAGCTGACGCTAATCCTGATATCGGGATTAGCTCTCTCAACAGGTATAAATTCTAAACTATTGAACAAATTCATTCTGTAAAAACCCATTAGACCTGAAAGTTCAGACACCACAACCACCTTAACTCTTAACTAATGATTGAGGAAGGAAGAGAAGGAAGAGTGGGATAGGGTCACTCTCAAGGTTGAAGTGTTTTTACTATTTCCTGGTGTAATAGTTTTTGGATTGGTCCAACTAAGGTTTGGTTCGGTTTCTATTCAGTTTTATCAGTTTAAGGTTTATTTGGTTTTCTATTTGGTTTACGGTTTTATCCACTTTATCAGAAGTATGAATTTTGAGAGAACTTGGGAGTAGATCCTATAAGTGACAAGAGGAGGGGAAGATGATATAAACTGTCAAATAATGTGCAAGAAGGATTAAGTAATGCACCGATGAGGGTTGAAGTGGTGCAAATTAAAGATGCAAAAGTATCATAAGGGGAAAAGTTACGACTGCTTATGAGGATTATAAATGTTTTGGGTTAAACTAGTGAGAAAAGTTATGACTGCTTATGAGAACGTAAGATACAGCCCTAATAGAGTGAAATAAGGAATCAGGAATCATGTTTCCTATTCCAGTATGTCAGGGTTAGTCTTGTTTGAGATGAGTTGAACTTCTTTGGTCTAATTTTTCAGACCCCAAATAATTTTTAATAATTTTAGAAAGAAAATTGAAGCTCTAGATATTTCTTAACAATGTATTTGAAGGCTGTTATGAAGCATTTGCATTTTTAGTGCTGCAACTTGGTGTTTGTTGTGCTTTTCTGATACAAGGGTTGAGGTATCTGTAATCTGTCGGGCTTGGCCCTGCATGCTACATGATTGAGTTCATTAGACCAAACGAAAGAGAAATAAAACTAAAATAAAATGAATAAATTAAATTGAGAACCATTTTAATTGTTTTTCGTCCTACTTGCGCAGGTTTGACTTTGGAACCTTTTATCCAGCTGGAGATGATGGCACTTACACTATGGTTGGAGAAGGATCAGGTGCAGGGTTTAATATAAATGTTCCTTGGGAGCATGGTCGGTGTGGTGATGCTGATTATTTTGCAGTCTGGGACCATGTCCTCATTCCAGTGGCTAGGGCTTTCAATCCAGACATGATTCTGATCTCAGGAGGATTTGACGCAGGTTAGATTAAGTGGTTCTAACTGCTAATGTAAGGAGGATTTGATGTTTTCCAGAAATTCTTCTGTGAAGGATTCCTACTAGATTCATAAGCATTGTAGCTTTTGGTGTAAAACATACTGGTGGCCTCTGCTGATTTAAGTAAAGTTATTCTAAGTCTGTTTGGACAACATCTTGGCCTGTTCATTTATAATGTTCACAAGTGGAGGTCATCATACATTCTGCTAGAACTAAAATATTTGACTGCAAAAATGTAGTAATAGCCAAACCTCCAAGACAATGCCCCTTCCTGCTCCCTTCGAGTGAATAATTTGAGCGACAAGTATTTTTTCTCTATTGGTTTCAGTTTTTGATCTTTGCGTTCTTTTGTATACTGCACTATTATGTGTTGATGATGTCCCTTTTGGTGTGAAACATTTCTCTGTCGATTTCCTTATATGCTAAATGGTCAGTTCATATTATAGTTTCTTTGTGGTGATTTCCTTGTATTCTGAACCTTTGTAGTCCTCTCCTTGGAACAGCCATTGGTGATCCTTTAGGGGGCTGTCGTGTCACACCATATGGATATGCTGTTATGATGAAAAAGGTTAGCAGTCAAACTGTAGATTTTGTTAATGTACCATCCTTTGTTCTCCTCTCTCCCTCTCTTTCTGTCTGTAAGTAACTTCCGTTTGTTTGTTTGTTTGTTACTTTTTCCTGTTGAGAGACTAACTGATGCATAGTTCATGTGGTACTGTTCACGTGAACAGTAGTCACATTACTGTTCAGGCCCATATTTGGGCCCATGTGATGATTATATTTAAGCCCACTGGTCCAGCCAAGTTTCTTCCCAATATAGCCTTTGATCAGCATATTTAAAGAGGATATAATCTAGAATTTGATTGTTGCCTTGCGTGAAGAGGAGTCCCTAGAAGAGTTGCTGGATTGTGCCTAAAACAAAAGATCCTATTCAGTTTCTATTTTGCATTGTCATTACCTAGACTTGGTAAAATTTTCTATTTCTGAGTTCTTTTCTTTTAGAAAGCATACTTTCTATTTGATGTAATAGCAATAGGGAGATTTAGTTTCTATTTCTACCTAGAGGTCTCCACACATGGATGCTCTTATTTTTATGACAGATTTCAACTATATTTTATAAATACATGGGGCATCTATCTCCATAGGTTTTGGAGTTTGAAGAAACAGCTTTCTGTGTGTGCTGAGTGATTCAGTTGCTGTGAGAGGGCCTTCCCTATCCCTTCTTCTTTTCTTTTGTTTTTTCCAATTGATATTCTGTCCTGCATAGTTCAGCAATCATGCCTTCTCTGTCGTGGCTTGTATTCAGGTAATCAATAGTTTGTTGTTGTTAATTTAATTCACCATTGCTGAACATCATTTTCTCAATCGCTTCTGCAGCTTTCATGCTCTGTTTTGTGTATGTGATGGCTTGTTCGATAGAGGAGGCTCTCGTGATTCATGAGAAGACAATCTAATTAGTTGTAGGAGACCGGATTGGGTCTTGCCATCATGATGGAGGCAAGAACTTGATAGCCCGAACAAAAAGAGAGAAAAATATGGATATTGAAGTCTTCAGGTGGGAGAGGCTTACCAGTAGCAGATTGTTCATCAGACAGAGACTAGGCTTGATGTAGGAATTGAGTGATCGTCTCATCTGGTTTATGAGCCAGATTTTGAAGAGAGACATTAAGGAACAAAATCCTTGTTGTTAAAGGAGAGCTGAGGTGGCATGAAGCACATCCTAGATCTCTTTGTTAGTGGTCCGTCCAACTGCGAGTGGCAGAGCCTCCTTAGAGAGGGAGGCAATGAGTATACTTATGATATTAGCCTCTTGTTTATGCCATGCTTTTGATTAAGTAGTATCCTGAGGCAAAGTCAGTAACATTCTCGTAGAGAAGACTGGTGAGAAACGAGACAAATTGGGTCTTCCAATAGATGTAGTTTTGGAGGAGAGTTAGAGAGAGAGAAAATGATTGATTGGGAGGAGAAGGAGATGGCTGAGACGCAGGAATGATGGAGGAGGGGTGGAACAGGCCACACACTAAGAGGGAGAGGACAGAAAAGAAAGTAAAAAAAAAAAATAAGGTTTTAGGAGTGAGGTTTTGTAGGAGCTTGTGGCCCTGGATACCATGTTGAGAGTTTGTATTGTATTACATTACTTAAGTTGGAAGATTACAATCAAGTTCCTACTTATAGAGATAGGAATCAACATAATTGGAAATTCTCTCTCTCTCTCTATTGTACATAGAATCAGATCTTAGTGGCGGTTGACTAGGAAACTAATATCACATGTGATAAGTCTTATATGGTAGCATAGTTTAATATCATATGTGACACCTACAAGATAGGAGAGTGACTCCTACAAGTTAGGTGAAGATGGGATTGAGTCCTAATACAATCAAACTACATGTGGCAAAAGATAAAGTAGGAGAAAATATCTCCACTGATACTCACCCCCTTAGCCTCCTCGGCACCCCCCCCCCCCCCCCCAAAAAAAAAATCCAACCTATATCTTTGGGGAATTATGCCAAGGTGACTCTCTCCCCTAAACTGTTTACACTAGTCACTGATTTTCGTAGTATTCTTTTGAAGGAAGCTGAGTGCATTGGGTACTTTAAAGTGTCAATTGTACATTGAAATATGTTCAGTATGTTTCTTAACACTAAATCCTGGAATACTAGTGGAATATGTTCAGTATGTTTCTTCTCTTAATGCTAAATTCTGGAATAATAGCCATGATCTTCTTCTTCTTCTTCTTACGGGGAAGAAGTTTCGCCAATACCTGTAACTTACTTTTGGAAGGAATTCTAGATCCAAATCTTTTTTGGGGATCTTACTAATTGTTTATCTCGAAGTCGTATGCAAGTTGGGCCAAAATTAAGTAAACAAATAAATCAAGCCATACAATTGGCGATTTATTATACAACTTATGGATTCTAACTTAGCTAAAGCTTACTTTGTATTGCTTTATGTACTACAAAATGACCATGTAGTGGAGAAGTTGGAACTGATTCAAGGAAATTCAAAGGAACTCTTGTTGATTGAGAAGGGAAGGGAAAGCTAAAAATGATTAAGAAAGGGATATTGGAATAAAAGTTCCTTTAGTTTTCCTTTTCCTCCTTCACTCGTAAGCGGGTACCTAATGAGTTCTATTGGCTACCACTTTCAATATAGGACCTTATCCGTTTCCCTTGTGGAAAGCCAGATATGACATCCTCACTTGCTTCAGAACCCCTAATTAGATATGACATTGTCGTTAGTGCAAATAGTTAGATTTTGAAGGACTAATTGTGTGGGAGTTTACCTTGTGGATGTCATTTGACTTCTTAACACACATGAAGTGTTTCTGATTATTGTTAAAACATTTACAGAAATCTTAGAAAGTTTGAATGTGATGAAGCACCTTGATGGTTAGTTTACAATGTCTTTATTCACTACGAAGTGGCCTTTGAAATTTTAGATCGTATCTTCCCAGCTCATGAGGTTGTATGGTATTTGCTTAGGATATCCTTGCCTTTTATCTTTGTGGCGATGGAAGTTGCAGAACAATTTTTACTTTTAGTAATTGCAGACTTAAATTTGTACATTTGGAATGAAAAAGAAGCGGCTCCATTTTGACAAGATAATCAGTTTTATTGACAAAATACATTCTATCGGAGCGCTCGAGCAATGATTTTGAAATCATGCAAGACAGACTCAAGTATCTTCTGGCACTTAAGAAGAGATTGGCGTTGATTATGAAGGGACATGGTTGAGTATAGATTGGGTTTGCACCTAAATGAAACTTCTAACTAGTCACTTTCATAGCAGACCTCAGAGTATGGGCTTGTAACCGAATCAAGGTGGTGACAAACTAGTTTGGATTGCTGGCAAGATCCTATTATGTGCATGGGTTGTATTACATGGAACCGTATGATGGAGATTATATGTATCCTATGTTCCTTATTTGTATGAGTTATTAATATGGGTTAGGTTCCTTATTAGTCGCATTATTTAATAGTGGTTATCCGTGTGGGGTGGTTACTAATAGTGGGATGTGACCTGGTCTTCGTTGGCCGAAATCCTTGTTTCCTTGTTAGGGGTCTCTCACTAATGGCACATCTCTTGGGCGGGTGAACAACTTTAGGAAGGAGACAAGTCTGAGGTTTCATTATTTAGATTTGTAGATGGATTGGATTGGAGTTTCCACCTAGGATTAGATCTTAGGCCCTGCCCGTGCATATCTTTCCAAAACAGGGAAAGTCTTCTCTCCATGGAGATATATAGTTTTGACTCAGTAGGTGGAAAAGGCATTTGGTCTTTAAATTAGGCAATCCGGGTAAGGTCAAGGTTACATTCTGGGAAATCTTTTGACACCCATCGCTGCCCGACAGTTTGTTGGTCTTTTATTTATTTAAATTATCCTTCTAAGCCGTGCTTAATCTGCTTACTGGCTTATGGTAATTATTTCTGTGCTTAAATGCGTGCGTGTGCTGTGTACATAAATATAAAGAGGAAAAGAATGGGGGTGAGGGATGGTCTATATTTAATTATTTATAGTGACCCAATCTGCCTACGTACCTTTATTAGGAATTATGTGGCGTAGTTTAGGATCTGTATTAAAGTAGTAAAATGCATGATATGATCTTAAAAGATATAATTAAAGCAAAACCTAGATACCTTATTGGTATTATGAAAACGTAGAGATTACTTTTATCATTGTATCTCTATTAGGAAGCTTCTTTGATTAGGTGGAGTGTGTTAAAGGTGAAAGTATGAAATTCCTAGAGGCATGTCCCATCTGACATGAAATCCCTCGAGGCATAGGTTCTATTATGTTGGGGGTTTTTCAACTTAATTGTTTGATGATTGGAGGTTCGTTGAATTCTCTATGGTGTCTAAGGTCATCCCCGCATAAAATGATTCTTTTGTGGGATTTTGAGGCTTTGTTGATATAAGTAATCTAGTCATCCCATGGGTTGTATAATGATTTATACTGTAACTTAGTTTTGTAAATAGATTTTTTTTGGGCAGTCTCTAGGCTAGGGTAGATGATTATGCAATTTTGAAAACTGATGCCGACATTACGACTGTATATGAAAAGGGTTTTGGAAAACATGCTTATCTATGTTAAAATGGGTATTATAACGGCATAAAAGAGATAAATGGAAATCTAGTTTATCAAATTGGGCAGTATAACGGCACAAATATGGTAGATGGAGATTCTATTTATGGTAATTTAGGTGGAATAACAACATAAATGAGATAAATGAGATAAATGGAGAGACTGTTTGTAACAATTCTGGCATTATAATGGTGTGAAAGGATATCTAAGCAATTTAAGCATTACAATGGCGTAAATATGATATGTGGATACCTACTTAATGGATATTATATGGTATGCAATGCTTATACGAAATAAATGGAAAGGGAAAGAGTAGGGATACTTACCTATATTGGCCTTAAAGCCTATTCAGATTAACTTATGAGTACTTTTGGCGCTTTTGCTGCAATCTGGTGGGTGGGGCAAAACCTCTGGGGAAGGTTTCTTTCTTCTCCCTTTCTCCCTTTCTCTCTCTCTCTCTCTCTCTCTCACTTATTATTATTATTATTTTTTAAATTTCTTTTCTTTTCTATCTTTACTCTACTTCAGCGTACAAATGAGTGGGGTGCCCTACTATAAAAGTAGCAGGGCAAGGGAGTTTTTGTCGGAAAAACCCCACTTTTTTGGGTTATAAAGGCCATTTTGCCGGTGAGAGCCTTCTCATTGGAGATTTTATCATTTCGTTGACAGGGACACTCCTGCCAACAATTTTTAATATATTTTTTAATTTTTTAATTTATATTATATATATATATATATATGTATAGAAGATTGGGAAAACTTTTATGAGTGATATCTTGTAATCCGACCGTCCGATTTTGATGATCCAGATATCGCCGAAAATATTTTTGCGTGCACTAAGAGTAATGGTATCAGATGTGAATTATGTAGTTTGGCAAGTTCAAAATTTCCTTTGTAGGAGACTTGCATATCAAATATTTATGGTGGACATAACAGGAAAATATGTCGTTGATGTGCAATTTTTCAAGAGAGACTTGAAAATCTGTCAAACTAGCTTGAGTTGCAACTTTAGTATCGGATCCTTTATCCTTGCTAGGATGCAAATGAGGATATAGAAACCAACGATGATCCTTATTGTTTGACCGTCCCGATTACATTGTTCACAAGGAAAAGGTTTCCGAGAAGCACGTCCTTTCCCTTTGCTCTTTGCAGAAGATGATCAACCACCATTACCGGTTTGTTGATTAACACTGCTAGTATTACTAGTATTAGAAGATTTTTCTGTCATTTCTCCCTCTATCTTGGAGTCAGGGTGTGATGAGCCTAGGAATGAACATGGCTCGGAATTCCCTTTTCCTTACCAGAACGCTAGAAGACCTAGCCTCGTCGCGTCCTGAGATCCAAGGGCTCGTTTCCTGCCTGGCCTCCTTGCTCAGCCGAGGCATCTGCTCGGATGTTCTAGGGACAAGCCTATGGCTCGCCCATGGCTAGGCCATCCTATATCCGAGTTATAGCCATCCTGACCATTCTCGGAATCTTGGGCGCAACTCTAGATATCTCACGTTGATAAGGATATCGCCGACAGATTTTTCTAACAGTTAAGCAAGGAATTTTCCCAATCAAGGACTCCCCCAGGTAAGGAATCCGGGACCGAAATAATAACATAAAATAAGGGGTGAATCCCTTAGGCAAATCCAATGTCCTTGGCAGAATGGAATATTCTAGCAATCTACTCCACGAAACAAAGGGTTAGTTCCCATGTTAGACACTTGTGAAGTGGGGACTCTTCATAGGCTATTGCCATCCACTGCCTATAAATTATCAAGGTAAGTCATTGAAAAAGGGATCGATCACCCAAGCTGTAGAACAATCACGGTCTCGGAAAACCCCTCAGTCACCCGTGCTGTGGGGCATGCAGCCACTGTCCCGGAAAACCCATCGGTCTCCCATGCTACATCACCATTCCTTGAGATCAGCCAATACCTAACCCCCTGCTGGCAAGGGGTGTAGCACCAGGGTTTGTGAATCCTAACCATATGCATTCTACATGCATCAATCACATCCATAGCATCCAATCATACATCGGAGGTCATCACTGTAATACCGACCTCTAAGCCCATGGTACCGGATCGTCCCCCCTTCGGCCACATCATGCCTCAGACCATCGATGTTACAACCATTACCATTCATCACACATTATACAACACACATCCTCTGACCTCTAGGCCCACGGTACCGGAATGCACCTCGGCCACACCATGCCCTAGACCGTCAGAGCCACACTCATAACTATACTTCTGACCTTTGAGCCCATGGTACCGGAAAGAACCTTGGCCACACCGTGCCCCAGACCATTAATACCACAGTTACAACTGTAGATCATTCCTAAAACCACAATTAGTTACCTTACCTCTGCAGTCCAAAACTATTCCTCGGCCTCATCCTTCATATTCACAGGTTAGTAGATAATAATAGCAAACAACATGCATAACAACACTATTACAGATGATTCATACTAAAATAGAAAATAATGCAAAACACTCCGTAAAACAAAACAAACACCCACTCACCTCAAAACCCGAATCACAAGTGCGATAGGTTCCCCGAAATCAACTTCGTATCCTCGCCTGATTGTTTTAGATTACTAACCAATAGTGTGTCATATTATTAAATATTCATAACATCTAATGTGACTATGTACAAAAATGACTTCCAACAGCCCATGTGTTAACCCAATTAAAGTCTTGGAAATGCCCCCGAACTACCCCGACCCAATTTGGGTAAAAAGGTAAGGAACATAACCCACAAGGGGTAGGGCACTAACCAGCTAAAACAGGGGCTGATTGGGGTTAAAACACCCCAATCGGTGGGAGACAACCAGCTGGCTGCTTGCCCTAAGCTGTTCTGCTGATTTCTTCGACTTGGGCTGCCCATGGCTGATGGGTGTTGACCATGGCAACATGGGGAAGGTTCCCTAATGGCTCTAGGGTCCTTTTATAGCCCCCAAAACTCCCAATTACATGAAGTAAAATTTTGCCCTAATGGATTCCCTAATTTTCTTCCCTATGATGGCAGATTCAGGTCTGGGAATCCATTCCTGAACCTGCGGAGCTCAAACCCAATTTATGGGTGGCTGTAGGAACATGCTACAGGTCTGTACACCATTGAAATTGCATGGACAGCAGGCATACTTTACATATATAGGTGCTACAGTTGGGTTTTCATCCCTGGGATGATAAATCTCATGCATGCAGTCCAAAACCCGGCTGTACATGACTTCAGAGACCACATACAATATGTATATTACCTAATTCTTACAGGTACATCAGTCTCTCTATCTAAATTCCACCCAAATCCCATGCATGCAGTCCATGGTTGCTGGTTGCTCACTTTGGGTGGCTGCATGCTTGGGAACCAAGCTGAATTTTGTTCCTGCATAATAGAAGTACTGTACAGCAATTAAGGTGGAAAATTTGTACCTTCTAATATGTGTACAGCAGCAATTATATAACAGCAGGGCAGTACTAGGACAGCAGCCTCATGTAGTAGCAGCCTTTCTCTTCTCCTTCTTTCCTTTCTTCTTCTTCTCTTCTTCTTTCCTTTGCTATTCACCGAATTTTGCAGCAGCAAAATAGGGTGAAACAGCCGCCCTAAAACATATATATCTCGGAAAAAAATAGACCTTAGGGTCTGTTTGGCTGAAATACTTAATTTCTAAAATCAATTCTCAAAATTACTTTTAAAACCTACAACTATTTAAAATTTAATTCCCTTTCATAGACCCCACTAAACAGTGACCTATTAGGTTGTGTTTGGTCAACATGAGGACCCCTACACAGTGGGTGAGTTCTAGGCTCGGGGGTGTAGACATGTGGGCCCCACAAGAAAATCCAATTTCCTTGTATTCTGCTAGCTGAACCGGCTGGCCAATTGGCAGCAGGGTTTCCCACCGGTTTGCCCATTTTGCACCATTTGCTGTACTAACTTTTGGGTTCTTAAATCCACCCATTATAGGACTAGTTCCGCTCATTTTTGGCTATTTTTATGCTCCTTCCTTGGCCTGAATCAGCCAAATTCTCTCTTGCTACATGTACATATGAATCCATAGCAGAGCAACCTTATCTCTTATGCCAACTAGGCTATAAGACTAAGGTCAGCTGCTTCCAGTTTAGGGTGTTACAGTTCTTGTCATTGAGAGGACGACGACGAGTAGTGTTATGCCCTTCATTCTGGCTTAAACAAGCTAGGGAATGCCATCTCACTCTTTGGATTGATTAGATACTTTGTGAAGAGAACTTGACTCTAATACCACTTGTTAGGATCAAGAAATCCCCCAAGAGGGAGATTCGAGAATATTTCGAAAAATAAATACAAAGGTTCAAAAAGTTTGCACAAATGTATGCATAGAAGCAAAGGAGTTTTTCAATACTCACCTACACTCAAGAAAATGCAGGGGGAAAACAAATAAAACAAGAGAGTGTATTCAATGATTTTAGAGTGGTTTGGGCAACTCCCTACATACACTACCAGGGCTCCATGAGCTCTTGGATTTTCACTAGTCAATTGCTTTTCCAGGTAGTAGTTGGACCCTTACAATGTACTTTTTCAACGGCTCACCACGAACCAGGTTGTGTTTTCCTAGTTTCACACCAAAACTTGACAATGTCACTCTCGTGACACTCTTCTTGTGGGACAACTCCTCAGAAGGAACAATTACAACACTTTCGCAGGTGAGAAAAGAAAAGATAAACCTTCTAGGAATCGTAGATTTTAAATTGAAGTATAATCTCTCACTTAAACAATTATGCCCAAGGTGATTAAAAGATACTCAGTTGAAGCACCAAATCACTTAAAATGTTGTGTATGTCAAAGTTGTTTTAAAGTCTGAGAGTTCCCCATTTTTTTGGGCTTCAAGGTATTGGTGAGTGAACAAATCAAGTTTAAGCCAAAACTCTAAGCATACAGCCCCTAGAAAGCTGTGGACCCTGCTGAACTCCAATGGTAAAAATCTACCCACTGATGCTCCAATGGTCGTACTTCATACTGTTGAGATCTAAGCCACGTAGGCGCCCTTATAGTTTTGCAGATGCTTGGTTAGCTTAACTGTCATCTACACGTCTGATAGGCTAAGGAACTAAAAGACATGTCTGAGAGTTATGGTCTTTGGTTCTCATCCATTGGATTTTCCGAACATTTGCTATGGTGAGCAGACGTCACCTAACTCAACAACCTCATTGAGGCACATTATGCACTTTTTGGGCGTTCGCTTAATCATATGGACGTCTGCCTATTCTAGTGGACAAACCCTTCCATCAACGGACAACCACTGCCTAGGACTTGGAGATTTTTAATTGATTTTTTCAAACGTACTCTTGTTAGCAGACGCCTACATTGGGAAGCGGACGTCTGCTTGGACAGATTTAACCCAAAATTTCTAAGCATTCTAAGTTAAGGGTAATTCTAGTTTAGGTCCTAAATGGATTTTAGAGGGCTCAAAGTTAAGTGAGAGACAATGCCCACAGGTTACAATAATATGCAATAAACACAGAAACCTATGCTAATGGTGTATTGAAGACTCTACAGTTCTTGTCTGCATGGTTTAAAGTATCTCCAATACGATACGATATAATACCCTCTGGTATGTAATTTAGCTGATCGATACTAATAATTTAATCCATGATCTTTAGCATATCTTAGCATATCTCCGATACGATACAATACCCTCCGATATGTGTCTTAAAGGCCGAATTCGATACTTTAATCCTTGCTTGCATGAGACAACCATTCTTCTTATGCTCCACGATGCTTGAATGCTTCTTCAACATATACTCTTTTTTGATGTCTTAATATTATGGGATTGTATAAATATTTCACATTCAACACACATGTGAGTGATCCCAGTATCATCATCCATGTTGTTTCGTCACAAAACATAGAGGCATGGATCCTTTGATCAACAGGATTAGTTGTTGACAACTTTATTCATACTTAAGTTTGTTGCTGTATATAATCTCTACAAGAGTTCCTGTATAATCCCTCTTATGACTTCGTATTAGGAATCGGGTGTGTAATAATATTCTTTTACTCTTTATATTGACTTTATTTTTTTTTATTTCTTTTGGACATACATTCAGATGATGGAGTTTGCCAATGGAAAGATTGTGATGGCCTTAGAAGGAGGGTACAATCTTGACTCTTTAGCAAATTCAGTCCTTTCATGTGTTAAAACTTTGTTGGGAGACATGCCCAGTGTTGGATGTTCAGAGGCCTACCCATTTGAATCCACATGGCGTGTAATACAAGCGGTAATGGCTCTTTTGTTTTCATTTCAATCTGTTACTTATACTTTATTTATCTGCAGTTGTACTAGTTTGCTAAATTATCGTGCTTTCAGGTTCGTCAAGAATTAAGCGCATTCTGGCCCACACTTGCTGATGAATTACCAAAGAAATTATTACTCGCCAGTGATAAAATATCTCCAGTTGAGTTGCTGCTTTCTCAGTTTTGAGCTTTAAAATTTAATTGTATATGTACTTGTTTTGACTGAAGTCTCATTGTTGGTGAAAAAGCCTTAAGGTGAGAACTCAAACAGGAAGTAGACATGATTATTAATAATTTCAGGTTCAAATCTCAGTCATTGAATGAGTCCATATTTTGATGGGATTTTTTTTATTTTTTGATGAATAAAAATGTTGTTAAAACAGAAAAAAAGAAGACGGGCAACAACCCAAAATGACAAACCTGGGGAAAACCCATACTCAAGAAAACTAAAACATCCATAAAAAAGGGAGGATACAACAAAACCAGGGGGGGGGGAATAAAAGCAAAGATGGTAAGGATAAATATCATTTCATTTAGAGTTAGAAAAGTATGTACAAGAAATAAATGGCAATACATGGGATGTTTCTATATTCTCCAGGCAAGTAATGCAAGAGAATGGTTGAAATAAGGACAATAAAATTTCTTATCATTTTACCTCATGGAGTCAATAATGGGATAAGGTCCAACAACAACTAGGTTGATGAGAACAAGTGCCTAGCACAATTAGTAGAGCATGGGGCATCAAAGCCCATCCTACCAGGAGGTCTTGGGTTCAAGCCTTCCTCCTCATCCCACATAGAATAGGATACCCAAAGTAACCACCTTTCTTGGGTTTAGATTGACCCCATAATCTAATCTGATGTAGTTAACTAATAAGACTTCAACCCCTCAAAGTAGGATGAAGATCCAGTGGCTGGATTCAAAGTTATTGACTAAGGAGCAAAACCCCCAGTGCACAAGGCTCCCGCTACTGCAGGGTCTGGGAGGAACAAGTGTACGGGGAGGCTGTTTCCATGTATTCGAAGATATTGACAAAAAGAATTAATCTCAGAATTTAAAACAGTACATCTTCAAATCCCCATGGGAGAGCAACTTATCAACATAGCCAGATCATTCCTCAACAGCTGGAACGTAATACGTAAAGATTGGTCCAATCCAATGTATAGATTTTCCAGAATAGCAGTACACCAAAATATTAACTTAGGATCAGAAATAGTAACTAGCAGGAACAACCAATCCGCAAGTCAGGACTCTGAATACTACCATATTGTAGTTGAAGGAAGGCCATGTCAGATGGAACAACACTTCAAAAACTCAACATGATCTGAGGGCTGCATGAATCAGTAACAGTACCTTCACTTCCGCAGGCCATACAATAACAACATCAACAACAAGTCAACAACACAACTCAGCTTTATCCCAACTAAATGGGGTCAGCTACATGGATCTGTGCAAAGACAAAAGGACCAGTAATAGTAAAAGGAAAGGAACACAACAACATAGTAAAATTCCACCTAAATGGGGTCGGCTGCATGGGTCCTTACCCTCCAATCAGCTCTATTTGAGGTCATACTTGGGACAAGGCCTAAACTATGCATGTCTTTCCTCACTATTCCACCTACGGTCATTTTTAGCCTACCCCTAGTTCTTTTAGTTCCTTCAATCTGAATCAGATCACTCCTCTTTACTGGTGCATCCACATGCCTCTGTTGAAGAAGAAGAAAAGGAGGAAAGCACCCTCCAACAAAAAGCTAGAGAGATTTTTGAAGTGAAATACCACCCTTACTGAACCACCATTGAGGAAAAAACACCATAAAGCCATTGAGAGCTTGAGAGAATCTAGTCGTATTGACTTCTTGGCTTGGCCAGAAAATGTCTGCCGAAGTCTTTTAGGCTTGCCTAGCACGTTTTGATAGGGATTTTGACCGATTTTTGACAAAGCAACCTCCTAGGCCTGACGCCCCTTTGCTATTGCGGACGTGGTTTGTCCTCAATCCTTTGAGGCGGCCAAGGATGTTTCATACATTGGCCTATGTGCTTGTGATTATGAATTCAGGAGGGAAAAATGGCACATTGCTATAGTCCAAATTTGGTCTAGCTTAGGTATTCTCTTACTCCTTTGCATTTAACGCCTTACTTGGGTCTTTTTCTTATGTTATTCCTTATGTATGTAGATGTAGTCCCAGTCCCTTCTGCTTCTTAGGAGCAAGTATATATGGTCAAGCGAAGTGAAGGGTCCATAGTTGTCAAGGTGTCGACTAGGAGTTGTCTAGCCTTCCAGGCCGCCTAATTGGAGTTTAGGCGACGATCGCCTTATTGCAAGGCACAACACTTAAGTAAATGTTTTTATATTTGTTATTTCATTTACTTAAGATATTATTCATAAATAAGAAAATATCTACCATTTGAATTCAATAAAAATCGTTTAAAAATCAAATTCTAAAGGGTAAAAAGTCAACCACTTAGTCCAAGAACAAAAATTGAATTTTTGGTTGTACGGGTGATTTTCAACTTTCAAATGTTGGGGTTTTGTCAATTTTGAAAATTTTATAAATCTTATCATGGTAAAAACATTGCTAAATGCCAAAAGTACGGGTAAATAATCTTTTGTTTTGATATCCATAAAATTATTTTCATTTAGGTGATTTTAATAGCATTCATGCACTTTAAAATAAGTTTGACCGTAACATAACTTTTTCATTAAAACTTAGATTTAAGTAATCTTGGACGTTGGGAGCTGGTTTTATGCTCCTACTAAATACAAAATGTCTCATATAAAAAAAAAAATTTAACCAATCAAACTTATAATAGAAAAAGAATATTTCTCTAAATATTGATTTTTGATGACTTATATTATATGACTTAATATTGATTTTTGATGACTTGATGTGGCTTAATGTTGATTTTTGATGACACAAGGTATATGTAGCATACTAAATAATGTTAGAAAAGAGGAAAAATAAAGAAAATCACTTGTTCTCCTTGTTCGCCTTAAGGTGTGCCCAAGAAGCTTAGGCAGCCCTCCAACGCCTTGGTTCACCTTGGCGCCATAACAACTATGGAAGGGTCTGTTGATGATCCATCTTCGATGAAGAAGCCAAGAAGTTGAAGCCTGTTACTTCTAGTCAACCACAACCAAGCTCATCTGTTGGCCAGCACACTCGGTCTAAAGCGAAGCCTAGGCGAAGGCCAGCTCATCTTTTGAAGGAGAGGATGATGAAGCCATCCTAAATAAACGCTCACCCTTGAAGCCTACTAGGGTTTTTTGGGGCGCATTAGAATCTTAAAACCTCAAGCAGAGCAGACTGATAAGGTTGCTGCCAGTCAACCTTTGGTTGCTCAAACAACACAACCCATTACTGCTTCTCATTCTTCTACATTATCAAGCCTTGTTTAGCCAACTCTTTTGCCAGTTAGTTTCATCTGACCTTGTTTTATTTATTAGTCTCCCTCTAACTCTTGTGGTATCATTTATCACACCAACCAAGATCTTTTCTCTTCGAATGAAAATACACTGGCAGTGTGTTATGCATAGGCGTGCTGGAGCTTTTTGAAGACTCAGGATGGTGATCTGACTTCCAGTCAAGCAATGCAATATTTTTCTTTTTCCTTGATCGCTGTAAGGACTTTGAAAATTGTGAAGAAGATGACAAGTGGTAGAATTAATGGACTTTGAAAACAAACGAACTAAAACCCTTACTGTTTATCTTCTTCTACAAACCTTTGCTTTCGGGAACTCTAGTGTTCATAAAGGGGCATCATATATATTTGCCCTTGCTTGCCGTCTACCATGGAAGTGGAGATGCTCTAAGAGCAGTGGATCTCATACCAAACCCAAGAGGCATCAGTCCCAGGAGAAGCAGTCTAGAGGGAGTCATTCTTGAGGTAGGAGTAGACCCAAGAGACCCAAATATTGTTATGCTTAGACACAATCCTATAAATGAGCTTGAGGATTCCCACTATGTTAACCTCTTTAATGCATCTTAATCCCAGCCCTCCTTTGGACTTTGGGAGGCAAATAGAAGCCCAATGGATGGGATGGAGGAATTTTGGAGTCAGTTCCTTTCCAAAGGAAGGAACAAAGTAGCGAATCAATGACATTGGTGATGGAGAGAAATAGCAAACACACCACGACCAGTATAGGTACATGGATTGAAGCTGTAGACACCCAATTTTATCACCCTCCCCTGGCTATGATGATTCACAGAATGTGGACGCGATCCATGCTTTCCATAAACAAAGGAGACGACTTTCTAAGGTAACCCAGATTCGACTTGGAAAATCCTGCTCGTCTTAAAACCTAAACCTAGGAACCCAAACCCTAAACTAACCCCAAGGGAGAAGGGTTTCGATTGTAACATACTATATACTGAGGAATCAAATCTGGATAGCCATACTGATAGATAGTGCTCGGAATCACAATTCTAACGATATATGATACGCTAAAATCGGACCACCGGATCTCCCGCAATCATCTTCGGAAGTCAAGAATGTTGCGAACAGCTGGATCGCATATGGAATATTCCCCAATATTCTCTTTCCTCGCAGCCCACAAAAAAGTGGCAGGGCTGCGAAAAAAGTTACGGCCCCACGGAAAAAGTGGCAGGGTTGCCACAAAACTCGGGGCCCCACGAAAAACCCAAGCTTGTTGAAGGTCCAAAATTCGTAGCCCTACGAAATCAGCTCATTTGGGTCCGAAAATCTATAAATAGCCCACTATTCACCCTTCCCAAGGAAATTAATAAAGGTCTACCTACCCCATCCATGGAGAGTTACCACCCTTTAGTGCCTTTCAGCCTATGGAGAGTGTCCTAACCTCTTTCTAGCCCTTGTCAGCCTAACCCCAAGATCTAGCCTTTGCGGGCTGAACCTCTACAGGTTTCCTAGCCCAAGATCTAGCCTTTGCAAGCTAAACCTCTGCCGGAGTCCTAGCTCAAGATCTAGCCTTCGTAAGCCGAACTTCTACCGGTCCTAGCCTAAGACCTAGCCTTCGCAAGTTGAACCTCTACCGGAGTTCTAGCCAAAGATCTAGCCTCCGTAAGAAGAACCTCTGCCAAGTTCCAAACCCAAAATCTACCCTTTGCCAGACGAACTACTGCCCAAGTGTCCGGACTCCGGAGAAGTCGAAAAGGTTACAAGAAAGCCAGAACTTCCAGAGAAAGAAAGCTAGAGATCAAGGCCATTTTCTCCTGATTCTGGAGAACCCAAGAGATAGTCCATATCTACTTCAATAGGGGCCCACCCCTTTTGATCCGAAACAAGGGTAGCTCAAGTTTATCCCTAACTCAATAGGCAAAATGTAGATCTTTCATTCACATGTAGTGGTGTACATAGTAGTATAACAGTATTTAGCTATGCATGTGGTATAGAAACAATTAAGGGAAAATGTTCATTCTAAGTATCTAATAGGAAGACCGGTTAAACCGGATGGAACGGGTGCCTAACACCTTCCCGTATCTATAATCTGACACTTACTCGTATCTCTGGACTAGACCAAATTTTGGGCCATTTTCTTATGGATCGGGCTCACCCGTCGGGTCCTAGGCCCTAAACCTACGTAGGGTAACTCCAAATCATCGATATCATACTTCCTCACCACCAACATCGAATTAGTCATTCATCTATGCAAATCCACCCCTCCGGAAGGCACTTTTTCTTTAGGAGAGAGAGGAGGGCCGTGGACCCCGGCCGACCGTTACCCTCACAAGTTCAAGAGGCCTTGTATAGGAGAGTAGTTTGCTTTTCCAAAGCTGAAGCCTTCCTCATGAGGTCAAGCATAGGGGTGCAATGATGGCTAGAAAGCCTAATAGGGATGAAAGGGAGACCAAGAAATTAACAGGGAGAGAACCAAAGGAGAAGCTAGTAAGATCTAGGAGATGATCTTTACAAGCATCTGAGACCCCAGAGAGGAAAAGGCGATATTTGGGGATGTTAATGCGGAGACCCGAAAGACCATTAAAGAGGTGGAGGGAGGACATGATGGAGGATATGGAGAGGAGATCCACTTTAAAGACAATCATGAGATCATCGGTGAAAGCGAGGCGGGTAAGCTAAAGGGGTTTGTAATTAGGAATAGGGGAAATAGAATGGAAGTCAGTGGAAGATTGGTTAGATCTGGAGAGCACCTCTAGGACAAGGGAGAAGAGAAAGGGGGGAAAGGGGGGAAAGGGGTTATCCTTGTCTAATGTCTATAGAAGAGGGAAAGTAGCCGGCGGGGCTTCCATTGATAACGACAAAGAAGGTGGGGGAGGAGTACATATATGGATCCTGTGGACAAAATTTGAGGGGAAGGACATTTGGAGCTAGACTCCCATATGAGACAATCAAAAGCTTTATGGATGTCGATTTTGAGAAGCGCCACCTAGCAATAGGACTTATGGTCAAACCCTCTGACGATCTCATGACACAGGACCCTTGGACCCCACTCCGACGACATATCTTGTTGAACCAATGTCTGTCATCTCGGCAGGGGCTCCCCCTAGCTGGAAACCACCACTCCTAGCATTGATCCCTCACCTTCATCACCTTCTCCACCGCTAGCCTCCCCCTGGAACTCCCACTTCAAACAACCTTTCTCCCCTCCTGTAAATAGTCTCACTGCACTTCATCCCCCCAACCAGGCTTGGGGATTCATCAGTTGATGTTTGCCCCAAGGGACTTTTGGACTCTGAAGCATCCCATTGGAATAACTCCCTCCTTGGACATTTCTTAGGCAAGCGACCTCCCTTTAAGCTTGTCAAGATGTCCCTCTTGAAGCAATGGCGGCCTGTAGGCTCGGTTGATGTTTTTCTCCTTGACCACGGCTTCTTCATGTTCCTGTTCTCGGAGGAGCTGGATGAGGTGAGAATTCTGGAAAAGGGACCATCGTTCGTTGGGCGGTCTCCAATGTTTCTCATATCTTGGCATCGCCACCTCCTATTGAATCGAGTTGATTTCTCCTCCATTCCCATCTGGGTCACCCTCCCTGGACTGCCCCTTCATTTTTAGTGTTCGGACGGCGTGAGTGCTATTGGTTCAGTTCTAGGAACCCCTCCGACGCAAGAACTAATAGCAAAGAGCGCCTTACCTTTGCTTGAATATGTGTTAAAGTCACAGCTACAAACACTCTTTCCTCCTCCATCTCTGTCCAGGAGGGTGAAGGTTTCTCCTTCCAACAGTCTGTCCATTATGAATGGAAGCCCCCACAATGCTTGGTCTATAAAGTCTTCCGGCATGACACCAGTGTTTGCTTGAAGAAGGCTTCCCCTACTCCCCTTGATGACTCTATAGTCGACGTTCCCTGTCCCCTTGGGCCTATATACCATCACTATCGCTCCTTGATGACTGAGAATGGTCGCGACTCTTCTTTCCGGCCTCCGGCGAGAGGGAGATGGAGAAACCGAAGAAGACCTGTTTCGCATGGCTCGGTCCTTGCATGCCGGTCACAACAGATTTTCAGCCTTGGAAGACGCATCCGACAACTTTGTTGATCCTCGAGGGCCTGATCGATCAACTGATGGTGACGTGCGATCCCCCCTGCTAGGCCTGCAGTTTGTGACTCAGACGATTTCTCCGAAATCTCCGACGGTAGTTCCCCTTCTGCTAACTCCACTTTTGGTTCTTCGAATGCTTTTACCGATGCTAGCCTTTCTGACTCTGATGAGTCTTGCTCCGAGACATCTCCTTTACCGAAGAAGACTTCGAAGTTGGCGTCTCAAAAAGTTCTCCCTCCCCCCCTCTATCGGATGACCTCGGCAACTCCACCCTTGTTATGGAGGAGGAAACACGTGTCTCTGGGCCTGTCACAAATGTTTCGCCCCTCTCCACCCCTGATGATGGGCCTCTTGACTTTGGGCCATTATTTGTGAGTCTGACCAACCTGGCTAAGCCCATTAATGAGCCCACCCACTTGAGCCCTCCTCTCCTATCTCTTAGCCCTTCTCAGGACCACAACCCACTTATCTAGTCCTCAACCCAGGCCCGGTCTCCAACGGACCCAAGTTTGGACATCCTTTTGACCCACAACATTGGTGCCTCATCTTCTCTACCCGACAGGCCCTCCCGCCCTGCTAATTCCAAACGTAATCAGAGAAAAGGCCGAGGGAAGAATGCCACCCCTCTGGACCTGCTATATTCGACTCCTTTTGCCCTATTGCCCCTCGCTCCTATCAGAGGCATAGCAGTTCTCGGCTTGCCCCTGGCTCCCTCGACAGCGCTCCTCGAGAGCATTTGTTGCCCTCCTCTAATTCTTCATAATGTCCCAAGGCATTGTGTGGAATTCCAGGGGCCTCAACTCCCCTTCCAAACATACTGCGGTTAGGTCCCTCATCAAAGAGCTCAGGTCTTCTTTTTGTTGCCTTCTTGAAACTCATGTCAAAGATTCAAACATGAGCAGAATTGTCTCCACCATTGCTCCAGGATGGAAATTTCTATCCAACCACTCCGACCACCCTAATGGTCGTATTTGCTTCTTATGGGACAATTCAAAACTAAATGTCACCCTCGTTTCCTCCTCCACCCAATTCCTCCATTTATCCATTTCTGATATTGCTTGCTGGTCCACCTTTTTTCTCACTCCTATATATGGCTCTAACAGAGGGGCGGATAGGGAAATCCTTTGGAATGGCCTTAGACATATTGCCAACCAGATTGGTGGTCTTCCCTGGGGAATTTGTGGTGACTTTAATACAATTAGATTCTCCCATGAGAAACAAAGAGGGGGCCCCTGGACAGTGTTAGTGTGGATTCCCTAAATTCTTGCATTGAGGATATTGCTGTTGAAGACCTTAGATGGTCTGGAATAAAATTCTCTTGGAACAACAAAAGATCAGAAGAGGCCCGCATTGCTTGCAAACTAGACAGAGTCTTAGTTAATGAAACCTGGCTCACTTCTTTGCCCTCCTCTCATGCAACTTTTGAAACCCCTGACGTCTCAGACCATAGTCCCATCTCTCTCCTCATCCAACCCTACACCTCCTTTGGGCCTAAACCTTTTAAATTTTTTGATATGTGGACCTCCCACCCCGACTACCCCTCCATTGTTAGGGAAGCTTGGGCTAAGCCCGTCCAAGCCTTCTCTCCTCTCATTGTCGTGGCTAGAATGTTGAAGAATGTGAAGATTGCCCTAAAGGCCTGGGATACTAACTCCTTCGGGAATATTTCTTCTCAAGTTATTGAATGTAGGAACAAGCTCTCCTCCATTCAGGCTTAGCTGCAGTTCGATCACCTCAATCTTGCTTTGGAAAATGAAGAAAAGATTAAGACGGCTAACCTCTCTTCCCTCCTTGCTCAAGAAGAGAGTTTCATGAGGCAGAAATCCATGATCAATTGGTTAGAGCTTGGGGATTCAAACACTGCTTACTTCCACAAATCGGTGAAAGCAAGAAATAATCTCAACTCCATCACCAAGTTGACTACCTTGGATGGCAATCAGGTGCACAAAGTGGATGAGATAAAAGGGGTTGCTGTTAATTTCTTCAAGAACCAGTTTCGGATGGATCCAGCACCTCCCACCTCCATCCCTGTGGGCCTCTTAAACAAGTTCATCTCTGGCAGCTTATCAGGCCCTTTTATGGCTATCCCTATTGAGGAAGAGATCACTTTGGCCATCCTCTCCCATAAGGCAAGCAAAGCCCCTGGTTCTGATGGATTTAGCATGGGCTTCTTTACTTCTTGGAATCTCATCAAAGGGGACATGATAAAAGCAGTCAAAAACTTCTTCTTCAACCCCATCCAAATTAAAGGGGTCAGCCACACTTTTCTTTGCCTCATTCCGAAGAAATAGGGAGCGGATGAGATGAAGGATTTTAGGCCTATCTCTCTATGCAATCTCCTCTGTAAATTCATAGCCAAAATCCTTGCTAATAGAATCAAGCTTGTGGCTGACTCCCTTGTTAGCAACAACCAATCGACCTTCATTCCAAGAAGAAGTATTGGGGATAATATTCTCCTTTGCCATGAAATTGTTAGAGGGTTTGATAGAAAAGCTCACTCTTCAGCTGCCCTTATGAAGATAGACATCCACAAGGCCTTTGATTCGTTGAGATGGGATTTCATTGTCTTAGTCTTCAACAGCATGGGCTTCCCCCCAGTTTTCACTAATTGGATTTATCAATGCATTGTTTCCCCACAATTCTTAGTGTTGGTGAATGGAAGTCCAGCTGGTTACTTCTCTTCTTCAGTGGGTATTAGGCAGGGTTGCCCCCTCTCTCCATACATCTTCTGCCTTGCCATGGAAGCTCTTTCCAGAAGTCTGCAAGTGGCCACTGACAAGCACCTCATCTCAGCCATCCCTAAGTGCAAGGCTTTGATGCTCACTCACTTTGCTTTTGCTGATGACTTAATGATCTTCTCCAAAGCTGACCCCACTTGCCTTGGTAACATCATGGTATGTTTGACTCTGTTTGCTGTAATGTCTAGCCTCCGCATCAATCCGGGAAAACCTCTCATCTTCTTGGCTGGAATTTCTGACTCTGTTAGAGCAAATTGGTTTCAATATTGCTCAACTTCCAGTGAAGTACCTTTGGCTCCCTCTCATTCCAGTTAGGCTCTCTGCCCATCATTGTACTCCTATGCTTGACCTTATTAGGAAGCGCCTCCAGCTCTGGAAAGAAAAACTTCTGTCCTTTGTAGGCCGTCTTGAGCTTATTAGATCAGTTCTCCAAGCTTCTTACATTTATTGGTCGGGTATTTATGGCTTGCCGGAATCCATCATCTCCAAGTTGGAATCCATTTTTGCCTCTTTCCTTTGGAAAGGATCTGAATGTTCTAGATTCCTTCGCCCAATCAGCTGGGCCGCAGTTTGTCTTCCTAAAAATGAAGGGGGACTGGGTCTGAGAAGGATTAAGGATGTTAATCTGGTTGGTATCATCAAGTTGGCTTGGAAGATCATCTCTAAGAAGAGGAGTATATGGGTGGAATGGATTACTCGAATCCCCTTAGAGCGGATTCCTTTTGGACAGTAAAAATTCCTATAGATGCCTCTTGGGTGTGGCGTAAAATCATTGCTATCCGGCCCTTTATATCTTCAGCCTGCTCCTCTCAGATTGGCAGTGGGGTCAACACTTACCTTTGGCTTGACCCTTGGCACCCTAAAGGTATTCTTTACCACACTATAAGTGCCAGAAGAATTTATAACTCTGGCCTTCCCAAGTTGGCACTTGTGTCTGATATCCTTTCTTTAGGCAACTGGTCTCCTCCGGATCATTCCTTGATTCCTCTTGCGAATATATGGAACACTTTTCCAGTAATCCCAATTTCCCGCTAGTATAGCCAGGACACTACTGTTTGGATGCCCTCCAATTCTAAGCTCTTCTCTTCCAAGGCTGCTTGGGATTTAGTCAGGACTCATGGCCCAGCTTCTCCATGGCATCGCCTCATATGGTTCAAGCATCACATCCCCCGCCAGAGCTTCATGGCTTGGAGTGTGTTTACTAACTCCTTGCCTACGAATCATTTCCTTATGCAGAGAGGCATTCAAGTTGATCCTATGTGCATCTTTTGTGGCAATGAGATGGAGACTACATAGCACCTCTTCTTTGCTTGCACTATCTCTTCTTCCATCTGGAAAGGAATCCTTGCCAAATGCTAGCCCAAAAATAGGAGAATCCTTCCCTTTCAAAGGGAGTGGATTTGGGTGGACATAACTTTTCAGGAAAAGTCTATTTGTGATATTGTTGGAATACTGGCCTTCTGCGCTTCAATAAACCAGATATGGATGGAAAGAAATCATTGGAAATGGACCTCCAATTCCCGCCTGCTTGAGAAGATTTGGGGCTCCATCTTCTTTGATGTCAAAGGAAAAATCTCTCGGAATTCTTCCACTTGTAATCCCTCCCCTAGAAATTGCCATATTGTAAACTCCTGGGAGCTTCCTAGATCCATCATCAGGAATAGTAATTCCCTCTGAGATTCTATCTTCTTCCCCCTCCCCTTTTCAGGGGCTGTAATCTTTTCTTTCTTCTCTTGGTAATGAATTATTTATTCACCAAAAAAAAAAAATATTATAATAGCAACTACCTATTACTAAGCATTTAGTAATGAGTACAGAAACAAATAACCAAAGAGGCTCTACCAATAGCGTCCTACGCAAGAAATAAGCAAGGGCCTATAATGGCTGCCAACTTGAACCACAATTGGGCTTGAGGGCTGGGCTCGTTGGCTGCTGCTGCTGGCTGGCCTTCTCTTCTTCTTGCACATATATTGCTCTCTAAACCTTGGATCTACATCAGTAAACCCAAGAATTTTCACTTCTTGTCATAGGTCAGTAGCTTCTCTATCTTGAGGTCTTCAGTTATGTTAACCTCCCACACCTGTCAAGAGAGGGAAAAAGTGTCGTTGCAGATATCAGAGGCCTGAGAGGGGACGTAGCATTGGTATTCCAAGAGGCATGCAGACCAAAACCCAAAGAGGCTTCAGTGGCCAGCTTTTCTTGCTCCCTGAAGTTGCCTGCCGTCAGTGTCTTTTTTTTGTGAATAGTATTGCTGTAGTTCTCCTAAGGCTCTAGTTAGTAGTTACTTCCAGGCAAAAGCATTTGAAAGGAAATTTTTCTACTAAAATCTTGTTTTATTCTTCTATTTACACATATTTTACCTGAAATTGTTTTCTGGAATGCACATTTATCTGGAAACAAACAGAGCTAATAGAATGAAAAGTCATAGGTTTACAGATAGAGATGGGAAATAGTGAATTGGATCTTACCTTTTCACTTGTAAATCGGGTGCATAAGTTGGTGTTGTTTGTTTGAGGAATATTTTCTGATTATACAAACAGGGAATTTTCCATGCCAATGAAAGAGATTGCAAGGCAAAATGAAGTCAGGATTTTCTTGAAATATGGGGCTGTTTGGTTGGAATATTTTCTGATTCCACAAACAGGGAATTTTCTTTGCGAACAAAATGAAGTTAGGCTTTTCTTTAATCATATTTATCTCTTAATTTATCTACAGTGTATCCCATTCAGTTATATTTGCCTGCTAAATTACTGCATGCTTGCAGACTATTCTGATACCAAGTTCTGATTCTGATGCTGAGGATGATGAGTTGCCAAACATTCAGTCGGTAAATCTTGTGGAGATTGTTCAGGATGTTATGCAACCCTTGTCAATGCTCAAAGTTGACAAAGATGGTCAAGGTAAAGAGATAATTCATTCTTTGTTGAGGATATTTTGTTTCCTCATGTAGAGATGCCAAACAAATAAGCTGTTGTTTCCAGGTCAAGTAGTCAATGGCTCTGTTCCATGGAGACCTGTCTTTTCGAAAATTGATATTTGGTATGCGTGCTATGGATCAAATATGTGGAAACAAAGGTTTCTGTGCTATATTGAAGGTGGTCAGGTAATATGCTCATTTTGCATTAATTTCCTGCAAGACAAAAGGAGTCAAAAGTTGGTTTTGAAAGAGATTTTTTTGGATAATTGTGATGACAAATTGTCTCAATTTTCACATATCATAGCCCGTATAAATCCAAGTAGAACATATTCTATGCCTTAGGATTGAATATCATGGAATGTTTATTGCGTAATTTAAAGTTTATCCATTAGTTACATGTTTAGTAATCTCACTCTTTTCCCGTAAAATATAGAGCAGGACCAACATCTTAGATGAAAAAAGGGAAAAAACATTTTGAGTTTATGGTGGTTGAATGGTGTTTTTCTGTCATCTTTTTTCTGATCTCTATGTATTCATAGCATTATCTGACATTCTGAATGAGCCTATTTATTATTTTCCCCCTATTCATTGCTTATATCTAGTGTTGTGATATTATATAATGCTTTCAACAATATTATATAATGTTTTGAACCTATTAGACATGAGCATGGTCATGGAAGGATGTTTGCTCTACATATCTGGTGGTATTGTCGCCATCTGTGTCCATATACATATATCAGCATATGGCAATGTCATAGTAGTCTAGCACATGCTTCTTGAACCAGATTTTCTATTATCTATTTTTTTGCATGGGTAGAAATTATGTTAATTTGTTCGTAGAAGATGGTACTGTATTATGAATGTAGTAAGTGGTTTTCTTCATTATAAAAAGTTTGACCTGTTGATCTTATAGTACTTGTTCATTAGTTGTCAGAAACTTGTATTTCTGAACCTCTTTCATGATAATTATGTATACTGGTTCTCAAGATTTGGTATGAGCCAGTTGCTGGACAAGCCATTTTGGTGTTCCAATTTTTTTATAGCTGAACAAGGACAAAGAAATACTTAGAAACATGAAGTGAAAAGTTGTTTGCTCAGTCAATTGGTTTGGAATTTTCAATATATATATATTTATATATTTTTTTCTTCAAGCAGAGCCAATTATTGTAAAGCCTTGCAAGTGATTGAACAAGATCAGAGGAATGCAAAGAATTTCATCGTAGAGGACTGAGTGTGAAATCCATGCCCTGTGAACATAGTTTTAGGTTTCGGGACCGAAATTTGGAAATTTCGTTGGTTTCAACCTACCTCGAGATTTCCAAGTTTCGGAAATTTCAACCCTAATTTCGGAAAATTTGGCCCAAATTTCTAGATTAGCCCCAAAAAAAAAAAAAAAAACGAAACTAGTTTTGACCAGGTTTCGGAAAATTCGGTCGAAAGCCGATATTTTGAACCTTGCCCGTGAACCACATAATGGTCAAAGGTTAACAACGGCTACCAGGTTTTGTGTTCAATTGCCTCATCATGTGTAAACTGTAGATTCCTTTGGACAATTAATCCTCCATTGTCCTTGATTAATGCATATCCTGTCATCTAGTAGGACAATTGATGCAATAAGCTTGGAGGCTCTAACAGTATGGTCTTTGTTATTCTTTGCATGTTCTCCAAGGCTGTGACTTGGATTCCCTTGTATGGCAACTGATTAAATGCTTCAGCTTATTTTTTGCTGGCCTGTTATTGATATTGTTGAATGACATTATAAAACATTGTTTACTAATATGAGGGTAAATGCGATCTAGGTGGAAGGTATGCACAGGCAATGTTCTGGTTCAATGGATAAAAGCCCACCAAAAGAAACTTTGTGGAAGACTATACCTCATCGTTTATTCTTTGGGCACTCTCATACAAGTACTTGGGGTGCGGGAGGGGTTGCTTTCCTTCATCCTGAAACTAATATTCATGAGAGAGCTTACATGTGCTTGTATAAAATAACGTATGTGTTCCTTGTTATTCTGATGCTGTTTATAATATTATTACTTTTTCTGTGGATAAGCTTTGTGTTTCAACCTATGAATATCTTGGGCCCCAAGGCTATAGGGCCAATAGTACTGTCTAGAGAGCAAAGAACTTGGAACATGTTTTCATGATTATAAAATCAGAACAACAATGGCAACAAAATCAGCCTTATCCGAACTTAGTGGGGTTGGCTACATGGATCCGTGAAAAATAGGAGAAATGAAAGTAAAAAATAAAGAATCCCAGCATCAACATGATAAGAAAATCTCAGCTAAATGGGGTTGGAAACATGGATCCTTGCCTTCCAATTGGCTCTATCCGAGGGCTTACTTGAGACAAGGCCTTGGCTATGCATGCCATTCCTCGCTACTTCCCCTATGGTCATTCTAGGCCTGCCCCTAGCTCTTTTAGCTCCTTCAATTGAAGTCAGATTACTCCTCCTTACATGGACAGCTCCATACCTCCATTAAACGTGGCTATTCCACCTCAAATGACTCTAGGAGCTTGTCATTAATCGGAGAAACTCCCAAATCAGCTCTAATTCTAAACGTTCATTCCTTACTTTACCCTTTCTCGTTTTGCCACACATCAATCTCAACATACTCATTTCTGCTATACATAGCTTCTTTATATAACACTTCTTAACTCTCCAATATTTCACCCCATACATCATAGCTGGTCAGACAGTAGTCCTATAAAATTTTCTTTAAGATTTAAAGGGATACATCGGTCACACAACATTCCGGTTGCACCTCTCTGCTTCATCCATCCCACTTTAATTCTTTATGAAACATCATCTTTTATGTGACCTTTATTTATGATTGACCCCAAATATCTAAAAAATAGTCACTTTGTGGTATCTCTCTCTCTCAATTTTCACCATATAGTTATCCATCATAGTATGACTAAAGTTACACATTATATATTTCGCCTTCGTTTTACTAATCTTAAAATCTCTTGTTTTTAAGGTTGATCTCCATAGCTCCAACTTACCATTAATCCCTATTTTGTCTCATCCACCTAAACAATATCATCGCCGAAGAGTATACACCATGGAACCATGTCTTGAATGCTCTTGGTTAAATCATCCATGAGAAGTGCAAACAAATATGGGCTTAAGGATGATCCTTGATGCAACTCAATTGTAATTGGGAAAGCATTGCCTTGATCTCCCATTAGTCACAACGTCCTTATACATATCTTTAATAATATCCCTATATGTACTTGACACCCTTCTCTTCACAAGAACATGCCGGATTAATTCTCTAAGGATTTCATCATTGGCTTTTTAAGGCCAATAAAGACCACATGAAGATCCTTCTTGTAGGCTCTATATCTTTCCATGAGCATCTTTAGTAAGTAAATAGTTTATGTTGTGGATCTACTAGGCATAAAACCAAGGTTTAAGATCTCGATCTCGCCCTAATCTCGCTAAGCCAAAAAAGAGAGATCTAGTGCGAGATCTTGCATTTTTCCCGGTCGACTCAATGGTTGGTCTCGGTGGCCGTATGGTCTTTGTAGCCCTTGAAACTTGCCATTCACCCTATTTTAGGCCTTTTAAACACAGTGGAAAACCAGTTTTTAAAAATCAAACCTAAAATGGTACTTTGAAGTCGTACCCTATGTAAGTAGTTTCCGACTCTTTGGACCCTAGGCTAGTATGCTCTATTCCACAATCCACATTTCACACATAACACAACATCTAATACTTTTAAAAGTTAAATCAAAGATAGTCAATTTAAAAAGTGTAAATAATCATAAGAATCTAAAAGACGTCATAGATAATTTCTTAATTGTTTAACATTTAACATTTAACATTGATGATTGATGAGTGATGATTGGTGAGTCACATTCACATATATTGAAATGACATAAGATAAGCCACAGAACTACATAGGTACAATACATATTACATAACACATGTAGATATATTACATGTAGTGTAGGAATGAAGTTTGGTAGGCCAAAGCACCAAAATCCCATCATTAATGTGTTTTTTCTTCAAAATGTAGCGAGAGGTGAATTCTGGGCTGTTTATCAACGAGATGTGGTTGAGATTTAGCGGTGGGGTCGAGATTTGGTGTCGAGATCTCGAGGTCTCAATCGAGATATGGTTGATTTGTGTATCGCCTGTCATCGTCTTAGAAAATCCAAAAAGAGAGACATTAGCAAGATCTCGGCAAGATCTTAAACCATGCATAAAATCAAATTGATTCTCCAAGATATGAGTCTTTCTTCTCGGACGGGCTTCAATAACCTTCTTCCATAATTTCGTAGTATGACTCGATAATTTTATGCTTTTATAGTTATTGCAGCCTTCAATATCACTTTATTTTTGTAGATTGGAACTACTATGATTCTCCTCCAATCATCTGGCATTTTCCTTGTGTTCGTAATCTTGTTGAACAGATTGGTTAACTAAAATATCCCACATACTCCTAGGCTCTTCCACACTTCTATGGGATCTCATCTGGGCTTGGTGTCTAGCTTATTTTCATCTTTCTTAAAGGTTCTTAACTTTCGCCACACCAACCTTTCATATATATCTATGACGAGTGGTGTCTTGAAGACTAGTGAAATACTCCGGGTCATTCCTACTTGAACTATTTCCATTTATTAGGTCACAAATATCCTCATCCCTTACCAACAGTCTTCCATAATCACTTTTGATACATCTCACATGGTCGAAATCTCAACTTTTCTTTTGTCTCATTTTAGCTATCTTATAGATAACTTTTCCTAGCTAGAGGTCCTCATATTTCTTCGCCCTAGCTATCCCCACAATCTTCTTAGCTTCGTTTTTGGCAATATTATACCTCTTTTTATCTTATATCTTTAGTCCTTTACCATGTCGTAAAATTAGCTTTTTGGTCCTATTGCTTGGATCTCATCATTCCACCACTAAGTCTCCCTAGGAGCCTGACGATTACCCTTTGCTTCCGTAAGGACTTCTTAGCACCTCTTAATAAAAATCATCATCTCGTTCCACATCGCATTGGTGTCTCCCTCAAAATCACACTTTCCTTGTTTGACTATATTATCAGTTTAAGTACCTAAACCCTTTAATCTTCACCACCTTATCTTAGGGTGCCCTCATCCTATGCTTATTTGTACTGAAGCACATACTCAAAACCACCAGTCTATGTTGGGAGGTTAGACTCTCCCTACGAATAACCTTACAGTCCTTACAGAACAGTCTGTGTTTCCCTCTAGCTAGGAAGAAATCTATTTGGCTTTTATGATGTACACTTTGTAGGTAACTAAATGCTCCTCTCTTTTTTCAAATGAAGTCTTCAAAATAGGTAAATCATAAGCTACTGCAAAGTCTAAAATTGATGTCCCCTCGTTCTTCTCACCAACTCCCAACATGTCCGTTCAGGTAACCTCCTATAATAATCGATTCAACTTGACCAAAGCCTTGCACTAAGTCGTCCAAGTGCTCCCAAAATTGGTGCTTATTACTTTTATCTAATCCTACTTGAGATTCGTAAGTGCAAAACTATATTGACAACCTTTTTCTCCAACCCCAATTTGATGGATATAATCCAATCTCCCAGTCTTTGACATCCACTACATCATTCTTTAGATCTTTGTGCGCTATTATGCCCACTCCGCATCTATTACTTTGATTTCTCAAATACCAAAGTTTGAAGTTGTCCGATACCTTTGCTTTTTTACCCTTCCATCTAGTTTCTTGGATACATGCAATATTAATAATTTTTTTCCTCGTAACATCTATCAAGTATCAACCCCAGGTTCTTACCTATTAGGGATCCAATGTTCCAGGACGCTAATCTGATCCTATGCTTCGAATTTTTCCTCTCACAGGATGAGATGTCATGAGAACTAGAAAAAAGAAATCAGAGAGCAACTGGATTCCATGCAAAAGGTGATTGGATGAATAAATAAGGTGCTGGCTGCCTATCTGATGCACCGATATAAAAAATAGGTATATAAATAGTAGTATGGGCGAAAGAACCCTGCCAGTCTGGCGCGAGAAACACCAGACGTGCAGGCCAATGAGAGCACAAGCGGGAGCATCTTCAGCGCACACGGGTGTGGGCAGCGTGGTCATTTTGCACCTGCTGTCTCTGGGTGTTCCTATGCCAGACCTGCAGGGTTCTTTTTCCCTAAAAGTATAATACAATAGTATAGAAAGAAAAGGGACCTACTGCATTAGACAGACACCATAAAAGAAGGCCATATAAATATCAGCTTAAATGGACAATTGCAGCCATGTGCTTTTTGTATCACTTCTAACAGTACAGAATGGCAGTAGGACTTCAAAAAGCTGATCAAGTAGTTTTTGTATATGGAATCTGAGACACATCCAATTGTAGGCTCCGATCCTCTAACCTAAAATACATGGCACAGGTAATTTGGACCGTGATGCTCCCTCTGACATTAACTCTGTTGTTATTAGTACTTGGCAGGCTTCCATATAACGTTAAGCGAGCTTATCTGCATAAGAAAAATGAGACCTACTGTTTGAATTTGTTGCTTCTGTAATAATTTTTGTATATCTTTCAACCTTCTAATATATCCTGTACGTCTTTGGGTTTTCTTTCATAGACTGGAGCAGTTCAATGATCTATTGCTTCAGGAGAACCGTCCCAGTCAGCACATAATATCTCCTTTGTTTGACTTAAGTGCTTTACACTCTGTTGTGACAACCAAGTCTGTCCTTCTGGAGGTTGGTGAGGTATGTTGTGTTACTTTTATCTTGTTTATATTTATATCTGATGCTTATATGAAATTTTGCATATGGTAGGTAGTGTGCTCGAAACATTGCCTAGTGAAGAAAAATTGATCTCCCCCACCCAATGACAAATAAAATAAAAGTCCAAACATACAATCCATCTAGTCAAACTTCTTATAAGAGCACTTTTCATAAATCTGTTAGTAGGTTGCCTCGATATGACTAGACATGTGATGCTGCAAGGACTAGGTCAAAGCATCAACTAGCTAATAGAGTGCACTTGAATGGACTGTGACATCGTTTTTCTTTCAAGTAAAATGTCACAAGTACTTCAGCAGGGTAGACTGAAGCCCATGAATTAATATATCATTCTCACTCCCTCTCTCTTTTGAACCCCCCACTTGCTTATCCTCTATTAAATGTCTGATTTGGCTAGATGACTTTACATGCTTTCTGATTTTCCTGTCTTCTGGTTTATTTGACAAAACTGAAAGCACTATGATATTATGAAGCCTATTGAGTGTTGAAAAAGAATTTCACCTTTTCTCAGTGTTTTGACAGTTTTGGTCCCTGAAATGACACTTTTGCTGGAAAGAAAAGTGATGAACAGTTTAGGCCTTGTCAAGTATGACCTCGAATAGAGCAGACTAGAGGGCTAAGATCCATGTAGCAGACCCCAACTAGCTGTGTTCTTCTTTGTTACTGTTTTTGTGATTTGTTTCCTTTCACTTTTACTCTTACTTTTCTTTGTCCTTGCTTTATGGCCAACCCCATTAAGTTGGGATAAGGCTTTGTTGTGTAATTGACACTTCAGTGCATGCCCCTACTGGTTCTCACTAATTCTGACTGCTTCCTGATTTTGGTGCAGGGTAGCTGGTATTCTAATGTTGTTTGTGTGGGAAAGGAGGGTGATCTTCCCATACTGACTATGACGTATTCTCCTCACTGAATTTTCATTTTTTCCTTAATCAATTTACTTATACCAATTGGCATTTCATAATTTATAAATCATGATTCTCACCTTAAGTACTTGTTATAAGGCTGTCTAGTTTAAGGGTTTCCACTAATTACTAACTACTGTTATTATGAGTTGCAAGCAAATTTATATTTTAATTTTTCCCTTTATTTTATTTTTATTCCTCAACTGCAGGTGTCCGATTTCTCATATTGAGAATTTCAAATCTGGGAAGTTTCCAATGCATGCTCCTCCGGCTAAAGAATATGCAAACACCTTGGTGAGAGGTCTTGTAGAGGGAAAACAACTCTCAGAAGCAGAAGCTATGGCTTACATTGATGATGCTTCTGCTAGACCACTGTGATTGATTCAACTGCTCCTTTTTGTACATCCTGAATAACCTCCCCAAAATATTGATCCCTTCTATTCTTCTAGACACCATTTTTATTGCTACACAGATGTGCTGGCTGAGATTCATTGGCATAACAGTCCATTTAATATCTTACTTTTTGCTTGTCAAAGAAAGGTAACTTTATATACTTTTTAACCGTCAGAGATGCTGCCTTTTATTGCTTCTGTAAATGGATTAACAGTGGTAATGGCTTATAGTTCTGCTATTTGGATTTTAATTATGCGCATATTTCTTTGGGAAATAACAAGATTACCTAAAATTGATTTTCATTTTATCAAGTTACCTATCCAATCTTTTTTAATGAATAGGGAGAGGCCTATGGGTGACCGGCCCACTCTGATGCTACTTACCTCACCCAATGAGCAAATTCGTGGAATCGAGTCTAAAGGCCAAAGAGTGATCTTTGACTGCTACTATGCATCCTTACTCGTAGTAGAGTGTAAGGTAGGTTTGGGTATAGCAAGACTTGAACCTATGACAATTAGGTTAAAAGCCCAATGGTCGTACCAACTGAGTTATACACCCAAAATAGGTGTTTTTAGGGTTTGTATCGTAAAGCAAGCGAAGAACCAAGCAACTTCAGAGCATATCAGCTGATCTACAACTAAAGAAGCAACATCTGCACTAGTTGATCTACAATCACTCTCTCGGTGGTTTAACTAATCGTAACCAAATTTTCCAGAATGATGATGGGTATTGTAAAACTACCCAATACAATGCCCACCCCTTTGGCTATATAGAATTGGTCAATTTTTCCCCATCGCCAACAAGTTCAGCCACTCTCTCCATCCGATGGCCATCTACTCCTTTTCTCTATATTGGAGTGTTGGACACCATTACTTTTGTATTTGTTGTGTTGCTATAACAATTTCACCTCAAAGGCGAGAATTAATCTTTTGAAGTTCCAACCTTAGCTTCCTTATTGTTCCTTGCCAATGTTGTCGATGGCTGATCACGAGGCATATCTATCATTGAGGGTAAAGCCACCGCTAAAACTGTCCAATCTAAAATCACAGCTGAAGATCAGCATCTCCCCTAGAAGTCTCTCTCTCTCTCTCTCTCTCTCTCTCTCTCTCTCTCTCTAAATAATTTAAGTGCAACAGTGTTGGAGAAGAAGCCGTGAGTTGAAGTTGAAGGGAGGAATTGGATGCTTGCAATGTGATTTAAAGCATGGGAGTGTTCGTATACGAAAATCTTGGACAACTGAAATTTGAAACCTAAGCTATACTGTTTTCTTAGATCCCAGGTTGGAGGTTGTTTTGATTTCTAGAAGATAATCTCCAAAGATTACATTAGATTTGATAAAATTTGTTAATTGAACTAGGTCTTGGCATGGTTCTTACGTGGGTCACCCACGTGGGGCAGGCAATATAGACTTGCCATGGTTAAAAACCCTAGCTGCGTAGATCTCTATAAATAAGAGGTCTGGCTAGGGTGTCAATCAGTTGGGCCGGGCCTGACGGGCTTATACCCTTGGACAGTGACCTACCTATTTAAGGAATGAATTGGTCTTGGATTGTCTCGTGTCGGGCGCGGTCGGGTTTCAGGTTTTAACCGATCTTCTCCTAATCGGGTTATAATTGAGCCTTAAACGGGGTAATGTACAAATAAAACCTTAAACAGTCTTTCATTGTCTTAGATTTAATACTTTAATATATTTTATTAAATCATCAACAATTTAGAATATATATTACACTTAATTATATTCAATAACTGATAAAAATATCAATATATACTCTATTCTATCGAAAAAAATCAAAATATACGTGCAAACAATCATATCAGACTAAAATGTGTTGGGTAAAGTTGGGCTTGTAAACAGGCCAGGCCGATCGGGTTTACCCCTTGCACCGTGTACTACCCGTTTATAAACTGGTCGAGCCTGAGCCTGAGCCTGACACGTTTACTAATCAGTGCTGGTCTAACTGGTTTGGGCTTGGGATTCTGCCACAAGAGAAAAAACTGAGATCATAACTCTCTCTCTCTCTCTCCCTCTACTGTGTGAGTGTCTATAAGGAATTCTATTATCTTCCTTGGATTTGGAGGGTAGATTATTATGAAGGATTGTCTTCCACTGCCTAGCAAGATCGCTGCAAACCCTAGATCGTGCCAGTTTGTGCGAGATGATGCACAAAGCAACTAGGTCTTCTTTGCTGAGAGTAAACGTCACTGAGGTAACACTAGAACCCATTTTGTTTCTTTTTTTACATTAGTATCAGAGCCTAGGTTTGGTTGGTTGCGCATCACCGCGTATAGTTTGCATCTTGAACCCATGATCCCGTTGCCTGTGTTTCTTGACCATAGTAGCAGCAGCAATGGTTGTTGGTGCTTGATCTCGTGACCCAATCAAACCCTATCGACCCTGTGTCCCAACCTCCTCTTCATGAGCCCCTGTCT
This sequence comes from Macadamia integrifolia, assembly GCF_013358625.1. Lineage (NCBI taxonomy): Eukaryota > Viridiplantae > Streptophyta > Magnoliopsida > Proteales > Proteaceae > Macadamia > Macadamia integrifolia. The sequence goes on along the minus strand of NC_056561.1, from coordinate 29,935,478 downwards.
TTATGCATGTCAACACAAGAAAAGGGAGCGTGGGGAAAGAGGGCAACTAGGGTTAATGCTATCATTAATGCATGATCTTTTTTTTTTTTTTTTAATTGAATCTTGATTGTAAATTTTTTTGTCTCACTATGTGGACCACGTAACCATTAGTTTAATTTTTGGTTTCTAAAACAAATTCTTGAAGTGTGTTTTGTGTTTACTTTGCACATTTTTTAATAGAGTGATGGCCACTAAAATATCCTTGCCTCACCAATGTTGAGAAATTGGATGAAACTAATTATAAAATGTGACATCGAAAGATGCAATATCTATTCAATTAGCAAGATTACTTTGAGTATTTGACCAATGCTATGGACAATCCCACAGAGGGGTACTACCGCTTAGCATCGTTGGGATAAAGAAGCCTTTGATGCGTGGGTGAAGAAGGTGTTAGGGATATGCCCACACTCCTATAGTTGGTTTTTATGATAACAAACATATGAAGATATGTCACAATTTTCCTTTAAGTATTTTTTTGTAGAGACTTCATATTAAAGATCGAATTTGGTGAATGAAACGAATAAATGAAGATTGAAGTCATCAAATGAAGAGTATCAACAAGTTGGCATCAATGCTTGAAGAAGATATCATAAGAATTTAAGCTTCAAGATGTCAAGACATGAAGCTTAAAGACATGGAATTGCAAACAAGAAGAAAAGAAGATAAAGTGCCAAAGAGTGGAAGGTTCAAGTGAAGAAGAAGACCACTAGGATAGATCTGTCATTTTTAATGTAATTTGTAACTTCNTATGCATCCTTACTCGTAGTAGAGTGTAAGGTAGGTTTGGGTATAGCAAGACTTGAACCTATGACAATTAGGTTAAAAGCCCAATGCTCGTACCGAGTTATACACCCAAAATAGGTGTTTTTAGGGATTGTATCATAAAGCAAGCAAAGAACCAAGCAACTTCAGAGCATATCAGCTGATCTACAACTAAAGAAGCAACATCTGCACTAGTTGATCTACAATCACTCTCTCGGTGGTTTAACTGATCGTAACCAAATTATCCAGAATGATGATGGGTATTGTAAAACTACCCAATACAATGCCCACCCCTTTGGCTATATAGAATTGGTCAATTTTTCCCCATCGCCAACAAGTTCAGCCACTCTCTCCATCCGATGGCCATCTACTGCTTTTCTCTATATTGGAGTGTTGGACACCATTACTTTTGTATTTGTTGTGTTGCTATAACCATTTCACCTCAAAGGCGAGAATTAATCTTTTGAAGTTCCAACCTTAGCTTCCTTATTATTCCTTGCCAATGTTGTCGATGGCTGATCACGAGGCATATCTATCATTGAGGGTAAAGCCACCGCTAAGACTGTCCAATCTAAAATCACAGCTGAAGCTAAGACTATCCAATCTAAAATCACAGCTGAAGTTCAGCATCTCCCCTAGAAGTCTCTCTCTCTCTCTCTCTCTCTCTCTCTCTCTCTCTCTCTAAATAATTTAAGTGCAACAGTGTTGGAGAAGAAGCCGTGAGTTGAAGTTGAAGGGAGGAATTGGATGCTTGCAATGTGATTTAAAGCATGGGAGTGTTCGTATACGAAAATCTTGGGCAACTGAAATTTGAAACCTAAGCTATACTGTTTTCTTAGATCCCAGGTTGGAGGTTGTTTTGATTTCTAGAAGATAATCTCCAAGGATTACATTAGATTTGATGAGTGTTGGAGAAGAAGCCGTGAGTTGAAGTTGAAGGGAGGAATTGGATGCTTGCAATGTGATTTAAAGCATGGGAGTGTTCGTATACGAAAATCTTGGGCAACTGAAATTTGAAACCTAAGCTATACTGTTTTCTTAGATCCCAGGTTGGAGGTTGTTTTGATTTCTAGAAGATAATCTCCAAGGATTACATTAGATTTGATGAAATTTGTTAATTGAACTAGGTCTTGGCATGGTTCTTACGTGTGTCACCTACGTGGGGCAGGCAATATAGACCTGCCATGGTTAAAAACCCTAGCCTCGTAGATCTCTATAAATAAGAGGTCTGGCTAGGGTGTCAATCGGCTGGGCCTGGCCTGATGGGCTTATACCCTTGGACAGTGACCTACCTATTTAAGGAATGAATTGGTCTTGGATGGTCTCGTGTCGGGCTCGGTCGGGTTTCAGGTTTTAACCGATCTTCTCCTAATTAGGCTAATCGGGTTATAATTGAGCCTTAAATGGGGTAATGTACAAATAAAACCTTAAACAGTCTTTCATTGTCTTAGATTTAATACTTTAATATATTTTATTAAATCATCAACAATTTAGAATAGATATTACACTTAATTATATTCAATAACTGATAAAAATATCAATATATATTCTATTCTATCGAAAAAAATCAAAATATACGTGCAAACAATCAAATTAGACTAAAATGTGTTGGGTAAAGTTGGGCTTGTAAACAGGCCAGGCCGATCGGGTTTACCTCTTGCACCGTGTACTACCTGTTTATAAACTGGTCGGGCCTGAGCCTGACACGTTTACTAATCAGTGCTGGTCTAACTGGTTTGGGCTTGAGATTCTGCCACAAGAGAAAAAATTGAGATCATAACTCTCCCTCTCTCTCTCTCTCTCTCTCTCTCTCTCTCTCTCTCTCTCTCTCCCTCCCCTCTACTATGTGAGTGTCTGTAAGGAATTCTATTATCTTCCTTGGATTTGGAGGGTAGATTATTATGAAGGATTGTCTTCCACTGCCTAGCAAGATCGCTGCAAACCCTAGATCGTGCCAGTTTGTGCGAGATGACGCACAAAGCAACTAGGTCTTCTTTGCTGAGAGTAAACGTCACTGAGGTAACACTAGAACCCATTTTGTTTATTTTTTCACATTAGTATCAGAGCCTAGGTTTGATTGGTTGCGCATCACCGCGTGTAGTTTGCATCTTGAACCCATGATCCCGTTGCCTGTGTTTCTTGACCATAGTAGCAGCAGCAGTGGTTGTTGGTGCTTGATCTTGTGACCCAATCAAACCCTATCGACCCTGTGTCCCAACCTCCTCTTCATGAGCCCTTGTCTTTATGCACGTCAACAAAAGAAAAGGGAGCGTGGGGAAAGAGGGCAACTAGGGTTAATGCTATCATTAATGCATGATCTTTTTTTTTTTTTTAATTGAATCTTGATTGTAAATTTTTTTGTCTCACTATGTGGACTACGTAACCATTAGTTTAATTTTGGGTTTCTAAAACAAATTCTTGAAGTGTGTTTTGTGTTTACTTTACACATTTTTTAATAGATTGATGGCCACTAAAATATCCTTGCCTCACCAATGTTGAGAAATTGGATGAAACTAATTATAAAATGTGACATCGAAAGATGCAATAGCTATTCAATTAGCAAAATTACTTTGAGTATTTGACCAATGCTATGGACAATCCCACAGAGGGGTACTACCGCTCAGCATCGTTGGGATAAAGAAGCCTATGATGCGTGGGTGAAGAAGGATCGAAGTGCGAATTTTGTTATGTTAAGTGCTATACACAATGATCTGCTTGGTGTTACACCCGTGCCCTAACATGTTTAATTTGAACATTGTGTGATAGATCTTGAACCGGAGATACAAGGTACCAACGGGTTTTGGCTTGTGACAGCCCATTGTAAAAAGGGAAGGAATGATCCCAATTGCTTATGCATTTCATGCCTGTCCAACTAGAGAGGATTCAAACCTTCCAACCCCAAGCAGTAAGTGAATTCACACCTCTACACCCGAGTCCCAGCACGTACTAGAATTGCTGGAAGACCATGCCCATAACCTAAGGCAAACCCTTATGGAATGACCAAGAGGAGGCAGCAAGCAGTCATGGCACATAACTGCCTTGACCACCGGAAACAAGGCCATCAGACACACCTGGGCTGAATCTGGTGGCCTATTGTGCTGCTGGTTGGGTTTCGATGCCCATGGGTCCCACCACCCGCATCTTGATCAGCCCCGAGTGACCTCCCACACTCCCTCACACCTTCCCCATGACTTGTACTCCCTATGAGTCTAAGGAGGTGGAGTCGCGTGTCCTGAATGATGGATTAAACTACTTGATTCAGGTGCCCAACCAAACAGACCTTAAGGTCTTCACTTATTATAAATAGGAGAAGTGAGTTCATTTCTCACTTCTCATTTGTCCAAAACGTGGGTAGGAGAGAAAAGAGAGGAGAAAGGAAAAAAGAGAGGGAGAAGGAGAAGAAGAAGAAGAAGAAGAAGAAGAAGAAGAAGAAGAAGAAGAAGAAGAAGGAGAAGGAAGAGGCTCAACCTAGCTCTCGGCTTCGCATCTTGTTGTCGAATTCTTACTGGAGGTAGGTGCTACTTCCCCTACCACTCTCTTTCCTCATTTGTAGCTTGTGACATTGAGCAAGGGAGGGAATCACCGGATTGGGGGGGTGAGCCTTGACCTCGAAACCTCTTGAAGGTCGAGTGAGTGTGCATTTTACTCTCCCGCATGATTGTCGTGAGCTCAAACCAAGCTGGGTGATCTTCGGCAACACTTTAGACCAAATGTGAAGTTAGGATTTCAACCGTTCGATTGTCGTATCTTCCAATTAGTGGAATCGGGATTACTTCGGCTTAGAAGAGAGATAGGAAGACCCCCTACAAACTCCATAGAAAGGATCTCGGTAATCAGGCCCGAGCCGGAGAACCCCAAAAGTCTTGGCACCTTTTTGAGAATCCACCAGAAACACCTAAGCAGGATCCAGTGGCATATTTTCGGTGAAGCCCAAACCCTTAGGGAATCTCTGCCAAGGACACAGGAAATACCATTGATATTTTCGATGGATTTGGTCTATTTCCGGTGGCATATTTTTAGTGACTTTGTTGTTCTGTCCAAATTTAACAGAACTTATGTTACTTGGGGTAGCCCTTGTGGGTCCCCCTCCGGTGTTTCCAACACCCATTAACATCCGTCTACCCTTGGATATAGGACAGAGATAGGCACGTACAACGAAATCGAACGTGAGTTGATATCCAGTTGACACACTTGGAACTTCATCTATCCAAGTACAACTAAGGTGAGTGGTGGTTGACTTTAATTTTGGAATGTTTATATTAGAATTTCTCACATGTGTTAGAAATTCTGGAATGATTAATTAATTGTTTAATTGATTATATTAATCTCATAACATGCTATGTATATGAATTGTGTCATGTTTTATGGATTTGGAAATTGGGTATATGATGAATGTGGAGATATATGATGGGATCCGGTGTGGCCGAGGTAGTTTCGATACCGTGATTGCCGTGTGGATGTTGCATTCATGTATTTGGGTGTGCATTAGATTAGATATAGTTGTGCATTGCACTTTATAGCTGATGGTGATTCTGGTATCGTGCATTCTGGGACTATACTTGAAAATGGGTACGCTTTGTGGCCGATGGTAATTTCGGTATCGTGTAGCCCGCATTCAACTACTTGTATGCTAAATAGGTTTGGACATGGATGTGATGCGGCCAGTGGTTGATTCTGGTACCATATTCCATACTAACTGTATCATTATGCAAGACATATAGTATATTATGGTTAGATTGCACTCCCTATGCTAAGTCCCCTTGTCAATAGGGGTAAGGTGCTGGATAACCCAACTATGGCATGTTCGATGAACCTTTTCGGAATGCCACTCCCACGGTACGATTTGATTGTTGCTAAGCAGGAATTAGTCTGGTGTGGCCGACTGTAATTCTGGTGTCATGAAAGCTAAGAGGGGGATATCAGGGGTTTGTTGGGTGACTGATGGTCGCATTCCGGGATCGATATGCTCCTAATCACGACTAGGGTTTGTATCACTGAATGACCGATATGCGAGTTTCGGGAGCAAGGATACAACCTAATGCGTCGTAGTTGCATAAACCTGACTTAGTTCTATATTAGGTGGTTTAATAATTAAATGGATTGCATCATTCACATCATGGGCTATGTGTTTAAATTTTGTATTCACTCATCATGACTATGTGTATGTGCTTGCATGAACGCCACCCCTCACTAAGCTAATTAGAGTTGACTCCACATTTATGTTGTTTTCTTAGATGAAGATGCAGGTACCTTAGTGCTGTTGGGATGTGACTCTACTTCCTCCGGGCCCAAGTATGGAGTTAGTGACTGATGGATGCTAGAGGCTGAAGAGCACGACCCAGATTGTACATCTAACACTTGTGCATATGCAGCACCTTGAGACGAGTGGTTGTCTTTTATTATTTTGATGCCAAACTATAGATGATATTCTTTAGGTATTAGTATATGCAAGTCCTGTACTGATGTGGATGAAATAACTTGGTTATGTAGTACTTTAACATTAGATATTATCCCCGCTAACTTATTCATTCCGTTACTATATACTTTGATCTCAATCTATTTATTTGTTGGCTCGGTGTTATGTGATTGTGATGGTTAAGGTACTACTATTAGAGATCTTAATAGAGTTGTGAGACCGGTAAGCGTCTCACTCACACCTCTGGTATCCTGTTTCAAGGAGCGGGTTGTGACAAATTCTAACCTAGGTTTTGGAATTTTCTGAACTTTTTCTTCTTATAATTTTTATTTTGATCGTGAAGGTTTTCACTCTCTCGCTACAATGTCGGCACGCCACACCTCTACCTGCCATATGGGCACAAACCAACCACCCACTATTTCAGTTGAAGAGATGTATGACCAACAATGGTTCTGTTCGCTGGTGGAAGAGGACCGTTGGGATGCCTACGATGACAAGAATGTTAACCCAAGCAAGTATGTGAGAACTAGGGACGCCTGACGGTTCCGTATCTGTAAAATTTTTGACATAGTGGGTTGATATTGAATCCTAAAGCCGAAGAATATGTTCTACCGTAGGCTCATGAGGTATATCTACTGCAACCTCCGATTTGAGAACCATGACAAAGAGGACTTCTGCATTATCTCTAGAGTGAAGGTGAATGATATTTCCTTCAACATGGAAAAGTTGGCCTACATTCTAGCGGTGACCAATGTTGGGGAGCTTGCTTTCTGTGCTCTAAGGACTGCATCAACTGACTTCCAAAACCTAGATGTCCAAGTAGAGATCGACCAAATGCTGACTAGGGAGGGGTTTGGATGCTCTTGCTCGACCTAGTACCGCGCTACCCCAAAGATCATTAGTAGGATTATGTAGCTAAACATCCTACCCACGAGCTGTCATTACAACGAGGTTTCTATCCTGCAAGCATATGTGAGCTACTACATCTATATGGGGAACCAACTCAACCTGCCTTATATCCTCATATGCAATATGGTAAACAAGGTTGAGGATCATTGGGCTGAGAATATATGCTACGACAAGCTACTGACCTCGGTGTTCAACCACTTCGGGGTAAACTATAAGGAGGAGGAGGCTATGGGGGGTAGATGTATCGGACTTCAATTCCGAATCCATCAAGAAGATGCACATTAACATCAGTGAGGCCACTTAGGAAGATGAATATGAAAAGGTTGGGCCAAAGCAGCAACAACAATAGGGGTAGCCACAAATGCATAAAGAGCCCATGGATATCGAGGGGACCCCAAGGATTTACTCGATCAAGATGATGTCATTCCATCCATTCCTGGGACCTTTCCATCCACTGCCACCACCACCATCAATAGGAACATTCGTGGCCTCTTCTTATCTGGGGCCACAAGATTATAGGTGGAATGACGTGGTTAGTTGTCTGGAGTCTAGACGCCACGAACAACATCTCAGGAGGTTGGACAACCTGTTCGAGAGCATAGACCGGAGGTACTGCATCTTGGATGATCGTGTCATATCCCTCGAGAGGCAGATGAGGGAGAAGGCCATATTCTTTGAGATGCCTTTGGCACAACCAGCACCACCAGCATGACCTCATGAGTAGTGGCACCAGAATTCCCCATTTTAGCCTTAGGGGTTTCCTTCCTTGCGCATACATGCTTTGAATTATAGACATGATGTTTTAGGTTTTATTTCTACACTTTTCTCTTCTAGTTCTACTTCTTTTCAGTTATGCACTTTGTTATGAAGTTAAATAGGATTTCCTGTTTCAGTACTTTATGTTTGAAGAAAATTGATGTAAAGGCTTATGCTTTCAAGTTCTTTATCAATGAAATGACTTTTACACCTATGATTGTCTCCTATTTGTGCACTATCATTGTCACACCCTGCCTCTGATAGGCTAGATATGTGGCACTGGATTCCCGAACCTAGTCAGCCTACCTCCACCAGGATCACAGAAGTAGTCACTTACCTCACAATGCCACAAGATCACTAATACAGTCAAAGTACGCATACAATCACTTACCTCACATTTGTCATTGTGATTTCTTTACAATGATAAATAGATTTATATAAGCCCAGATGTGAAATATCCACAACTAAATAAATATTACAACATACATCTCATGTAAATATAAAACCATAAATAAGAGGTGAATATCCATCCGCATCCACCGTGTCTCGTAGACATAGCCTCACAACCACTGCTGAAATCTTGTCCCATTTTAGCTTCAGTTCCACCATCTAAAAAGGAGAATCCATATAGGTGAGTTACACTAGCTCAGTGAGGGGTGAACAAGCAAGCACACACATCCAATCATGATGCCAATTGCATGCTCACAACCATAACTAATATATATGATGCAGTAATGCACATCCACATGATCCTTTTTCGTTATAATAATATGTCCTAATTACTAAGTCTGAATATGGGTATAAGTGCTATAAGTAACGTAGGTGGTGTCCCCTCCCCAGTACATCGGGCTCCAGAGAAACAAGATAGTTGCAAGCAGGAGTCAGCCAGTCCTGAAAAGAATGTTGGTCCCTAGCCAACCCCTAAATAGTAACCTTGACAGCCACTCGTACAATATGTCATATCATGCCATCTGATAGTCATGCATACAATACGTCGTACCAAGCTATGCCCGCCTTAGAAACAATCCATCGTACTACGAGCGTAGTAGTCCCGTTAGACCTACCACTAGATCATGACCTAATATACAATATTGAAGAAGGAAGCTTTACCAAAATACCTACGAAAGATGATGTAATCAGTTGCATTTCACTACTGCCCTACTAGGGATAGCAGTGAGTTGTGCTCAGTAAAAGTAAAATAATTATGATACAAAACTCTGGATAATGATTTGTAAAAATTGAAAGGGCAAGGGATAAGACTTATCCCCTACAAACTTTGTGAAGGGTGTTCTTTGGTTGGAAGGGTGCGTACTCAGGTATGATTAGTGCAACCTCCAACTGATGTGAAGTTTAGCAACAGTTATTTATGATTCCATTGTATGAATCTCGACAACTATGACAGTGTGTCAGTGTGTCAGTGTATGCAAAGAGTATGTGGGGCTATGTTGGATCCTTAAAATGTGGGAGGGGTCATATATTTATAGTTAGGAGACTCACTGGTCACTAAGGAAGGTATAGGAATACTTCCATATAGGGTTAAGATCTCATTCCATGCTTAGAGAGAGATTTGGTCTATTAATGGAAAGTGTATATTCCTAAGAGGTGTGAGAAATTAACACATTTGTCACATGTGTTTTCTAGAGTCTTATAGGTGTCTTAGCGCCTTAGATTGAGTCTAGGTAAGTTCCATGGTGGTGATATGACAAAGATTGACTGAATCCCTACAGAATCGTAGGATTCGATAGAATTTTCACTCCAGCCAATGTAGTTGGTAATTAGTCGACGTTGGCCAACGTGCAAATAACGTCGGCTCTAAGTCAGTATAACTCTAGGTCGAGTTCACTCAATTTAGGACCGGTGTATGGTGTGTTAGGTAATTTTGATATATTCTAAGTATGTCGATGCCATATACCATTTTTTTTATTCAATTTTAACCATCCTACAACATAGCGGACCAAAAGTATATTACTTATGGATGGGGATGTAGCATCAACTATAAATGCATGAACCATCCGCGTCTCAGGGGGTTCCCATCTCATCATTGCACAGCCCTTCCAAGGGTGATAGAATGTGGTATCTACAATGGGCTCAAATTATTGCTTCTAAATACTTCCCCCACAGGTCGGTTTTTTATCAAACCACAATTAAGAAAAGAGGTTCTATAACCTGGAACAACATTGGGAGAATTCTTCCCACCCATCAAAAATCAATCTATTTTAAAATTGAGAATTGTTGGACTACTAATTTGTGGCTTGATCCATGGATACCTACCATTCCAAATTTTACTCTTGAAAGTCTCAATTTAAATAGACCTATTGCAAGGGTGTTAATCGGTTCGGTTTCGGTGTATATGGTATAGTTCGGTTCGATTCACATTTTTTTGGCTGAAACCAAAACTGAACCGTTTACTAAACGGTTGCACTTTTTGAAACTGAAATCGTTTAGTAAACAGTTCCGTTTTCACAGTTTTTAAACGTTGTTGATTTCACGGTTTAAACGGTTTTGATCACGGTTTAATCCATATGGTTTCTAAACGGTTAGCAATCGGCTTGTTAGTTTATTCGCATGATTACTGAAATTTGCTTTTGCTAATAAACGCTTCAATCTTGTATCAAATTAAATGAAGCATTGAACAAGTAAGGATTTAACTACATAACTACATAATAGGAGTAAATTATTGAATAGACTGTTGGACAACCTCTATGGTCCTTAATTCTTCCATAAATTAAACCTATCCTGTTTTGCTAAAACAACCAAACAACTACGCAAACGAAAATATTAAATGAAGAAAGTGAAATACAAACAAAGCTGCTAATGAACACAACTTACCGTCAATGTTCTAAAGTTAAAGAGCATGAGGCAATGATGTATATACCGATTCTGCCCTTGCCTTAGTGCCCTTAACCCCTTATTCTATTTATTCACTATACAGGTTAAATGGGTCGATTTTGACGGTGTAAAAGGTTCGATTTTGACGGTGTCAATTTGGTTTGAAACTGACGGCTTAAACAATTAAAATCGAACCAACTCGTTTAACTAACCAGTCTTGAACTTGAAACCAGAGCCGAACCATTTACTAAATGGTTTTGTGGTTTCAATGTAAACGGCTCGGTTCGATTTCTGTAAATGGTTTTCATTTTCAAATTCACATCCTTAACCGATTGTTCCTTCCCTTTCTCTAGTGACTGATTTCATGCGTGGGAATGTTTAAATACTCGTTTACTTTCAGCTATGTTCCCTCTCCCCATTGTTAACCATAATTTGAAAATTCCAATTTCCTTAAATAATGATACTTGATGTTGTAAGTCCTCCAAAGCAAGGATCCTTACGACCAACTATATTGGAAATCAAGTAGCGTTCTTGCTTATCTTTATAGCCACATTGGTGGTTTTTACGGAAAATCAAACTTTATCCAAAATTTAAGATATTTTTCTAGAGTATTTGCTCATGGAGGAGTTCCTATCAAGGACATTCTGGGAAAATGGATGGATATCATTACAATTTGTATATTGTGTCTAATCTTGTAGGAATCAATAGGACACTTTTTTCTTTCATGCGAATTATCTAAAAGGGTTTAGGCTGCAAGTCCCTTTGGTTTACGAACTGAAGTCTGTTCTAATTATACTTTTAAGCATGTTATAATGTACTTTTTCCATTTTTTTCATGAGAATAATTTAATTTTTTTCTGTACTACTTTATTATCACTTGCTACATATGGACACATAGGAACAATGTTACTTATAATCAGGATATACGCAATCCTTATTTAATTCATCAACATGTGAAGCAATGGATTGCTCAAGCATGCCAATCCATACCCATTCAGGTGAATGCAATCCACACGAATTTTCCTTCCTTTTCAAATTTCCCCAATGTGAACCAACCAATGCTTTTTTGTATGGGAGTCACTGAGGCAAATACTAACATCTCTGCACGAGCAACATGTATCATTGTAAAGGATAATGATTATATCTCACTAAGTGTTATTATATGATGACAGGAAATATCAATATCGCAAGCATTCGGGGGCTTCTCATGGGCATGAAGCAAGCTAAAAACACTGGGTGGAGGATTGTGGAGATTCGGAGTGATTCAATTGCTCTTGGAAATCTAATTTCTGATTCTAGTTGAGTGAAGTTCCTCTTTTCTTGGAAGTATATAAATTTTATAATTTTTATCCTAGCCCCATTTTTTGTCTCAAGCCGACTTAAGAAGTGGTATTACTAATAAGACTAATAGCTTTTTGGGTGAAAGAAAAACGGATTAACTTTGCTAACATTAACTCTTACAATGTTGTAATATCTCTATTTTCTTCTGAATGGATTGAATTTTCTTGATTTTTCATTAAAAAAAAAAAATCCAGCAGTAGACTTAATGGTGTATGAATTGAACACTTGACCAATGCAAAGGGCTCATTGATGAAAAGGTTTAGATGGATTCCATGTATGCACATTACTGGTACAACGCCCACATCTTACAACCAAAATTTTCATCAAATTTATCTGCAGCAGTAACAAATCAGCAAGAGTAAGGCTTAATTGACATCTTAGGCAGTCGATATCAATCGGTACTGGCCTACAATTAACACCCCTATCCTTAGATACCTATATCCTCCATCTGATTTGATTTCACCCACGGGTCCCACCCTAATTGCCTATGTAGTGGGCGGGTTAGGTTGAGTGAAATATTTTGATGGATTGATTATGGTGCCCAATGCCCTGGTTGCTATTCCCACATCCAACTCTCTTTCTCAGGTTTTTCTCAATTTTGTTTCTGATGTTCTTCTGAAATGGACGTTACCTACTTTCGTAACATTTGTAACACGTGGTTGCTGATATGGCAGCTAAATTCTTCACATGTTATATCATATCTAAAGTTTGTCCATTTGGCAAGTTCCCGCCCTTTAAAACTGCACACAACATGAAAAAAGCGCCACTTTCAAAAAAATCACAAGATCAGGTCATTTATTCATAGAATAAAGTGGGCCATGAAGCTGACGTTGACAGAGAGGAAACTTTGTCAAACAATGACCAATCCGAAAGTCCCTTAATGTATTCGAACGGTTAGATATTCCACGTCAGCGCATTTGTTACAGATATTAATGTCAGCTGTTGGATTAGAATCTATGGGGACCTACAAGACAGGTCGGTGACGTAGGTAAGCAAAGCGCCCACATGATGAATGTATGATTCTCGTATATACGGGAAGAAAAGATATCGTCCTTAGCAAACGAAGGAAGAAACAAATAAAATAATAAAAAAAGATAACGTCCGTTAAATTTTCCATCCGCTACATGCTAAATTCCGCGGCGGGACGAAAGAAAACCTGAAAAGTAGAAAATATTTTAGAAATCCAAATAAAAAAGACTAGGGGTGTCCCAACCTACTTCAAACCAATAAGACCGAGCTGAATCAATTGAAATCTGATAGAATCAAAACCAATATAAATTTATTTATTAGATCATATTTTAGGTTAGGATTTTGTGAGACAGAATTCAAACTGGATCGCATTATAATCAACAACACTGAATTGAACTTTAAAAAATCGGATCAAAATTGATACAACTTGATAAGAAACTGGTAGAAACCTGAAATTCATTTAAAAAAAAAAAATTAATTTATAGTGTCACCCCCTAGAGAATGCCACTATTAAAGAGATGACTCTTACATCATACCAAATTACGCTCGCACTTCCTAGCATCAGTCTTTATTAAGTGAGGATTTTATTTGACATTTTTACCCTTTTATCTAAAACACATAAAGTCAATCCCATTTTATCCTAACCCTTCACCTTCATCTTGATCGCCACCAGTGCCCTTCAAGGCAAGAAAATGCACCGTCTTTTGGAGCTTGAAACTTGTTATCAAGCTCACCGGTGGTGTTCAGTCGAAGCTCGATCCCATCACTTCATCCCTCTCGACTCTAATATCATCAATGCCATTAGCGAGAATCCATTCAAAGAAGATTGGCCACGAACACAAAGAGCTCTTTGATATTCAGGCCTTTCCATCTTTGAGTTGATTCGATTGTTTAGGAGTTTTTTCCTATGAAATTTACCGATTATAAATCACAGTCGAGCAGGAGTTGATTCCACAATGAACTTAATTCAACAGCAGTAACATATATCCTGTAATGATTTTACTCTTCTTCTTTTAAATTTCCAAATATAATTCTAATTCTATTATAATTATGTGTCTTAAAAGGGATAAGTTTCTTGATAGGACTTGTTGATTCTCTTGGGGGTATCTTCTCGAGTCTGAGCCCTCTTGATGAACCAACATACCCAACAATACTTGCTGATATTGCCAAGAATCGCAATAGAACCATGGAAGGTGTGTCTGAGCTTCCGTTTCAAACAAAATGATTGCTTATAAGTTAAAGGTTTACTTCAATTTGGCCAAGAAGGAGATCGCCAAGGTTGTTCGAGCCAAAGAGTGGGGTTTGGTTGATGATGTGATTCTTCATTATAAGAATGCCCAAAGAATTTTACTCAAAGCCAATTCCACCAAAGCAGGGGTTGGTTCTTTGATTTGGGGAAGAAGAAGAAGAATAATAATGATAAGGACATATTCGGTAGTTTTTCTTATTATGAGGGTATTTTAGTATTTAAAAAAAAAATAATCCAACTGATGTCAGCATTTAAGGTATATTCTCTAACAGAAACTAACGATAGGGGGTGTGACTGTAATTTGGTATTATGCAGCATTCTTTAGAAGGTGGCAATGTAAATTTTCCTTTAAAAAAAAAAAAAAAACACATTTTTACCTGCTGATAAAGATGAAACCAAAACCAATGGACATTTATTGGTCAGTTTTGATTTCAATCAGCCTCATATCAAAATTGATGAGCTGAACCACAATCGGTCTAAACCGGCCGATTTTTTTTGGGTACAAAAAACCGATGGATTGACACCCCTAAAAAAGACAAAAGAAAAATGAAATTTAAACGGTGGTTCCGTCTTCTATTTCGTTCCTTCTAACATACGCGAGCTTCGGATACCTAACCAGTTTGCTTCGATGTCTGAACCTCAGGTTCGGACCAAACCTAAGTCCTGTTTCAGAATTCGTTGAAAATTTCGCGTTATTTTCCGATCACTTTATCTTTGCTATGGTATGAAAAACTCGTTCTATCAGAGCTTCAAGAGGAGGTGTATATCTCTCTCTTCTTCTTAGCCGCAAACCCTAGCTATAGTTAAAGAACAGGGACGAAATTACAGAGATTCGAAGTCGATCGCCATTAGAGAGGTTCCTCATATACCAAGTAAGTACACACACATTTGTCATTCCAAAAACCCTAATTTTTTTTTTCATTGGACCACCATTTCTAGACATCGAGCGACGATTGCTGCTTAGGGTTTTGGTTCGTTGGCTGGGCGGAATCTTTGTTGGGTTCGTCTTCATTCCTCGTTGGGTTTTGGTGACTTAATCGCGAATTTGGGTTGGAATTACGTGTGTTATCCTCGATCTCCCTGGAATTTTGTTCTTGAGGTTGCGTCTGGTCTAGGACTACCTGCTTGGAAAAAATTGTCCTACACAGTTTGTATTAACTTGATATGGTTTAACTCATTTGGAGGCTTTTGTGGGTGGAATTTCGATTTGGGTAATTGGAATTGAGTAATAGAGTAGTTCTAGTTCAGGGGTTTGGTGGCGCTCCTTGCTTTTACTTGAGCTTGTCTGAGTAGAACTTTGACAGGAGTGTTTCATTTTCCTGAATTTATTGCTTTTGTGCCCTAATTTTTGTCTTGGGGTAGTTTGTCTTCCGTTGTTGAGGCATAATCTGAACCCGGGACTTGCGTCAATTGAGAAATGCTAGATGGTTTGGAGCTTAGACTACTGATTGGCGTGGACTGACTGTTATAGCTTACATGAGCCATGATGAGTATTTGACTACTCTTTTTTCCTTTCTCTCTCTCTCTCTCTCTCTCTCATGTCAGGTTCCTGACATGCTTTTCACTTAATAATGAAGCATTGCAAGGGAAACGTCTCAAATTATACTGACATGGTCGTTATTAGCATACTACATAAGTATGGATGCTTGTCCGAGCCCGATAAGCTAAAATCTTATAGATGCACATTTTTGTGGATATCTTTCAACTCTTTCAACGAGGCTTCCGCTTTTGCTAAATGCTAACCTTCCCATGTCAGAGTTAATATTCTCACTTTCACTGGTCTCTCTACCATGCAAAGAGTCAAATCTAGTTCTCAGAGGGTTATTCCACTTTTCTAGTAAATCTTTGCTCTTGTCCGATGAAGTCCACAGAATCCTTAACATTTGGATTGTACACCTTCAACCTTTTTCCTGGGCGCAGTTCCTTCTTTTTTATGGTTTCCCTTGTATGTGTGCTTGCGAATGTAATGTTGTCTTGTCTAGGTATATATTTGTCTTTCCCACAGTACCATCGTTTGGTAACTGAGACGTCCTGGCTCTTTCATGAATATCTTGGGACTGTAGCGGCAGAAAAATCTCTTCGTATTTCTAGGATTTTTGTTGTTGAAACTTCTTTTCTCCTTCATGGTATCTTTGGACTGTATCTATAGAAAACTTTAACAAAGATATAGCCTTATATTGTGTTTCCTTCGCTCTCTCTTTCTTCCCTAGTCTTTTCTTCTTTCTCTAATGTAAGAAAAAAAAAGGGTTTGGGGGGGGGGTTTGAGGGGGAGGAAACCTTCTTTTCTGCAGTTTTCCTCCTTGCTGAGACACAGGCTATTACATGCAGGCTTTGTGCTGGAGCTTTTGATAGGCTATAACCTCATGAGGAACAGAAATATGAGTGTGACCTTCACTGGTCAGATTCACTTCTGTACTTTATTTTGTGTTATTTGAAGTGGGTAGTGTTGTGCATCATGCATATGCATTTACGCAAATTGAGCAGAAACCAAGTGTCAGGCACTGTGAAAATACAACTTTTGAACATGTCCTGTGGACCTGCTATAATGTTGCATAGTGAAAGTAATTGGAAGTATGAGACGGTACTATATTTTCCTGCTGTACTTGGAATGGCAGACTCTGAAATTATCTAGTACTGGAAAAAAGAAAGAAGCTCAATCAAACACTGGGTTTTTGAAACTGTAGTTTAATTGTCACCCAAACATTCTGGACTTGTGTCATTTCATTTTCTTATCTGTTAGCATCAGTCGTTAAAATGCGGTGTACCTTAAATTTCAAAATCTATGATTTTATTGGGAAAAAAAAAAAACATATTGCCTTTGGATCAATGTCTTATCTTTATATCGCTCCTTTAAAATATATGTGAATTGACATCTAGCCATTGTTTGACATTTATTGCATCTCATGACGATTTACTGGCCTTATCTTCTGCAGGGTGAGGTTTGGGAAGGGGGGGTGGGTTGGCAGCATATTTCTAGGAGTCCCATTCTATGTAAAGAAAAGGAGTAACCTGCAGAAGAAACTTTTGGAGTGAACATGTGTTATGAATGTCACTGTTAGGCCTTCTAGTTCTCTTTCAGAGAGTTATGACAATGGGAAGGTCTTGAGTATCACTGGTGTCCTTTTCAGGGTGGTCTTTTCCCTACCAAAGAATCAGCTGCAGAAAAATTGCGGATTTGATTATCTATGCCTGGCAATGAAATTGCAGACAAGGTCCACAATTTCTTTGATCAAGACAATCTGTCGCAGTGTCAGCACCAGTTGCAGGCTACTGGTGGAAATTGGGCAG
The DNA here is from genome assembly GCF_013358625.1 of Macadamia integrifolia. NCBI lineage: Eukaryota > Viridiplantae > Streptophyta > Magnoliopsida > Proteales > Proteaceae > Macadamia > Macadamia integrifolia. The sequence continues at coordinate 29,917,921 of NC_056561.1, read as the reverse complement.
TTCTTCATAACAATCCGTGGGCTGGAGGCCAGAGACCGATTGGAACACCTCTGAATTCTAACTCAAAGAACTACAGTGTGCTGCAATCAGGTATAAATTGTCTTGACTACATATCCTGTCACTTTTATTTCCTTTTTATTTTCCTTCTTTGGATTCATCACGGTTCTTCACAGAAGTTATACTGATTCAATGTTTAATTGTCTACAGCAAATGCATAAAGTGGTTTTTTATATTGTATTTTGATTCTTTTTATTTTTAATCTATGGAGTGTTCTGGTGTTTGAAAGTTACATTTCTAATTAAAAAAAAATGCTTATTTCTTGGTCTTCAAATATTTTCTCTTATTATGGTCTTTTGATTTGTTTTAGATTCTGGGAATGGAAATGGCAGGCAGTCTTCAAGAGTACCACAGGGCTCAGACTTTACCCAGTTAGCGCTGAGGCCAGAGTTTTCCAAGGGCCAATCCAGAAACCAACAGCTGAATCTGAATGGATTTACACATGGACATAAGAGTTTCCAGACAACCCAGCATCAGGCAGAGTTTCTGGGAGGAAGGGCAAGAGGTTTATCTGTTCTTGAACGACAGCAAGGGAATGGACCTGAACGAAGTCCTGGCCTAACCAAAAATTCAGAGAGGTTGGAAACTGCTGAGGCTTCTAGTAATATTGACTTTCTTGGTGTTCAACAGCGGCTCATGAGGGGGCAACAATCAGGTTTGCCACAGCCTCGGCCGAGGCAGCAGTCTGGTTTTAATGACATTTCCCCATGGCAGCAACAGCTAATGATCAAACAACTGCAAGACCTTCAAAGGCAGCAGCAGCTTCAGCAATTAGATCAAGCAAGGCAGCAAAATTCAATTAACCAGCCAACTTCTGTTTCAAAACAGACTACTGTTGATCAGTTACCAACTCTAGTGAATGGCATACCTGTCCATGAAGCCTCTAACTTCTTTTGGCCAAATGAGCATATTGGGGGTGACTCTAAGGTAGTACCTAGTTCCTCACAAATGTTTATGGTTGGTGGGATGAACTGGGTGCAGCAGAGTGGATCTCCCTCCATGCAAGGATTTCCTAATGGAGTTATGTTTTCAAATGAACAAGGTCAGGCCCCACGTACGATGGGTTTTGTTCCTCAACAGCTTGACCAATCTCTGTATGGTGCTCCAATCACTAGCATGAGAGGAAATTTGAATCAGTACTCTAATGTACAAGGCTTTTTACATGATTCAGTTGATATGTTGACCAAGACAGGTGACAACCAAATAGAGAAGCCTCTTATTCAGTTATCATCATTAAATAACTCCTTTCAGGGAGATCATCATGTGGAATTTCAGGACCAGGTTTGCACACAGGATGGTTCTTTAATTTCCAAGCAGGGATTTCAAGGGAAAGGATTGTTTGAGAATGTTCCTGTTCAGGAGTTAAGTGGTGGAGTTTTATCTCGTAACACACAGCAATTGAATTCTTCCCCTAGGAATGCACATGTGCAGGGATTCCCAGGGAGGCAGGAGGAATCTGGTTGGTCAGGAAACCTGCAGGAAAAAACGATGCCACAGGTTGGCCCTTCTCAGGGTTTAGTTGCCCTAGATCCAACAGAAGAGAGGATATTGTTTAATTCAGATGATGGTTTATGGGGTGCTCCTTTGGGCAGGGGCAACAACATGGGTACAGGAGTCTATGGGAATCCCCTGGAAGGTCCGGATTACTTCAGTGCATGTCCTTCCATTCAGAGTGGAAGCTGGAGTGCTCTTATGCAGTCTGCTGTTGCGGAAGCTTCTAGCAGTGATACCGGGTTACAGGAAGAGTGGAGTGGTTTGAGTGTCCAGAGGATGTCAACTGGGAATCAGCCCACAACATTTAATGGCAGTGGGAAGGGGCAATCAAGTTGGGTTGATAGCAATTTGCAGACTGCGTCTTCTTTAACTCCAAGACCTTTACCTTTATTTGATGCCAATGTAAATCCAAATAGTCATAATGTTCCTGGTTTTCAGCTATCTGGTGTCAAATTTCCATATGAGCAGAGTGAGAAGGTGCAACCTGATCCATCACATGACTCTGTTCGACAGTCTCCTAGAGAAAGTGGCAAATGGTTGGATCGTAGTCCTCAGCAAAAGCCACATGTTGGGGGTAGTCATCAACTTCAGTCTCCTATGCATTTGGAAAATGCTCCGGCTGGTGCTTGGGCTGGTCAAATGTACGAGCAGTCAGAGGCTGCTGCACATTCTTCGGATGTGGAATTAAATTCTCATAACATCAGTGGTTCGTGGGCTTACCAGCAGAACATGTCCTATAATATTGGTAGCCATCCCTGTAATAAGCAAAATGGTTGGAATATTAATGAGGCCCTACCACCGAGTGGAGATGCTACGTTAAAAGGTCGGGAGAATGAAAACACTGTGCACATTTCTCAGAGCAATGATGGAAAGAGAGTCATGCAAGCAGAAGGGGATACTAATAGTGTTCTATGGAATGCTGATGCTAATCGTGTGTCAATGCCCTTCCCTAATTCAGCGTCAGGATTGGAGCAAATAAAATCTGGCACTGGTAGTCCACAGGTCAATCCAGAAGATTCTCACAGGAATAACTTTACTGCTCTACCTGAGTCAAGCACTACAAAGGGTAATCAGGAAATTGACCAACAAGTTGCACATAGTCATCCTTTTGATTATGGGAAGCATGCTATTGATTCTTCTGTGAAGTACAAAGGAAATGAGAGTGGTGGGAGGTATCAGCATCGGCTCAGCAATGTTCCACAAGTTTTTGAGTCATCATTGCATAATTCTGAAAGGGCTTCTGGTGAAACATATGACAAGAGGCAGGAGAACAGCTTCCAGAAAGAGATATCTAATGATAGCTCCAACTCCAGCCGACCCCATAATTCTGTTACAGGAGGTGGTGTCAGAGATAACACATGGTTAAATGCAAATGATTTTAATTCTTTGGCTGGGGCAAACCAAAAGTCATTGGGTCAGGTTGGCCGGAAAACCTCTGGGCCTCGCAAGTTTCAGTATCATCCAATGGGAAGTTTAGGTGTGAACATAGAATCCTCTGAATCCATGAAACATGTCATGCATTCACAGGCACTATCCCAGCAGGTTACTGAAGGATTGAAGGGTCAGGAGAAAGGTTACTCAAATTTTGTTGGTTACGCTTCTAACAATGTCATGGATATAGATAAGGTCAATATTGAGTTATATGCTCTGTGGTTGATGCTAATGCTTTATTGACTTTTTCAGTCTCTTATTTAGCTCACTGGTGTTAATAATCTTCCATTTGCAGGGGCAGGTAGCAGATTTCCAAAGAAGCATGAAAAGATCAGAGGAAACACCTTCTAGAGGTGTTATTCCTGGTCATGGATCTATTACATCTGCACCCTTTGATGGACCAGCTGGTTTTTATGCTCCAAACAGAACGGCTCAAACAAGGTTCTGATGAATTGAGTTTTTTCTACTTCTACTTGTTTGCGTCTTTAAATCTTATGATGTTATTTGATTGTTTGTAATAGTTGCTTTCATTATTCATTTATTATAGTTAGCCATGGACACTTCAACTTATGAGCCCTACCTGCGTCTTACATTTCTTGTAAGCCAATAATAACGCACTAAGTGGAATCTTTGCTGAACCCAAGATGTATTATTTGCTGTGTCCGGGTGGCATAGAATGATACTTTCATTATATTCTTGAAATCAGCAGCAGCATTATTCTATGCTGTTCTTATGATTGAACAAACCTTGCTGTCAAGCTTGGTTGCTTTTTGAGCTTTGGATAAATAGTTGTGTTTTTGTTTCTGAATAATTTCTAGTTTTGGGGGGGGGGGGGTGTGGGGGAGAAGCAAAAATTTGCTTACAATTGTTGCTTGAAATCATTGCAGTCATTATATACTAACAACTAACGGTAATGTAACTGATTTCAACCTTGACAGTCACAACATGCTTGAGCTTCTCCATAAGGTGGACCAATCAAGGGATCACAGCACTGCAAAATCGTTTGACCCTTCTGATCATAGTCGATCATTTGAGATGCCAGAGTCAGAAGCTTCGGAAACATTTGTTGCTCATCGTAGGTGCACTCAATCATCTGCTTCTCAAGGTTTTGGTTTAAGGTTGGCCCCTCCATCGCAACGGCTACCTGTTTCAAGCCATGCGTTTCCATCTCAGAGTTCTTCACAAGCTATTAATGAACATGACTTGAGGCATGCTGATCCAGAGGTAGCTGAGAAGGGTCAGACATGGTTGGCTACCTCTGCTCCTGTGCAGTCTTTGGCTCATTCAGAGGAAATGTCTCAGAGGGAACACTGGGATAATAAAACAAGTACTTCAGGACAAGCTGGCAATGAGAACTCACTCTCTAATATGCAGGGAAAATCTTCTACATTTACATCTGCTCGGCCACATTCAGGAAATCAATTTCAATGTCAAGGTGGACAAGTACCAAAGGATCACTCTCTAAATGGTCCTTTTGATAGCCTTGCTTCTCGTTTAACACAGACAAACAACTCTCATGACAGAGTGGCATCTGATCAATCTGCACAAGCATCATTGCCTGGTGCAAGTGGCAGGGTGGTACCTTTCAACCTTGGTTCCTCTGCTGATACAGCCAAACCAGTCAGCACAAGCTCTTCTTATCTTAGAGTTTCAGGCCAACAGCTCCCAGCATTGGACTCTGTCCCTGTTTCTCATCCATTGGTTACATCAGGCATATCTCAGCAGGATGCCTTCTCAAAAATGTTGCATAACGTGTGGAACAATGTATCGAGTAGGCAGCGTCCGTCTTCTAGTCATCCTCACAAGGTTCCTACCAGTTTGTTTCCATTCATCAACCACCCATCCAATAATAATCTGGAAACAACTTCATGGGCACAAAAACCAGGTGATCAGGATGTCAAGAAAGGAGTAAATAATTCCCTAGAATTTGGTGCAGGTTCTATTAATCCTCAAGGATTTCCCCACAGCGAAGAACAACCAAGGAAAGAAAGCTCCTGGAGACAAGTACCGTCTGAGAATGCTGAGCTGGCTCCACAGACAGCAGCTGCATCTCGAAGCCAAGATTCTGTGGCAAAGCAGCTATTGGATGCTAATTCTGTTGCTGCTTCTTCAATGTTGGCTCATAGACATCAACAGGAGATTGATAGAGGAAGGAATGGGAAGGATCCAGTTGTGATCTCACAGACAGAGCAAACATCCATCCAGAACCCCTCTTCTTCCAACAGAGATGTTGAATTGCTTGGCCGTTCTTTGACACCATCAAATGTTCATCAGAATTACTCCCTGCTGCACCAAATGCAGGCAATGAAGAGTGTGGAGACTGAACCTAGTAAGAGGGCTCTGAAGAGGCTCAAAGGACCTGATTTTGGACCAGATGGTCAGCTGGTGGCTACCATGGCAGGACAACAGTTGTTATATGGATACAATGAAATGGTCAGAGATGCCGTACATAATGAAATGAATTCAGCAGCCCGGAGTAGCCCGTTTTCATCAGGAGATACCAAAATGCTTAGCTTTTCATCAGAGGTGAGGGATGATGCAAATGCAAATGTAGATACCCAGCTTATTCCTTCCGAGGATAGGGTGACATTTGGTCGAAATGATTCTCAGAATCATTCTAGTAGTATCAACATACCATCAACTAGAGTTGAACATTCAAAGATAAGTCTACAGATGGCACCCTCATGGTTTGAACAGTATGGAACCTTCAAAGACGGGCAGATGCTGCCTATGTATGATTCGCGGAGGACTGCAAAGATTGCAGCTCAACAGTTCTTCTTTGGAAAGCTTTCTGAGAGTTTGCCTATGCACACCCGAATGGAGCATGTAAATGCTGCTGATGCCACTCAGGTTAGTAGTGTTTGGCAAACTACAACAAGCACCACCGTAAGTGAGCGCTCGTCTCCTGCACATTCTTTTCCACCAGATGTCACGGATCAGAGTTTGGCTATTGTGAGGCCAAAGAAGCGTAAAAGCACAATGTTAGAGCTTCTACCATGGCATAAAGAAGTAACCCAAGGTTCCAATAGGCTTCACAATATCAGGTGGTTGTCATGGATATTTTATTTAATTAAACAACTGTCTTTAATCCTTTAGTCTTCTTGAACATTGTTTTTTCATTGTACATCTGTTAAAATGGTTTCTTATCTTGCCTTGTGTCTGTTAATCACAAGCTATTTGTGGTTTCAGTGTTGCTGAACGAGATTGGGCTGAAGCTGCAAATCGGCTAATTGAGAAGGTGCTCTCATAGTTGAACGGGTGTACTTGCATGTTGAACAATTTTTTCTTTTTTCTTCACAATTTGGCAGGGTTTTCAATGTCTTTTTTTCTTTTCTTATGCCAGGTGGAAGATGATTCTGAAATGTTTGATGATGTACAACCACTGGTTCGACCTAGAAGAAGGCTTATATTGACAACACAGTTGATGCAACAACTCTTTCGTCCTGCACCAGCATCAATACTCTCTGCAGAAGCCACTTTAAACTATGAGAGTATACTATACTTTGTTGCTAAATTGGCATTAGGGGACGCATGCAGCCTGATCTGTAGTCCTGGAAGTGGTTCACGTGAACCCCCAAGCAATGCAAGCATGTAAGAGCTGTTGTAGGTGGCCTAGTTGTAAATACAAGTAATAATGTAGAATTTTGATGTTATATTTGAACTCTGAGAAGTCAATTTCTATAATGGATGTTTGATACATCACTGTATGTGATTTTATAGAATTACAATTATATTTGGAGGAATGTGGCCTTCTGAATATTGCTTCTTTTTGCCCCATCTTTGTTTCTTCACCAGGGTATCTGAGAAGGTTAAAAGTTCTGAGAGAATCGGTGACCTGTGTTTCTCAAAAAATGTGGAAGATTTCATTGGTAGGGCAAGGAAATTGGAAAATGATTTATCGAGGTGAGAATCCACTCTCATTTATGGAATCTTTTACTAGTTTCTAGCCAACATTTCAAAAGGTGGATTTAGCTGGCTAATGATGCCAGCGTCTTTCTCTGTTTTGGGATCTTCAGCTTGCATTGTGGCTTGTTTGCATCAAGAACTGCTTCCGCTAAGTCTTCTTTTTTATCTGATATTGGCTTTTCAAGATGCCTGGAGTTCTCCAGGGTTTGAATGGTATTATTGCTTGAGGTTCTCATGTTTATTTTGTTTTGTTAATGCTGTCCTCGTGATTATGCAGATTGGACAAGAGAGCATCAATTTTAGACCTTCGAGTGGATTGCCAGGATCTTGAAAGGTTCTCTGTCATCAACCGTTTTGCCAAATTCCATGGCCGGGGCCATCCAGATGGGGCTGAGACCTCATCATCCTCTGATGCAGGTGCATCCCCACAGAGAACATGCGCCCAGAGATATGTTACTGCACTTCCACTGCCCAAAAATCTTCCGGAGGGGGTACAATGTCTGTCACTTTGATCATATAAATTAATTGATTTTTTGCCCCTTCCCCCCTTTTTGGTCATTGGTGGTCTCCCATCCCCAAAGCATTTGTGGTCTCCTTTTTGTATTTATGCTGTCATCCTATGGGCTGGATACAGCAAGTGCGAGAAAGGAAAGTAGAGGGGGATTGAATTTCTGATCGGGTCTTCTGAGTAATCAGGGTTGTCCGTTCCTTTTGAATGAGGCCATTGATGTCATTTTTTGAGGAAGTAGTCATAGGCCATGTATATTCTTCATTTCTTATGAGAGTCCAAGGAGAGATTGGTGCCCCCATCATTTTGTGAGAAGTAAGAAGGGGCGCTCCATTTAGTTCTGGTGAAAGAGCTGGTGAAGAAAAGATGAATCAGACGGAGCCAGATGGTCACTACCATGGCTAATCCCGATGTGGGAGAGTTGTTGGGTTTATCAATTGTATTGATCTACACAGCTCAAACTACCGGACCGGACCGGACCAGACCAGACCTGCGGGGAATTTAATCTTTTGAGGTGTGATCACTGAATCAATGAATGAAAGAAAATGGGCACTATTTAGGTACATTTCATACATTATGTTTCCGAAATTCTTAAAATAGTTCACAAGATTCTGAGATTCACCTCGGGTGTTTGTACTTCGATCAGTATGTATGAAAGAATCTTCTTTCTCTTGTCTTTTTCTGAGTTCTTTGGTTCTTTACTTTTCTATAATTGAAGAGGCTTCAAAGGGATGTTACGAAAAGCAATTGCAGGGGTTCCTTTTTAACTTCTTAGATGGCATCTTTAGATAGTGGAATGGTGGATTCCAGTTAAAGTGCCTTTTCTTCTCAATGAGAAGTACGGAGAAAGGGCATTTTCGTGGTGGGGCTACGATCCTCCCAAGGGACAGGTAAAATAATAAATATTTTTGTTGACGTATTAATTATTATCGTACATGTGCTGAGATGAGATTCTTGTCTTTTGTCGGTCCCTGATTATACAAAACAATTAGTCGACGGAAGCCTCGGTAGAACTTTACATTCAGATATTGAGATCCCAAAGTTCAAATCTTGAAAAGTGACGGACACAGCAAATATGCTTGAGGACCACGGCAGTATTATTTATTTTACTTTTTGAGTGACCACAGCAGTACTATTTATTTTATTTTTTGTGGGTGACCACAGCAGGAATTTTACGCAGTCATGTGGGTGGTGCATGCAATCAAGAACTTGAGTATTTTTATTTTTATTTTTTTTTGTTTTTTTTTGTTTTTGTTTTTCTTTTTTGGGGTTCTGGGTTAGGATTTTTAATTACTAACATGCCCTAGAAGGTGTTTTTCTTTTTCTTGCATCTGGATTTGAACAGCACACGGATTCAGGATCTGGATTGAGTTGGATGGCAATGAGCCATTAGACTCTTTAGGGCAGTTTACGTACATGGGTTGGCTCGAATTGGGATATGATGCTCAAATCAGCTGAGATGAGCTGAGGTGAGCTGATCTGATATGATTTTGCCTAATTCAATAATGTCCAGTACAACATGAAATCATTTACCCGCAGATATATTTACATATATTACTGAGTTTTCATTTCAATTGACTTAAACAGAAGATGTATCAGTGTCCCGGCCTTTGGGAATCGACTCCCCAACCCACCCTATCCCTTGCCCTCGACCTCCCAACAATTTTTGTGCAGGCTCCTACAAAATCATAACCACGAGAAAACTGATTCCCAGA
>NC_056561.1:29897750-29908481 GCF_013358625.1 Macadamia integrifolia | reverse complement strand
AATACAATTTGGAACTTTTGCTGTCGTGTCAGTATCCATCTGAGTATAACTGACAAGATCCAACACAATTGCACGTTGGTCTTCCTCACCTCAGTTTTTACGTCACGTTTTGGGTCGGAGGAAGTAGTAGAAGAAAGATTTTACTCCTTCGCTTCCCTTGGACGCTGCCACTAGTCCCCACCACCTTTTGGCATTGCATGAAATGGGATGTAGTTAGGATGTGATTATCCAACTTCCTTTTCTGACAGCTGACATCTCCAATATTTTTGGAAAAGTACATATGAGTTTGTGAAACACCCTTGATTCCAACAACATTATTAAAGAAGGAAACAAAAAAAAAAAAAAAAAAAAAACATTTGTTTATACAAAAATATATGATTGCCCAAATTACTACTATTAATTCACTCAACTGATCATTACCCTGGTGTGGTGTACGGAGCTTCTCGAAGCCGTCAAAACCTGTACTCCAGCTTATCATCCCTCACCATTTTAGGTAGTCCGCAGTCCCAGTCTCAGTACTCAGCCCTATCCGAAGCCCTTTTGTCGGATAACAAAGATAATTCGAGCTGATCGTACAGGTGAATAGCAACACTTATCCCTTTTGTTTCAAATATATCTCTTTCCATTCGTCATGTAATGATAGAAGGTGAGGTAAGTGTTGAATGATTACATGTAGATTAGGTGATCGTATGAGTAGCGAATTAATTCCAGATAATTCTATTCAAGACAAAGATCATGTTCTCTTTTACACTTTGAAATTTATGTACATGACACGTGGATCTTTAGTTAGATGTAAAAATCCCATTTTTGTAGTGATTTCCCTATGGACTCTGCATGTTTGTGTCAGCCTTGGTTTGAGGTATCGGTATCACTAATAACCGATCTAAATAACTAGTTCATCTATGTCAGTGGACCAAGTAAAAAGGGTCAATATATCCGATTTTTGAGGAATTACAGGGGTAAAATTATTTGCTATGTTTGATTCAATACTGATACATATTGGTGTCGTATCAGTTTCCAAGATAAGCGATACCTGGTCTAATACTGTGCACTAAATCCATGGTGTCGACCATAGTGAATTTCTAACTCCCTCCCCCACATGAAAACATCCTCTGCCGCGAGTGCGGTGGTGCAACGAGCATCAAATGGTTGAGACGACTCACGGCAAACAATAATCACTCCTCCCCCCCCACAAAAAAAAAAACATTAGTAAGTTATAAAATTGTGACTAAATTTAAAAAAAAAATATTACTAGTGAATGAAGTTGTGTGTGTTTGTCAAGAAAAAAAAAAAGAAAAATAGAAAATAAAATAAAATTAGTACATTTTTTAGGGAGAAAATGTTGTCCACTGGCATATACTAGTGTACGGGCCAATGGAAGGATGCATAGGAGCATCTTCAGTGCATGGTGGGTGGGGGGTAGCACGTTTTTTCATGCCTTGCTATGTCTAGCCATTTCCTACACCACGGGTCACATTCTTTATCTTCTCTCTCTCTCTCTCTCTCTCTCTCTCTCTCTCTCTCTCTCTCTCTCTCTCTCTCTATAATGAGAAATCCGTACAAAACTTGTACGTCTTTTGGATTCCATATTTTCTCAGGAGAGAGGGATGGTTATGATGTTAGAGGCATGGTTTCAAGTATCAGTCTAGGATCAACCGTATCAACCGTATTGGATCGGTATCGGCTGAGACCGATCTCCAATCAGATATTGATCCGGATCAATTATGTTTATCATTTCAGGGGTACAATGGTAAACAAATAGTACTTTTTACAAAAATAAGGGTAAAATAGACTGATACTCACTGATCAAGATCGGTATCGATCTCTACCGACACCAATACCAATATCCATACCGATAGGATCCCCTAAATCCTTGGGCTGAGCCGCTGAGGATAGTTTTCCACCAATGAGGGAACTGCACACAAATCCACCAATAGGAAAGAGAGAGACTGTGGGGTCCACGGGTGGGGTGTTACTGTTTGAGGCATAAAAATCCTTTAAGCAGGGAGCGGCAGTGACCATCCACCGCAATGATTTGAGTCCGGGTTGTGAGACGACAAGTGCAACAATAAATTTCGCTTTTCTTAAGTGTTCTGATGATTTAGAAGCGGAGAGAGATTTCTGGTCTCAAATTTTGAACTTACCCTGGTTTTTGTACAATTTTTCATTGTAGTAAAAAAAAAAAAGAAAATGGTCTCCAGAATTTAAAAAAAAATGGGTAGGACAAGAAAACTACAAGTTTTACGAGGCCAAGTTGGCTGCCGTACATGATTAATTTCCTGGTCACTAGATCGAGGGTTCTACGGCCTACCATAGACGCCGATGTATCACTTTCATTTTTGGGTTGTTCTATTGCAATGAAATGGAATGGTGGCCATTGGGAGCGCCAACAGAAGGAGGTGGAGGGTGAATAAGATGACTTGAGGAGAGAAGGTCGAGAGGGTGACCATGGGCCACAAAGGGTGTGGGTGGCTGCATCCTAGGCACAATCAACATCTTCAGAAAAATCAAAGGTGCCAAGCCAAACAAGTGTCTTCTTCCAAGGGTCTCTGATCTCTACTCTGAATCTATCCCCATAGTCCCTTTTGTACTCCTATTAATCTCATCTTCTTCCCGATGTTACTTGAGCCTCCTTTCTTCCCCCCTATTCAATGGTCACTACTATTGTGGTTTCTCTCCCTCTCAGCATTGCTGGGAAAGGGACGAAAAACCTTCCCACCTATGTGAGTCAAAGATAAAATTGTTACACTTGTACCTAAATTCCGGTCTAATTTCAACTTTTGATCTTAGGTGACATATCGAAAATGGAAACCGCTAGTGATCTGTGGTGTATTATGGATCACTGTTTGAAAGGAAAGAACAACCCTTCATGTTTGTGCAGGCTATACCAAGAGACTTGGAGGAGATTCAGACCATATAAGCCTTGGTGGTAATTGTACAAAACCCTACACACTTACCACATATGTACATATCACATAATTGCATGCTCGTGTACAGACTTCAGTGGAAGCCACTCTTCCTCTGACCAACAACATTGAAGAAAGCCAATCAAAACTAGTACAACAAGATTTACCGGTTGATCAAAACCGGTGGATCACCCATCCATCGGTGACATTCACTGGTGGTGCTGTACTGTCCAGAATACATCAAGCGATTGCGCGACCTGCTATTTTGTGTGCTATTTTGTGCATCACTTCTTAGTATATATTGACCTCATATCCAACCAAGAGAGCCCGCATAGTTCAAATGAAGAATCAACTCACTTCTAGGAAATTATTTAGGTAAGGGGAATTTACTATCACTCCCCTACACTTGGCCTATATTTACTAAAACTCCCATACCTTTTAATTTTTTACTGATACTTCCCTGCTTTTTGATTTTTACATCTCTTTCTCCCCTGCTCTTTTTAAATACCCAAATTACCCTTCTTTTTCACTTGTAACCTATTACACTTTTTTCATAGTGATTGGTTTAAAATATGGTTTGAACTAGGGGTGTCAATCCTGAGGCCGCACCGGTAGGCCTGACCCAGCCCCACTAGCTTAAGGCTCGACTTGAACTGGCTCATTTAATAAACGTGTCGGGCTTAAGCCCGACCCATTTATTAAATGGCGTTTACGGTGCAGAATAGTAGCCTGTCGGGTGCTCGACCGGCCCTACTCACTTAAGTAGCCCGTTAAAACTGACTCAATTAGCCCGACCGACCCGACCCCCTTTAGAAAAATGCTTAAATTGTAAATACCTATTCTACCACTAATACTACAAAATATGAGCAAGGAATAGGTAGGACTAAACTAATGGTTGATTACAACACAATGGACATATGGGATATTAATGAGAAATATGGTGATCTTTATGATTTCACTGTGAAGAAAGACAACATAGAGAAAAGATAAACATTTGGCACAGACAGACAGCTTGGTTTTCATTTAAATAGCAAGATTGAGTACAAACAATGTGTAGAATATCTATAAAAAACTAACATAGTCAAACATCTCCCAAAGTGATGTAATAATTGAAGGGAAAGACAATTGCCCAAAGTAGGTTTTTTCTTTCATTGTATTATGTATGCCAGTGAATCAAAAATCAATTTCAGGTTTGTAATGTTCTTGGATCATTCAATTGTTAAGAAGAGTGTAATTCTTGTAACTTAGATTACATTTTAAAAACACGATTCCCTTGGATATGGTTTCGGAATTGTGAATGTTATCCTCCATTAGTTTTAAAGTCAATAGTTTAATCTGCTTAAAAAATGATTTTAGGTAGGCCCGTTTAGAGCCCATTTAAGCTCATTTAGAATTAAATAGGCCCATAGCCCGTTTAAAGTAGCCCAATTAAAGCCCGACACCGACCGGTCTGATTACAAATTATACCATGCCCCCCAAACCCAGGCCCGTTTAAGTAAACGGGCGTTCACAGTGCAAGGATTTCACACAGCCAGGCCCGACCGAGACTGTCCCGGCTCTGACCAATTGACACCCCTAGTTTGAACCAAACCACTTACAAGTTTTGTTTCATCCATTAATCAAGGATATTGACATAGCTGATGTGTTCTTAAAGATATTATTTGTTTATTATTATTATTTTTTTTATTTTGTCTCTTCCAATCATCAGGGATGTTGTTTATTTATTGTTATTACTATTTTTATTCTCATCCATCATCACAAATTTAGCAATCTATTTTTTTATCGGATTTCGATTGGTATCGGTCTCAGCCAATCTAAGAATTAAAAAAAAAAAAAAAAAATGTGTGGCACCCGATTGGAACATATGATACTGGTATAGATATAAATCAGATGCAAATTTTTTTTTTTTGAATTTACAATATTGTTGATGATTATATGAGACAAAAGTTGTTAGTGATTTGGTTCAAACCATGTTTTGAACCAATCAATTTGAAAAAAAGTGTAATAGGTTACAAGTGAAAAGGAAGACTAATTTGGGTATTTAAAAAGAGCAGAGGAGAAAGAGATGTAATAATCAAAAAGCAGGGGAGCATCAGTAAAAAAGTAAAAGATAAGGGAGTTTTAGTAAATATAGGCTAAGTGTAGGGGAGTGATAGTAAATTCCCCTTTAGGTAAACATGCTTTAGTGGGATAGCTTATGTATATAATGCATAAACTTAAACTCATTCATCCATTTACCAAAACAAGAAAAGGGAGAAGAAGAGAAGAAGTGGGAAGGAGAAAAAGGAAGAGGAAGTGAAAGAAGGAGCTTGGAGCGTGCTTTTTTGACCTCTTTGTTGTACACACTTGCACAACCAAGGTAGGTGGTGTTCTTCTCAAGTCTCCCTCTTAATTTATGAGTTTTAGTAAGACCTAGGCAAGGTTTTTAGGTTCGGTTTCATATGAATCCTAGTTATTTGGTTATGGATTCCTTGTGGGTAGGCTTTCCTTTGCATGCATTTCCCTATTTCATGCTTCCCATACATGGAAGCATGTTATCCAAATTTGGTTATAGGTTCTAAATTTGAAAACCCTACATATTTGGGTTCAAGTTGAACAATGGTGGAATCCCTTCAATAAAGTGACTCCTCACTGCCATAAGGACCCAATAGGGGCAATGCATGTTGGGGATGAAATTTAGGCAGAGAATTGACTCTTGAAGCCTCATCGGTGGATCACACATCCACTGGAGAGAACCATCGGTAGACATTTTTCAGTTTTCTGCACCTACTAGCCCATCCACCGATGGCACCCATGGGTGGGACCTTATCCATCAGAGCCTTCAACCGGTGGAAAAATTTAAGTTTCTTAACCTACTGATTCATCCACCAGTAGTACCAACCGAAGAGACATCATCCACGATGCTATCCACTGGTGGTACTTACTGTACTTATTCCATAACTGGTTTGGGGGATCTCTTAGGATTTAGGTAAAGATTTTCTAGGGGATGATTTAACACCTTAAGTACACCTATTTTACTAGGACAGAGATAAGAGACGCAATGAGACCAAAGCGGTGTGGGGTATTAGTTTCCATTAGTTTCAGT
Source organism: Macadamia integrifolia (assembly GCF_013358625.1). Classification (NCBI taxonomy): domain Eukaryota; kingdom Viridiplantae; phylum Streptophyta; class Magnoliopsida; order Proteales; family Proteaceae; genus Macadamia; species Macadamia integrifolia. Next base: position 29,902,490 of record NC_056561.1, on the reverse strand, counting down.
GTGGAATCGCCGAGTCCATAGATATGGTGAGTGGGTGGTCTAATTTATCTTACCAATTGTTTACCATATGTCTATTTTGTTGCATGAACATGTTTACTGTTTTACAATTATATATGTGTCGGCACAGAATCTTCCCTACATCACGGTTAGCTCACAGTACTTATGAGTGCGCGAGCTTGCCAGAATCGTTCCAAACCGGATTCAATAGTAGATCTGACTTTGATCAAACGACTTGGGCTCTCCTCTTGCCCCGATTCCTCCAGGGATTTTTGAATAATCAAAACCACAAATGGACAAAGGAACAAACAATGATATATTCCTCACAAAGGGTTTTGAATACAATTCACTAGAGTCTTAATGGATAGACCTCGTGGACAGAAATTCAAAAAAATGGGACAAAAGAGTTTTACACTATCTCTAATTCTACATAGCAGAAAGTAAAGGCATAAAAGGAGTAAAAGAGTTGCATTGTAATTGGATTCTTATGTGTGTTGTTGATTGTCCTTTCTTGGCCGATTTTCTTTCCTTATATGTCTTAAGGATTAACTGCTCCACCGTGCACACTATCAACCCACTTACCCCATTAAACTAGGCTCCAATGCACTGTGACACCTGTTCCATGACAAAATTTCTCTACGTGCACATCCTCAATCATCCTTATGTGCTGAAGCCATGTCGCTCATGAGTAATGGGCCTTTTAAATTGCCACGGTTAGCCCACGTTTCCCTTCTTTGCACGAACCACCCTTGCCACATCATCAGGCATATGTTTTCAAATTTTGGTGCCAACAATTGCCCCTTATAATCCATCATACGATGACATTACTTGGCCGAAAGTATGGTTGGATTATGTAGACATTAGTAGCCAAGGGTCACCTAGTAGTGGCCCAACATTCGAGGCCAAAGTACTTTTGGGTTACATTCCTCGTGGCCTTCCTTAAATGCCCCACATGTTTAGGCCTATTTTTATGATTAGTTTATTGTAGATTAGACCCTTCGTGGTTTAATCTTCATTTTCAAAAAAATTTAAACCTTGTGTGATGATTAAATCTTCTATACGTTCGTCAATCAACCACCTTTCTTGCCTATTTTATGTTGCCACTCGTCCCTTGGCCGATGTGGTTTTTGTGAGATTTTTTACTATCTTTCTTTAAATGCAAACGGTGCCTACAGACACTATTCATCGTCCTTTCGATTTCTTTAGCCATTTCTCTCTGAACTTTCTCCCTTTTGTATATCTAACATGAGTTCTTCTACTCCCCCACATGACGAACCACACTTGGAAGACTAGTTAGCATAGAAATTAATTATAAACCTAGGGGTTCCACCAGCTACCTATTGCATTTGAACCCATGAAATGCACCTACACATGGTGGAAGTTGGTGGAATTATCCTGCAAAGTAACGGGGCACATAGATGAAAAACCTAAATTCTGGGCATTCTGCAACCACAAGTGGCTGGCTGGTTGGTCAGCTGGCCAACCTACTGGTTGCCTTAATTTTGGCTCCCCAGCAGTCCAAACCTCGGACTTGCTTGTCCTATTGTGTGTGGGACTTTTTTCACACCTTTTAACAGATTGACCCTTCTTACTTGGCCATCCTAGCTTAACAGTTTCTTCCCTTCACAGCTGAATGCATAAGGTACATGGCCTAAAGTCCAATATTCCGTTTCTTAAGCAAATTCTATCTCAGGGGTTTGGTTACTCCAAATTTAGGGTGTTACAATTATGGTGGGTAGGGTTGATCAATGACTAAACTTAAATAATCTGATCGTCAATCCTCTGATTCTTAACCAAATTAGAGAACGACTCTAGCTACACATAATGGTAGCAACAGCAAGCCAAAACTGAGGGGTTTTCATTGGATTGTATGATGCGGCACAACCATGGCCAAGGGGGCAATGCGCGTTTATGTGCGATCAAGTGAGACAATGTGCAGGGATGCATAGTGCGACAAAAAGAATTGGCTATGATACCAGTATAAATTGGAAAGCAAATAACGGATTGGGGATTACCTAGATGTAGCTTTTCATACAATAGAGTGGATCGGGTTGCACTATGTATCAATCTACATGAACAGTGAAGAACAAAGGATTGCGGTGGTTTCACTAGGCAAAGTTCCACCCTCAAAATCCAAGGATTGCAATGGATATAAACAATTTGGTTTTGATTTTATTATATGAAAACTGCTTAATAAATGGTACTGCTTAATAAATGGTTTGGTCTTTATCTCTGACACTGTGAATTGAACCTTACCATTAACACCCTTATTGAAAAGGGTAGAGAACACCTAACCAATAGTCTAGTTCCTCTGGATGTACATCCAGAGTAGTTACATTGGACATACTCTAGTTAGCCAACACGCGACAATTAAAAAACCAGCTACAATCATAGTGGACCCACATCATCATCTTCTTCATCTTCTTTGCGCAAAGGCATCGAACCATCCCTTACCGCAGCCACGCCTTCACCCTGTGCCCCTTCTTTATGGGTTTTGAGAAAAGATGAAATGAGAAACTATTGATTTTACTAAAGATTTCAGAAAGGCATTGATGCCACTCGCATGATCTATATCAGAACCGATGGTGATCAACACTGTTGTAGATATTTTTATTGTAGTAGTATATTCACGGATACTGTTCACTATTTCCTATTAGGTCTATAAAATGAACATCTTATGTTGTACATCTTGAGTGAAGAATCTTTTGTAGAGACATCACTTATGCCCTTCTTACCTACTAGCATTTAGGAATAGTTTTCTCACTTTCCTTTCTTCACTTATAAGTCTTTCTTCTATTCACTTGCATGTCACTTATTTTATTGTTAAGTATGTGTCCTTAGGTGAGGCACTTGGCAATCCTAATTTCCTTATATATGACAAGGTTTTTATAAATGAAGAAGTTCATTTTCTTCTTATGAGTTTTCTCTTCCTTAGATTTCTTGGATCTATCCCTTTCTTTATGCCCTCCTTGTTTGAAGGAGAAAAATGGAAGAGGTAAAAAGGGGTGGAAAAGGTAGGAATTTTTCCTCAAAATACCAAAACCTAGGTTTGTTCGGTTGTTGGGGTGGGAGAATGAAGAGACAACCCTACATATAACAAGGGGAATTGTCGATTGAGGTGGCAATCAAATTTTCCCACCCCATCCCTCTACAAAGTCCCACTCATTTCGGTAGGACTTTGCGGGGAAGAGAGGGTAAAGCTTTTGGGAGAAATATTAAAATGCATTTGAGCCAGCTATGAATTCAAAAAGTGCATGTACTTTTCCTTTAGAAAGATAATATGAACACAAAAAATGATAAAGAAAAGAAAACAAAACAAAACAAGAAGAAGATGAAAAGCAGGAGTAAGAAATCGAATAATATACCCAACTTAATAAGATTTCTTTGGATAAACAATTGTTCTTCCAAATAAGGGGTGAATATTTGAGATAGCTATGAATCAAATGTGAAGGCGGGAGGAGGTTGCAACAAGGGTGGTGGTGGGTATGCAAGGAGTAGGTCGGGCAGGGGAGAGCGTAAGGCAAAGAGGGGTTGCGAGTCAGGGGTGGTGGTGGGTTTACACGAAGTAGACGGAGCGTCAGAGAGGGCTACACAGGGAAAGGGAAAGGGGGTGGGGTGTGTGTGTGGAGAGAGAGAGAGAGAGAGATTAATGGTAGCTGGGCTAGGGCTTGATTTTATATTTTTACACTTGTCCATGGCAATTCCATCTATTTAGTTGTAGCATTCCAAATTAGCATGAAAATTCATTTTTACTCTTCAAATCAATGACTTCTTAAAATAAAACAAAGGAAAAATAAAAACAGCTTTCAAATGTCAAATGCACCAATAGAGGTGACATTAAAATGCTCCCTCTAATAAAACACACACGCACACACAAAAAAAAAAAAGGATATTCCCATTGAGAGGATAGTTATTCATATGTTTTTTCATGCAATTTTTACTTTATATAATTAAGGGGAAATGAACGTTCCCTGGTTCTACGACACTTGCACCCAAACACATATGGTTGTGAAATGATGCCCCCATCTAAGTGAAACCCATACCCCCCCTTGAATGTTTTATCCTCTCATCACTAGTTTGCTTCATTATCTCTCTCTCTCTCTCTCTCTCTCTCTCTCTCTCTCTCTCTCTCTCTCGATAAGAATGAAATTTAAATTACACGAAAAAAGGTCGCACAAGATGCATCTACATTGAACAAATAAATTAGAAAAGAAGGCGGAAAAGTGGTCCACAAGTGAGATCCTTGAAGTTCAGCTCCATGGTTAGCCAGCTGGTCTGCCATTGCATTACCTTCTGTAGGTATGCCAAAATGAGACATTGGTAAATCTATGGATCAGAGACTAATAGTCCTCGATTATTGGCTTTATTCTTCATGGAATGGAATGGAACTTATGTGTCAGAATGTCGAGAATGGTAATAATATTTCCCTCTATCCAGATCGAATTAATACCAAGACCAGCCGCTATCTTAAGAGCATAATAGCTTGCCAATGCCTCAGCCACACAAGCATAATTCCATCCAATACCAAGAGAGAAAGCATGACAAAAAATTCCATTATGATCTCTGAAGACACTGCCCACTTCCAACAAACTTGGGTTTCCTTTAGAAGCACCATCTATGTTGATCTTTATATAGTCTGGAGGAGGGGTAGACCAAGAAACGGGAACTAATCTTAGTGAATTAAATGAAGCCTTAGAAACCAAGGCATTGATCATTTCCACCATTGTTTTAATAATACTCCAA
>NC_056561.1:29879054-29897650 GCF_013358625.1 Macadamia integrifolia | reverse complement strand
TCCGAATGTTTTGAATGCTTGCAAAGCTGATGGTTTTGGGGATTTCTCAGTTCGATTCGATTCGATTTGTCCACGAGTGGCCTTTGGAGAGATTCGAGGGTAGATAATACCTTCAAGGTTCTACAAATTAATCCCACCACTCTTTTACTCTTGGATATCCTTTTCGATCAAACTAAGAAGGGTGAGAGGTTCTAGCTGTGAGATCATCTGAGGAAGTCTATGATGTTGTCTTTTTCAGTCTCAAGCTCCAACAGAGCTTTAATATAGAGCATTAACGTCATTAATGTTGCAAGAGTCGGGAAATTCTTAAATAGATCTCTTCACTTCGTTACTTCTACTGGTATTGTTTGCAGAGTTGGCAATCACAGAGCCTTTAATACGATGCCAGATTCCCAATTAAGGAGATTGTGCTTCCAGTTTTCAAAGCTGGGACAACACAATCGTATCGATACGCCTTAATGGGTTTTCTTCTTCTTCTTCTTCTTGCATTTAGAAATGTCTCTAATGGACCGTTCTACCTCTTCATCTCTTCTTTCTATTCCAGATTTCTACGCATCTCTCCTCCAGACAAGTTTCAAAAGCAACAACCCTGTTTCTGGAAAATTAGTTCATGCTCGAACAATCAAAGCTGGCCTTCATATCAGTGTGTTCTTAATGAACAATCTTATTAACTTTTATGCAAAATCCCGTTTACTGTCCGATGCCCATCGCCTATTCAATGAAATGCCTCTTAAGAATACGTTTTCATGGAGCAGTATACTCTCTGTGTATGCGAAACAAGGTAGGATTGACACAACGCGTCAAATTTTCGAGAAATGCCTCATTGTGACTCAGTTTCATGGACTGCAATGATCGTGGGTTATAATCAAATGGGTTGCTTTGAGGATGCAATTCGGATGTTTCTAGAGATGAATTTGGCTGGAGTTCCACCCACAAAGTTCACATTTACTAATATTGTTACTTCTTGTGTCGCCATTGAGGCTTTGGATATAGGGAAGAAGGTTCATTCCTTTATTGTTAAACTTGGGCTAAGTAGCTACATTCCCCTGGCAAATTCGTTCCTTAACATGTACGGAAAATCTGGTGATCTGATAATGGCAAAGATGGTCTTTGATAGGATGACATTGAAAAATACATCGACCTGGAATGCTATGATTACATTGCATGCTCAATCTGAACGACTTGATCTTGCACTTGCCCAGTTCGAGCAGATGACAGAACGAGATATCGTTTCTTGGAACTCGATGGTTGCAGGCTATAATTAGCATGGATGCGATCTGGAAGCTTTGACTTTCTTCATAGGAATGTTGAATGAATCCTCTGTAAAGCCTGATAGCTTTACCTTCGCAGCTTCGCTAGTGCTCTATCAGCTTGTGCCAACCTTGAGATGTTGAAACATGGGAAACAAAGTCATGCTCAAATCATTCGAACTAGACTTGATACTTATGGTCCAGTTGGAAATGCTCTGATTTCAATGTACTCCAAGTCTGGTGGGGTTGAATTGCCCAAAAGATAGTCAGCAAAATTGCAACTACCAATCTCAGTGTGATCTCATTTACTGCGCTGCTTGATGGCTATATCAAGCTTGGGGGCATTAGCCCTGCCAGACAAATCTTTGACTCAATGAAAGATCATGATGTTGTTGCATGGACTACCATGATTGTAGGTTACACACAAAATGGTTTTCATGATGATGCAGTTGCGTATTTTAGATCCATGGTGAATGAAGGTCCCAAGCCAAACTACACTCTGGCAGCCATGTTAAGTGTTTGTTCAAGTTTGGCTTCACTGGAACACGGGAAGCAAATTCATGCTATTTCTATTAGGTTTGGAGAAGAATTATCAGTTTCTGTGAGCAATGCTCTCATTACCATGTATGCTAAAGCTGGAAGCATAGAAGGGGCTAAACGTGTGTTTAATCAGATCTATTGGACGAGAGATACTATCTCTTGGACCTCCATGATCATAGCTTTAGCTCAACATGGTATGAGAGAAGAAGCCGTAGAATTGTTTGAAAAGATGCTCACTGTTGGAGTCCAACCTGATCATATAACATATGTTGGAGTGCTCTCTGCATGTACTCATGCAGGTTTGGTAGAATAAGGCCAGAATTATTTTAATTTGATGCGGAGTGTGCATAGGATTTTGCCCACTCAAAGCCATTATGCATGCATGATTGACCTGCTTGGATGTGGTGGCTTACTCCAAGAAGCACAAGATTTCATAGAAAAGATTCCCGTTGAACCAGATGTTATAGCTTGGGGTGCATTATAAGTGTGAACGTTCCTTCAACCGTTCTCTATTTGATTATATGGAAGATTATGCATTGTTACATAGAAACGTATAGCAAGGCCAATCCTATTGCTAAACTAGGTATCCATCTTCTTGAATACGGCTTGAGGTCCGTACTAATGGCAATGCCAAAGGTGCATGTAGAGCTCTCTTTCCGTGGTGTTGGTTTGGTTTGCCCAAACTAGTCTTTTTTGTATTTCTATTTCCTTCCTCCCTTGTATCTTTTAGCGAAGAAAAAAAAAGTGTATAGTTCTGCAACCAAGGGCATGGAGCTTCTTCCAACAAATTTGGATCTTTCCTCCCATGCCATGGGTTGAAATCGTCTGTAATTCCGATCTCGTACAATTCCGTGAAATACCACCTTCAGGAGGTGACACGTGTATTGATACCAATGCAATGGTCCAGATATGGTACAACTAATAAAACCTTAAATTAGTGAAGAGTCATTTAAATCAGATCTGGACCATTGCATTGGTATCAATACACGTGTCACCCCCTAAAGGTGGCATTTCACGAAATTGTACGAGATCGGAATTGCAGACGATTTTTCCCCCCCATGCCATTGGTAAAATTTACTTATCAAAACTTTTTTTGGACTTTGTCAATTAAATCTGCCTAGGTGATCAAAGTCAGGGCTTTGCGTGTGCCTAAGTGTTACGTACGTAACTTCCTCATTATTATTATTATTATTATATAATTTGAAAAAGGGATTAGTCAAAAGGGTATAATAGTCATTTCAACTCCTCACTTAATTATGACTAATGGCAAGGGGTTTGAGTCTAATTTGGTAAAATAGAGGGGATGTTCTTATAATAGTGGCATTCTCTAGGGGATGACATTGTAAATTACACTTATTTTAATTCCCTACTCCCTCACCCTTCCCTTTCCTTTGAGAAAATTTTACACCAGCAATGTCTAATTCCTATGGGAGACAAGGAAAGAAGAGAAAAAACTGTGGAATGAGTCTCTTTCTTCTAGCATTGAGAGGGTGAGTCATGAGATTTCTTCACTCCAAGCTCAAAAGCAACCTCCCTGCTTTTTGTGAGAGATGTAGAGTGGTGGGACAGGGACCCAAAACCAGTTGGATTCTTGGGCAGCCTCTTATAGTCTCACCATGATAACCTCGACGGTCATTTTAATTTCTTCTTTTCCAACTTTATAGGTGTTGGGACTTGGGAGTTGGGACCAGCTATGGTTGAAGGTATTTTCATCATTAAGCGTGAACTTTATGAGATCTGAGTTACTCAAATTTTTGAGATTCCTATTTGCTAGGCTAGTGACTTGGTTAGTTTATTACTGTGATTGCTTATGTAAAGAATTCAAATTTTAGTTATTTAATTGATGGGCGAGTGATAGCAGGACGTACGCATTGCAATCTTATTTTCACTTTATTTTAATATTAACCGTCCATTTAAATTTAGATTAATCTAAACCATCTATTAGTTTTTTATATTGTAACTGATTCCTAGTTTTTAGGGTGGAGAGATGACGGATGTGGTTACTTAACTTGTCTAATATTTTTTTATATAAATAAATAAATAAAAAATAAAAATCCAATATAAGCGGACTCCTCCTTCGATTTTGTTGGGAAATCTCAATTCTCTCTCTCTCTCTCTCTCTCTCCTTGCTTTTTCTTCAATGTTGTTCCTTCTTTCTACAGTCGTCATCATCATCATCTCTCTCTCTCTCTCTCAAAATAGGATGAGATAAGAAAAAAATCAACATAACTATTTTCAGGCACTGAACATATGAGAGACTTAGCCACACATAACCAAATGCCATGTTTACATATTAATCATCAGGGAAGGGATTTGGACAGTAAAGTTTGCATATATGGCAAAAGACAAATTTGAATTTATAAAGTAAACAAAGCTATTGAATATCTAGGATTTTATTATTACTTATTGGGTAGATATTATTAACTTATGAGAATTTACCATGAATGCAAATCTTCATTGAAATTGGTAAACAAAACTTCAACTAGACTGGAGAGAGGTGAAAAAGGAAGAAGAAAGAAGGAACAACCTTGAAGAAGAAGCAAGGAGAGAGAGAAAGAGAGGATCGAGATTTCTAAGCGAAATGAAATGAGAAGTCTGCTTATATTGGGATTTTTATTATTTATTTATTTAAATATTAATAATATTAAACAGAGTTGTAACCGTTTACAACTCTGTTAGCAGGATTAACATATTTAACACGTGTCAATCATATCACTTACGTGAACATTCACCTAGCTCCGAACGTTCTGCATTCCTATTTTTCTGCACGTGCCACGACCATTTTGCCTTAATTGATATAGAGCCAAAATATTCTAAAGTTATTTAATTAGATGTGTGTTCTCTTGGGTGAATTTTTGGCTTTATAATTGATTAGGTATGTGTTTCTTAATTGACTATGTTGATGGTGCTTTTAATGTGAATATTGAGACTTAAGTAAGAGATGTCCTTGGCAAGAATCGAGCTCCTCTATGGAGAGCAATGTGGTGGAGACGGCTTTGTATCGTGACACATGGATCTTGACACGTGTCATGATCAGATGGGAGATGCAAAAATTTTAGGTTTTTGAAAAATTTTCCCTCTTCTTCTTCCTCCCTCCTCTCCCTCCTGCGTTGCTCTCTCTGCAAACTTCAGGGATTCAAACAAACGGCAGATTTTTTTTTTCTTATCACAATGATAATCCTGAAGAGATTTGAAGAGACTTTAAGAGTAACAATGAACGAAACGGCAGAGTAAGCTACTGAATAACCTACAAAGTGGGAAGAGGAGACTGGCTTAGATCTTCCTCTTAATTTCCATTTACTCTCTAATAAAAAGGCTCTTGCGGCGGATTTCTATGAAGCTATGGACAATTACTTACACAAGATCATAGGCCATGGAAACATTTACATGATTGGCGATTCAACACAAATTTTAATTCACACAGCCTTTCGTATCTACCATTCATCTCGTTGATTACTAATAAAAATAATAAGAGGTGTGGTATTGGCATTAGCATTCACAATCTATCCCCAGCCAACTGGCTCCATCCTTCACGGATTGAACATAGACCAGACATCCCATAGATTCAAATTCCTATTTTGCAATTGATTGTGGCTGTTTCTCTTCACTTTTCAAGTCTCCCTACCGCCATGATTCATTAGATGGTCCAAATATCTTATCACTGCTACTATCACTCTGACGACCAACACAACCTCTAAGGCCGTTGTGATCATTTACTGCTGCTGGTGGAACTTGTAAAAGGGATTCATTCTCAAAAACCTAAAATTTTAGCCGACTATGTTTTGCATCTCCCATCGGATTTTGTTTGAATGCCTGAAGTTTGCACACAGAGAGAGAGAGAGAGAGAGAGAGAGGGGAAAATTTTCAAAAACCTAAAATTTCAGCCGACTATGCCCATCGGATCATGACACATGTCACAATCAACGTGTCATGATCCGAAGCTATCTCCGCCAACTCTCCACCATATTCCTCTCCATAGAGGAGCTCGATCCCCTTGGCAATGATGGTAGTTGGAATCAGGATGTGTTGAATGTTATTGGCTTCCTAGAGATCAGGGATAGTATTCTTTAACTCAAGTACTATGTTATCAAGCAAAGTCGACAGATTGGTTTAGATCTTGAAGAGTGATGGTTTTTTTTCTACCAAGCTAACGTGGAATGAGATCCAGTTCACTCTCCTCATATTCTTTTCTCTAAATGGTTATGGAATAACTTAGTCCCTCCAAAACTTTTTTTTCTTCATTAAAAATTTTAAATGAGAAGATTCTAATCGATGATGTTTTGTTGAAAGTTGGTATTCCATTGGCCTCTAAATACTCTTGTTGCAAAGATCCTTAGAGAGAAACAGAAACCCACACTCTATTGGTAGGAAGAAACACTTCTAAGTTTGGGGAATTTTTTTTGGAGGAGCAATGGACATAAAAAGTTATTCCAACTCAAGAGCTCGGTACTCGAATTCTTTATTGGTAGTCCCATGCTGGTGTCAAGGGTATTTGTGATTATATCACAGGCCTGTTGCCAACATTTATTGTTTGAGAGTGTTAAGTTTGTCTCAAATTCTTTGACCTGTTTTGAAGATTGATCCGCTCCGACATATTTTGGTGGCTACCCAAATGAGAAGTTTTCTGAGATTTGTGATGGAAGCAGATGGGTTGGGCTGATATGGTTTGACCAGATTGACTGCGACTTATGGGTCGACCCGCGACTTAGAGTATATTATGTACTATCATCTTGTTAAGCAAGTCATTGTAATTTGGGGGATTTTTTGAATTAGAGTTTCAGGGTTAGTTTTTTCATCGTTGTTTGGGTGTAATATCTCTTCTGTTTAGTGAAACATCTTCTTCTTCGCCTAAGGACTTAGCACATCATCCCATCAATTATCCCACTAAATTCTCTAAATCCCTCTCTTTTAGTGATGACCTTATTTTGCAAGTATTGAAGATAAATCCTCCTATTAGTCGGGTTAAGGCTCCAATTCCTGTTTATTAGTGCCAATGTGAGTATGAAGAATTCGGATATCAGTGGTGGGGGAGGCAATATTAGAAATTGCAACCGTATTTTAAAAACCAGGTTTTACGAATTCACTCACTTTCCTTAAAACTTGGCGAGTCAAACGAGTCAAGCCTGGTCAACAACGAGTCATGTTGACTCTACCATTAATGGGTTCCTGACTGTAGCGTGCATTCCCGCTCCACTTACCCCTGCTACTTCACGTTGTATTACTTTTTTAGTTTTTAAAATGCCCACTCAATTGTCTCTTTGCTTAAAGGTCGTTTCAGACTGTGAAGTGTGAGCATGGTTTGAGAATTCGGTATTGGGAACGGGATTGGTCGATTCTGATTTGGATCTGACAGAAATACCTTGGTTTTACATTTATAATCACTTTTTTGACCATTTTATCCCTTCTCTGTATCGATTCACCGATATGGTATGGACTAAGAATCAAGATCAGTCAAGGCCAATATCGATCTGATCTGGCCGACTCCAATTGATTTAATCCGATTCCTCAAATGGTGTCGACCAGAGAGCATCTGACTGAGTCAATACAACTTTGGCTCGAGTTGTCTCAGGGGTTTTGGTCCAATTGGGTTTTTTACTTAATTTGAGAACGATCTATGGTCTATTGGGCAGTCTTAATCAATTTTAGGCATGTCAAAATCATTAACCTTTTTTAAGATATATTTTTTTTTAAGCCATCCTATGCTAGCATGGAAGCAAAAATATACTGCCTACATGTAAGATAAGAACTCGACCATAAATGCATGAACCATTTGCATCTCAGGGGTACCCAACGCATCATTGCAAAACCCTCTCTGGGGTGACAAAATGTGGTGTCTAAAATAAGGGCAAACCCATGGTTTTAGAACCAGGTTTTCATTTTTTGACTCGAACAACCTTTTTCAAAACCTAATAAATAGAGCGAGTCATGTTTTTTTTCTTTTTTCATATATTTTTTTTAGGGAGAAAAATGCTATCCTAATGGCATAGGATATACCCAGACACAATAAGTACGAAAAGAACCTGTTGCCCCTGCCATGCAGGGTGTTAAAGATGCTCCCGCACACCCAACAATTCGCCTAAGTGCTGATGTGTACTTGAGCCAATTGGGTAGTGTTCTCTTACCCATTTTTTTATTATCTTCTTCTTCTTCTTCTATTTTGAGTGAGGAGGGAATGATACTATGGTTGCTTCATAGTTGACAAGAAAAATGGACTAATATTGAAGACAAGAAACAAAAATTCTTTGGTTTGTGTTGTACACAAACTTATTATCTATGAATAATATATGCCCAAATATGATAAATTTCACATGGCCAGAAAGTATAACAAGTCAATAAAAATTGGCACGGATCTATTATGATCACATTTTTTTACACGACTCAGTTTTTTTTTTTAGAACGATTCAGCCCGAGTGATAAAAGAAAAACTATTGAAAACTGGCCCGAGTAAAATTTGTAGGGACTCATCTGTAACATAGTCCCTATTGCCTTGGACTACTTTAACCAAGTCACAAGAGACGTTGTTCTCTCTCTAGCATTGACTCCACCTCTTATCTTGTAGGTGGTTGTGATTAAGGGGTGTCAAGCGATTGGGCTTAGCCGTGGTTAGCCAATTTTTAGGGCTACACTGTGAATGTTCATTTAGCTAAACGAGCTTAGTTAGGACGGACATGGTATGATTGATAATCAAACCAGTCGGTCTCGAGCTTTAATCGGGCTATCATAAATGTGCCTTAACCAAGCTATAGATCTATTTAATTTTAAACAGGCTTTAAACGGGTCCTCTTTAATTTTTATTTTATTTTATTTTTTGGTACAAAGAAAATTTAAGAAGAACAAAGGGAAAAAAAGGGGCAGAGATGAGCATGGTAAAAAAAAACTCATAGTTTAAATGGATTAAACCAAAGATGAACATAACTGCTAAGTTACTAAGGTACTCAGTCTTTAACCCACGAAGCTCAAATCAATTAAACTCTATCTGCACAACCCAAGTTTAGCAAATCCAAATCAATTAAACTATGCCTAAAAAAGATAAATATTTAGATAACAACCACCACTATCTCAATTGTACATATCACAACAGCCTTAGCATTAACTAAAAGTAGTAAAAAAAAAAAAGAAAAAAAAAAGAAAAAAAAAAAAGCTTATAAATATGTCGAGCCAGTCGGGTGCCCGTCGGGCTAGGTGGCTACATTGTGTACTACCTATTTATAAGCTCGACATGTTTATTACTCGGGCTGGTTTAGGTCAGGCCATAAATATGTCAGGCTCGATCGGGCTTGAAATTGACACCCATAGTTGATAGAAAATGGTACCCGTATAAGACCACTGTATAGATGGCAGTATTTCAATTATGCAGTAGAAGAACCTTTGGTGCAGTGACGTTGAAGCAAACGAGCCAAGGTGGGTTGAGTCGTATCAGAAGACACACTCCTTAAGGTCTGAAACGCCCCCTATATCAGTATAAGTGGGGAATCCTGTGTTTTACCTCCAAGATAAAGCAATCCTGTGATCTCTGTCTGTTTGTACACAGACTCTGATCCTTTAGGAGAGGAAGGCTAGGCTCACTAAGCAAGGTTTTGTAACACTGTTTATGCAACTTTCAAAACAGAGAACAGAGAAGAAGGGGAAAAACAGAGAGGAAAATGCCGAAAACGTATTTATTCTACTTAACAGAATACAGAGTATATTGATTCGTATGGGTTGAGTGCTACCTGTACACTATACAGAGGCACCTGTCCATGTATAGACACCTCTCTGTATACGTATAGACCTGTCTATGTATGGACACCTCTATGTGCATATGGGTGGATGTCTACGTATATACCTATATTGGTGTGTGGTGTAAAAAGATAAGAATTCTTTGGCCCATACCCAAACCTGACCTCAGCTCAGCTCGCGTGTGATTCAAAAGCACCCCAGGAAACCCCCACACATACATGGCAAGGAAGAGTGCCTCTCTAAAGGGCTTGCACTCTTAAGTAACAAACCTTTATATATACACCCACACTCCCACTCCTCTACTTCCAATGCAAGACTAAACAACTTGTCCTAAAAGACAAGTCTTTGGCTTTGCTTTTATGTTTTATTGAGTTTTTCATTCAAAAACTTCCTTTCAACACTTTTGAGCTCAAGACCCAAAAGTTAAAAAGTAAAAGTAAAAATAAAATGTAAAAACAAGGGCACATGTCATAATTTTGAAAATTCTATAATATAAAATAAATACTTATATTAATACAACAATAATTGTGAATTATGATAGAGTGGATGCTCCACTCTTTAATTGTGGAGGCTAGAGAGTGTATATTATAGGAAGACCTACTGTGTAAATGCAACTAAGAAGGTGAGGAGGGAGAAATCAATCTCCAATAAAGTCTCAAAGCCAAGGTTAAAGTTCAAATTGAAAAGATATCAATAGCTGCGTCAAGTTCCGCTAGAATCCATGTCTTGTGGATGAACCGTGATCCATCCGCGTAGAAACTAAGGATTTTGATTCATTATTTATTAAATCATGTAATTTAAGAATGTATTCCTACCAAATTTTCGGTGCCCACAACGGTCGTATCTCAATCCAAAGATGACTATCTTTTTTCCCGATGAAGCCAGCGAAGGTCTGCGATTGGACTCTGATTGCCAATGATTGTGTCCTGTTTCCTTTGCGAATGTTTTGAAAGCTTACAAAGCTGATGGTTTTGTGGAGTCCTTAGTTCGATTCGATTCGTCCATGAGGGGCCTTTGGAGAGATTCGTGGGTAGATAATACCTTCAAGGTTCTACAAATTAATCCCATCATTCTTTCACTCTTGGATACCCTTGTCGATCAAACTGGTTGGAGGCTCAGCGACTGAAGAAGGGTGAGAGGTTCTAGCTGTGAGATCATCTGAGGAAGTCTATGATGTTGTCTGTTTCAGTCTCAAGCTCCAACATAGCTTTAAATATAGAGCATTAACGTCATCACTGTTGCAAGAGTTGAGAAATTCTTAAATAGATCTCTTCGCTTCGTTACTTCTACTGGTATTGTTTGTAGAGTTGGCAATCAGAGAGCCTTTAGTACAATGTCAGATTCCCAATTAAGAAGATGGTGCTTCCAGTTTTCCAAGCTAGGACAACGAAATCATATCGATACGCCTTAATGGGTTTTCTTCTTCTTGCTTTCAGAAATGTCTCTCACGGACCGTTCTACCTCTTCATCTCTTCTTTCTATTCCAGATTTCTACGCATCTCTCCTCCAGACAAGTCTCAAAAGCAACAACTCTGTTTCTGGAAAATTAGTTCATGCTCGAACAATCAAAGCTGGCCTTCATATCAGTGTGTTCTTAGTGAACAATTTAATCAACTTTTATGCAAAATCCGGTTTACTGTCCGATGCCCATCGCCTATTCAATGAAATGCCTCTTAAGAATACGTTTTCATGGAACACTATACTTTCTGTGTATGCGAAACAAGGTAGGATTGGCACAGCGCGTCAAATTTTCGAGGAAATGCCTCATCGTGACTCAGTTTCATGGACTGCAATGATCGTGGGTTATAATCAAATGGGTTGCTTTGAGGATGCAATTCGGATGTTTCTAGAGATGAATTTGGCTGGAGTTCCACCCACACAGTTCACATTTACTAATATTCTTACTTCTTGTGTCGCCATTGAGGCTTTGGATATAGGGAAGAAGGTTCATTCCTTTATTCTTAAACTTGGGCTAAGTAGCTACATTCCCGTGGCGAATTCGCTCCTTAACATGTACGGAAAATCTGGTGATCTGATAGTGGCAAAGATGGTCTTTGATAGGATGACATTGAAAAATACATCGAGCTGGAATGCTATGATTACATTACATGCTCAATCTGATCGACTTGATCTTGCGCTTGCCCAGTTCGAGCAGATGACAGAACGAGATATCGTTTCTTGGAACTCGATGATTGCAGGCTATAATCAGCATCGATGCGATCTGAAAGCTTTAACTTTCTTCAAAAGAATGTTGAATGAATCCTCTGTAAAACCTGATAGCTTTACCTTCGCTAGCGCTCTATCAGCTTGTGCCAACCTTGAGATGTTGAAACATGGGAAACAAATTCATGCTCAAATCATTCGAACTGGACTTGATACTTATGGCCCAGTTGGAAATGCTCTGATTTCAATGTACTCCAAGTCTGGTGGGGTTAAAATTGCCCGAAAGATAGTCAGCAAAATTGCAGCTACCAATCTCAGTGTGATCTCATTTACTGCTCTACTTGATGGCTATATCAAGCTTGGGGACATTAGCCCTGCCAGACAAATCTTTGACTCAATGAAAGATCATGATGTCGTTGCGTGGACTGCCATGATTGTAGGTTACACACAAAATGGCTTTCATGATGATGCAGTTGCGCTTTTTAGATCCATGGTGAATGAAGGTCCCAAGCCAAACAACTACACTCTGGCAGCCATGTTAAGTGTTTGTTCAAGTTTGGCTTCGCTGGAACACGGGAAGCAAATTCATGCTATTTCTGTTAGGTTTGGAGAAGAATTATCAGTTTCTGTAAGCAATGCTCTCATTACCATGTATGCTAAAGCTGGGAGCATAGAAGGGGCTAAATGTGTGTTTAATCAGATCTGTTGGACGAGAGATACTATCTCTTGGACCTCCATGATCATAGCTTTAGCTCAACATGGTATGGGAGAAGAAGCCGTAGAATTATTTGAAAAGATGCTCACTGTTGGAGTCCAACCTGATCATATAACATATGTTGGAGTGCTCTCTGCATGTACTCATGCAGGTTTGGTAGAACAAGGCCAGAATTATTTTAATTTGATGCAGAGTGTGCATAGGATTTTGCCCACCCAAAGCCATTATGCATGCATGATTGACCTGCTTGGACGTGGTGGATTACTCCAAGAAGCACAAAATTTCATAGAAAAGATGCCTGTTGAACCAGATGTTATAGCTTGGGGTGCACTTTTATCTTCTTGTAAGGTCCATAAAAATGTGGATTTTGCAAAAATTGCTGCAGAGAATTTGCTGATTATTGATCCAGAAAACAGTGGGGCCTATTCTGCTCTTGCCAATGTATATTCTGCATGTGGAAGGTGGGAGGATGCTGCGAAGGTCCGCAAGTTGATGAAAGATAGAGGTGTAAAGAAAGACCAAGGATTTAGTTGGATTCAGATCAAGAATAAAGTACACGTCTTCGGGGTTGAAGATGGACTCCACCCACAGAAAGATGCAATTTACCAGGCGATCGCAAAGCTATGGGAGGAGATTAAAAAAATGGGTTTCATTCCAGACACTGAATCAGTATTGCATGATCTTGAGGAAGAGCTGAAGGAACAGATACTAAGTCATCACAGTGAGAAGCTTGCACTTGCATTTGGTCTGATTAGTACCCCTGGAAACATGACATTGAGGATTTTGAAGAACCTCAGAGTATGTAATGACTGCCACTTAGCCTTTAAGTTTATATCTAAGCTTGTAGGAAGAGAAATCATACTGAGGGATGCCACCCGTTTTCACCATTTCAAGGATGGATCATGTTCTTGTCAGGATTATTGGTAATTTGGGGAGTTCATCAAATTCCATTTTGTGTGGATCAAGGAAACAGGTCACCTGTTAGTACTGCAAGAAGTCATACCATATACTGGATCTGTGATGTGAAGTCACAAACATGTGCAATGTAACCAGTAAGTATAGTAAGAGTGATATGATGCAAATTGGTAAAAGGACAAAAGGAATTTCAAAGATGTCCTGGGTTGAAGTGGTGAGGACCCACTACTGTGCCATCGTTCATTCTGAGGTTTTTTGTTCACTTCATGTTTTACTCATTTTCTTGAAACGCTAAGAATTACAGAATTCCAGCTGGACTAGTCCTGGAATTTGGACTTCTTTGGAATTGTGAATTTAGACATAACATTGATTCATGATTGGACAAAGATCAGGTAGTTCTTCTCTTAAATACATACATTTTCCTGTAACCAAAAAGGAATCGACTCTGACTATACTTGATCCTGCTGATGACTTATGTACCAAGTTGCCATTGAATGAGGCTCCCAACACCTCCCTGTGAACCAAAGACAGAATGGCAATCATCAAAGTTTGATGATAGATCCTTGATGTTGAGCAATGGCATAAAATTAACCATAGGCAGTTTTCCTATGTTGTGTAGCGACCACTCCACGATCTGCTTGCTGTCTTGATATAACCAACACATTTCTTATCCTTAATTGGATGGCTTCGAGGAACCCAAGACAAATGGAAAAGGCTTACATTTCCTAGGCTGAAAGTGGGGAGGAGGTTCAGGACCATCAGGAAATCAAGCACCAGCAGCGCACCAAGCCTGTATTCTGTTATTTCATATTTCCTGTATGTTACGAGATGGATATATTGGCTTTGTTTTCAGTTATTTTCCCCCCTTCTGTTATGTGTTGCAAGGATGGGTGTTTTTGGGTAGATGATTTTCGTTGTATTCTGTTCTGTTGCTGTCTAGGGAACTATCTTTAATTTATTTTCTTTCTATTTTTGTTCTCAGGGAGGTTAGTTAGAGAGAGGGAGGCAGGTGGTTTGAGTGGATGGGTGTTTAAGTTGGACTTCGGTGTTTAGCAGTAGGCTGAATCAACAAGGGGTTGATGAATGTGTGGTATGGAATCTGTTCCAGTTAATTACCGGTGAGAAGATTATGAAGATTATGGTGGCTTTTGATTTAGTTTGGGTTCCACTTAAGTAACTGAATTTCATATTTCGAACTGGCCAAATATGTATTCTGTGCTAAAAGGCAGATTGCTGTGGCAGATGGTCTCCAAATGCAGTTAAGTGAGAATGGATGTTTAACTTGGACTTTGGTGTTCAGAAGGAGGCTGAATCAACTAGGGGTTGATGAATTTGTGGTCTTGTTATGGATTATGGAATCTGTTCCAGTTAATGACCAGCAAAAAGATTATGACGCCCTTTGATTCAGTTTGTGTTCCACTTGCAGAACTGAATTTCATATTTCTGAACTGGCCAAATATGAATTCTGGGTTAGAAAGGTTGACTGCTTTGGCCGATGGTCTCCAAATGCAGGTACTTGAACTTTGTGGGAAGAGAGAGATGCTAGAATGTCTTACAGTAAAATATGATCGTTAGCAGTCATTTGGAGGTCTCTTTGTCTTATGATAAAGAGCAGGGCACTATGTAGATCTGAATTTAAAGGTGTCACCGATTCGGACTTTGGTTTAGGCTTCCAACAGTTGGATTACAAGCTCAGCATGTTTAATTTTTTTTTGGCGTTCTTTTGAGTGGATATGTGGAGAAAAATCTGAATGATTGTAAAGTGGATATGCATTTGAGCTTTTACTTTTCTGTTTTATTGAACCTGCTTGTAGCCAGATCATTACATACAATTTGCTCATATTTTTAATGAATCTCTTTCCTTCCTCTGTCCAAAAAATAAAGAAAAGGTCTACATAATGTATAAACCTTGTGAACAGTTTTTTAAGGAGTAGAATATGGTTATGGTTCTTATGGTATGGAACAGTTCTCTTACCCATTAGTTTGGTGGAGAAATCTTTGTTCTGTTCATGATGAAAAGACTTTGTCCTCTTTTCTTCTTCCTCTAGTTCTTCGATTACTTCTGCTATTGGCTTATTTCTATCAAATTCAAGCTTCAAAGTGGTTTGGCGGCACTTTCACAACTTTAGAATTTGCAACAGTCTGGGTTTCAGAAGAATTAGTGATTCAATTGGTTGATCACATAAGATGACATCAATTCTAGAATTTATTGCTTAATGGTAAAAGTAGGAAGTAATGTACTATAGCAGAGGGTACTATCAGTATGTATCATGTCAACACTCCAATTCTAATATCCTTCTTCTTCCCATTGCTTGTAAACCTCGATTTTATAAGAACCTACCATAAAGCTAAACAGAATAATAACTTTGATTTTGAATATTCATTTAATCTCAATGTGACAATAGATTATTAACAGGAAAAATCCTTAAGTTACTTGGCTGCAACCCAGGCAGCAGCCAAGTTTCATTCAGTAAGAATGACTTTTTGAAAGATTTTTTTGGAGAAAAATCCTACCCGTCTAGCGTAATGAAGACAATACTAGCCCACAAGGCCAATGGAACTTAGAAGACACTTGCACGAATTGAGATTAGTGGGAGCAAAGTGAGTGGTCCCACCATCAACCGTCCCTTCTCTAATCTCTGTCTAACCAGCCCTCGTGGTCCAGAGAACTCTTGGAGAGCTGATCATTTGAATGAGCAGAATAACAATACCTTTCGGAATATACCCAAATTCTCCCCCCCCCCCTTTCTCTCTCTGGTTTGATTCTCATTCACAATCTCACATGCAAGTTGGGAGACGACCTTGTCTACTGGGTACTGTTCTTTCTGTTGGAGATCCTTTACCATATTAAACATATGAATAACTCTATAGTATTTAGAATGCAAGAATCATAAAAGATATTTAACCATGGGTATAGTCCCTAAACCAAGATCAATAAAGTACTCCTTCATAGATCTTAAAATACATAACCATATAGATTTACCATATCTATAATAATAAATGGTACATCCATGACATGAACCATAAATGGGAATAGAGAAGTATCTGTGTAAGTTTAGAAGCCCCATGTGCATAGATCATGAACCTCTGTCCCATGTGGTTAAACATTACTCCCATGAAGATGACAATGACGAACTATGCAATTGGAGTCCTTCTACTGAGATCTTCTGCAACCTCTTATTCTAGGGTTTCCTCTCTTTCTGTGCACTTGCTCTTGCGAGAAAGCCATGCTCCCAAAACCAATAAGGCATTAAAGTAATGGCTGCAGGGACTGTCAGTATTCTATTTATAATAGAATCCCTAAAACCCTATTCCACTCTCACAATGGAAAGAGCTAGTAGTTTCCCAATTAGAGTGGGTCTATTATTGCTTGGGCCTAATGGATCAATTGGTATCAGTTAAGCCCACATAAAAATCCTAACAATCTCCCACTTGGGCTATACTGATGCTGATGTCTTTCCATTGATACCTGACCAAATAATCTCAAGACTAAACACCACTCAAACAAACTTTGATTCAATCAATAATCTCTACTGTTGAACAATAGTAGAAAATACACCTTAATATACGACATATAACTATCTAATGTTACAAACAATAGAAAACTATCAATCCAAATTGCTTGAAAACATATATATAAGGAATTGATATCATACCTGTGATCACATGAAATATACATTTCCTTATAGTTTCTTTCTTGATCTAAAGATCAGTCTACCTTGAAAACCTCATAGGTAGAAAACTTTGATATTAATTAACACTTGGCAAACCGCCATTTTCTTGAATTAATATCTTACTTTGGCATACCGCCTATGGCTAACTGCCACTTCCATAGATTTATGTTAAATACCACCATAAATCATAAACTTTGACAAACCGCCTGTAGTTAATCACCACTACCATAGATTTATGTTAAATACTACCATAAATCACAATCTTTGGCAAACTGCCTGTGATAAACCACCACTTCTTTGGACTTAGGCTAAATACAACCATACATCACAAATTCTGACAAAATATCATCAATTACCTTGATTTATCGTCAATTACTTTAGCTAAGCACTGCCAATAAACCTTAGCAGGCACAACTTTAAACTTTAACTTTTACCGTCTTTAAACTTTGGTTATCGCTATCATGATATGTTTGGTTAAATGAGATCATAAAACTCCCACCAACCAAGTATATTAGAAAACCTCAATAATACCAATGTCAGAAAATATGGCTCTTGAGTACTTTGTCGATAAACTTGGGTGATACCACTTTTGGGTAAATGTCACATTTACCTTGAGAAACGCACAATTGAACTGAATGTACCACTTTGGTGGGTTTCACACATTTCTATCATGTTTTTCACATTTGAGATGAATATATGTACAGAAGTGTATGCTTTAATGTGTTTCTTAATCAATTAGGGACAACACAAACAAATGAAGAATAAATGTACATAAATAATTTAGAGAACAAGATTTAAGACAAAATCATTCCAAAATTACTCCAAAATCATTATAAACTTAATAGGGTAACAAAATTGTTCATATTTCCCTTTGATTGTGCTTTGATCAGCAACAACACCTGTTTGGGTTCCTTGAGAGCTAAAACCAGATCAAGTAACCTTAAAAACCTCAGGTATGAAATATACACACCAAATAACCGGGCTAGAAAATTTAATATGTACATCTAGCAAATATAAACTATACAATAAATATACATCTAGCAGATAAAACACACAAGAGTCACAACCGTAACTACATTCCTATCATTTGGGCTAAAAATGTACTGGTCCTCTTGTAAATCCAAATTTACTGTGAAAATACAATTATTTTTATCACATATGGGTTTAGAAACCTCTAAGTTATAGTTATTTCCATACATGTGTTTTCTTTAACTTGGGTGACATCACCTTTGGGCAAATATCACCAACTTTGTTGCGCTTGGAAAAACTATGAAAGAATAAGATGTGCCACTTTGGTGGATTTTACCCAATCCTTTCATAGCTTCCTAGAAATATACTATGTAGCATAAAATGTGCGGAAGCTCACACCCAGTTTAATTCTAACATATTTATCCATCATAGGGTGTTTCAAACAAAACATACAAGTACAAAATGATATGAATATAAATTTACTATATATTTCAGCCATAAATAATTTTTCAATATCATGATATTAATAAATCAATGCAAAACTCAAAATAGTTCTTTTGGATGAAAAACAGTATAGTACACTGAATTTATTCTCCCACTAGCAACCTAGTATATTGACCTTCTACTAGTAACATCCTCCCACTACTAACC
>NC_056561.1:29862489-29879034 GCF_013358625.1 Macadamia integrifolia | reverse complement strand
AAAAAAAAAAAAAAAAAAAAAAAAAAGAAGAAGAAGATAGAAGATCGCTGCTTTGTGTGGCTCCCTATATTGAATTGGAAATTTGTGCAGGCAGGAGAAAGGAACTATGACCTCTTGAAGTCTCTAAACTTTAATTTATGGATAATGGATACCAACCAACTAAATTAGCAGCTATCTTCTAAAATGGCTAAACAAAGGGGAGTGATGGAAAATGAAGTATATTCAAAGAGGTGGGAGTAGAGCACATATCGCCATCATCCAATCATAGCAGAGATCCACACTTGCTCTCTAGTCTCTAAATCTCTTAACCAATATTTATGCTATTGTGAGGACCTGTCAAATGTTATCAACTGCCGTAGTTGTCACTTCAGACCTACTATGGGAAGTAAAGCCTTACAAATTCTAATAATGCATTAGATAGATTAGACTAGGGGTGAAACAAGATAGGTTCGGCTGGGTTTCTAGAAACCCTAAACTAACTCTCTAGTTTCTCAAAATTCAATCAAATCAAACTTAGTACTGTCAGTTTTATGTTTAGCTCCAACCCTGTCGGTTTAATACCAATCCAATTGACACCAATTGACCCTGTTAGGGTCTGGTTGAGTCGGACTGAATTGGATTGGATTGACCTTGGCTTCTACAATGTTTGGATTAACCTTAATTAATCTATTTTTGTCATTCACATCTTATACATTAAAAAAATATAAAAAAATGAAATACCAATAGAAGTCATACATTCTAATATAAAAAATCCAGATTAAATTTTGAGCAAGGTTAGGTTGGGCTGGGCTGAGACCTCAACCTGAACCCGACCCAACCCTGAAACGTTGGTTGATCTTTTGATCCAATTGGTTGAATTTGTGTTTCCAAGTTGCGACTTCAACAATGCAATATCTGTCGCTGACTTTGTCTTGTTAGATCATGGTCTGTTCTTCGATTTTATTATACCAATGAGAATGATTGTTGATCGTACCTCAATGATCGTCCTACAAATTTCAAGAGTGATTTTTTTTTTTTCAAACAAAAAGGAATGTCGTTGAACCAATTTGGTTCAAAGTATGGTTCAAATCCATGGCCTTGGTCCACATGATGCTTCAAAGAGTTTTCTCGATTTATGAAGATTTCTTTGTTATGCATGCCTATCCAATAGAAGTCTCAATCTTTTAATTTTAAAGGTTATTGTCAAATTCACAAAATAGAGTTCACATCCATCTCATGAGCCTCATCTAAAGTCTAAACATGTCATGTAGGATTTTAGTCATCAGATAACCCAAAAAGATATGCAAACCTAACATTAAGCTACATCATCAATCATCTATCTAATAATAATTTTAATTATTTTCTTATTTTCCTATCTCCCTATTCAACTGTCTGGATCCCCAAGACGTGTTGGTGTTGGGGACTTGGGGTCATATACTTATGTCAGTATGTCCATGAATTTCCTCATTGCTTGGCAATACTCAAAAATCTATTTGACAAGTATTCCTATAGGGTTAGTTTGTAATGATTAAAAAAAAATGTTATATATATATATATATATGTATATTTTAAAATCTTATTGCAATCAAAGTTGGTGAAAAAGATGGTGCAAAATTAATTTAAATATTACACATTTATTTTTCAACAATAGTAATTTTTTTTCATTTCATATGGACAATATCAACTCTTGAATTTTTATATGAAAAAGAAAAAAGAAAATTCTTGAAAATAATATAATGATAAGTTACTTTTAAATTATTTTTGAAAAATCTCTTTTTACCCCTAACTTTAATCATTTTTTAGAATATGAAAAACGACAACCAAAAGAATGTTAGTGCAACTTATCACTTCACCAGCTTGATGATAACAAGATGTATCCTATATACATGTAGTCCCTCGCATTGACGCACTAGCGTGTTCATGCACACACACACGTACAAGCAACTACACAAACACATGAAGATACTGATTTGCTATTGTTATTGTTAATAGAAATAGACCAACCCTATTGTTAATGTAAGAAATAGTATCTACCAAAAAAAAAAAAAAATGTAAATAATAGTAAAATAAATATATACTAATACATAAAGGTTAATAAGTAACGGAATTTTCTTCTGTACTTAAATAACCAAGTTGATTCCTTGAACAAATAAATTATTATAAATTCTTCCAACGCCAAGATTATTCAAATTAACCCAAATTCTATTTATTTTATACTTTATTTTATTGAGATATTTGTAGGCCCTTTGCCACCCCTCCCCCACTTATTATATATATAAATTCTTAACTATGCACTTCTTAAAAAATAGATATGGTGAGTTCTAGTGATCCTATAAGATTTTGAATTAAGGCTCCGTTTGTTTCAACGTAAAATTTTTCAATGTTTGTTTGCAATTTATTTTTCATGGTAAAATTATTTGACATAATTATATAAGATGTCGTTATAAGTTTAGGCAACCGTAAAAACCATGTATCAACATGAAACCCATAAAATATATAGGCATTATGTGATCCAAGATGACAAAAAATACAACCAATGTGGGACAAACATTTGCATATTTAACTTTATTTTTCTAATAGTCAGTTTGATAGCATTTATCATGTGTTTCAAATATGTTAATCCATAGATAGAGGGAAAAATTTTATTTATTAGTCAACTACAAAATATGTGTTTCTTTGTGAACTTTTTTTGAATATTATAATCCTCATTTTATTGTTGAAGCTTATAATAAACATATGAAACATACATGATCAAATGGCAAAGAGGGATTTCTTAGAGAAATGGTGTGACCAATTTGAGCGGCCCATTAGTTAACGGAGTGTTGGTATTTGATACAATGCAATTTGTTAACCCGCATTGACTAGAGCCCATTATTTTTTTTTTTTTTTTCGCGTTCCTTTCTATTTGTATTGAATTGTTAAAATGATAATCACACTACAAAGGATAACATGAAAGTATAGAATATTCAGCTACATCATAATGTCAAGGGACCTTCGCTTCAAGAAACGTGTGGTGATTTCGATTCCTCTTATCTCTTTGGGGCCACTCACACAAGGTGTTTAATGCTCTTCACAGCTTTCAGTAAAAGTTGAATGATTCTCATTTAACCCTAATATGACCCGATCTATCAAAAAATTTTAAACTAGAGATGCTATTCAACACAAGGTTTTAAATCAATGTATTGGTATCAGCCTGCTGATCCGCTCATGTAATTAAAATGCCAGCTCCAATTAACTTATAACGCTCATGTACTTAAAGTGCCAGCTCCAATTAACTTATAACGCTCATGTACTTAAAGAGCCAGCTCCAGTTAACCTATACCAGAGAAACACATAGACTAAGAAAGTTGTATCAATCAAAAAATTTTATATAGAATCAAAAAAACGAAATATGCATGGATGAAGTTGGGAATTCACCTTGAATGATGATATATAGAAGAGACATCCCACAAAAAATAATGAATTCTCTCTCTCTCTCTCTCTCTCTCTCTCTCTCTCTCACACACACACACACACACACACACACACATAAGAGAAGGCAATGAATAGAAATATACATCCGTAGCAGATCCAATCAATGAGAATGATAGTGACAATGTTGATGATAGAGGGACAGGTTGAGTCCAAGATGTTGAGCCAAAGACACCTCTAAGACAATTCTAGGACTAATGCTAATTAATTCAATGTAACCCATACTAAGGACAGATGGTAGAGTACATATACCAAACAAGAAAGCTATCATATGCAATTATGCAAATATCTGCTAAAAATAAATAGCATTAGATAAAGCTAGTATTTTGGGAACAATAGGCAAAACACAAATGTTTCAACTGCATGTCAAATGTATCACAATCAAAATAGAAATTCATGATAAATAGAGACACTAACATCCATTAACCAAAAGACTACTCAACAACAACCCACCTCCCAATGATGATGAAATAAATAATTACTACTATTATGGTTTTAGATAATGATAGTCCATGACTGGAATGGCTGGAATGGCTACCATGAAGAAGGATACATAGTTACCAAAGTGTGGTTCTTGATGGGTGCATCACAAGGGTAGAGAGTAAATAGTCCACTGGATTGGAACTGAGTATTGGTCTTCAATGAAGAAGTATCTTTTGTAGTAATTGCAGTGGATTGGCCAGCCCGGAACTAGATAATAGAAGTAGAAGCTACCATATGGTCTCTTCCCAGCATAAGTATTAATAAAAGATGGGATCCATGCCTTCATAGAACAATTTCAGAGCTTTTCTATCCTCGGAATTAAACTCTAACCTCAACCAAAGCTTTATAAGCATCAGAAGTCATTCCAGCATTCCCAATAAAAGAATCCAGCAAGAAACCACTCTTAATGAAACTGCAATGTATCTGCGACCCAATTCCTACAGAATCTAAATTTGAACACAAATTAAATGCACTTGCGAAGGTAAATGGATCTAGTTCATGACCTTTAGATAAATATTCAAGATACAAGGTCAGCTCTTGTTTGGCATCGCCAAACTGATGGAAACCAGATAGTAGAGTACCTCCAGACCACATTATCCTTCTCTTCAAGAATGCAAAACACTTTAGAGGCATCATTTAAGGCTCCTAATTTTGAGTAGGCATCAACAAGGGCTCCACCTACAAAACCATGGGTTTCAAAGCCAACCTTAATTATACAGCCATGTAAGGACCTTCCAAGGTAGACATTCAAATTGTCAGCACATAAGTTAATCATAATTGTATAAGAGAAACATGTAGGCAATATATCGAACAGCAGCATCTGCCGAAACAACTCAACAGCTTCCTCAGCATCAGCAGCCTGGACATAACTGTCAAGCAATGTATTCCACAAGGCTTCAGATCTTCGCCATACTGGAATTCCATCAAAGAATCGGCGTGCATCGTCTGAATTTGGATATTCAACATATAGTCCAAGAACAAGTACTACAAAAGCCGCAGAATTCCAATCCACACTTCAGTATTTGACCATGAAGGACCTTACCCATCATCAAATTACCTGTAATTCTGCATGCCTTGAGTGCCACCGACAACCCAAACTCGTTTGGTCGCAATCCCGAATGAAACATACAACAAAAGAGCTGCAAACCAAGGTCGTTAAAACCATGTTGTACATAAGAAGAGATCATGCTTGTCCAAGAGACCAAATTTGGGTCTGGCATCTCATCAAACACAAGACGGACATTCATCAAATCGTCACAAATAGCATAAAATCTGAGGATATTGTTCTGTATAAAAACTATTGGGGATTCTTTACCATATTAAACATATGAATAACCCTATAGTGTTTAGAATACAAGAATCATCAACCAATCATAAAAGATTAATTATAGGTGTAGTCGCTAAACCAAGAACAATAAAGTTTCCCATCTTATTATACATAACCATATAGATTTACCATATCTATAATAATCAATGGGACAACCATGACATGAACCATAAATGGGAATAAAGAAGTACCTGTGTCCCATGAACATAGATCATGAACCTCTATCCCATGTCGTTAAACATTACTCCCATGAAGATGATAATGACGAACTACGCAAGTGAAGTCCTTCTACTAAGATCTTCTGCAGCCTCTTACTCTAGGGTTTCCTTTCTTTCTGTGCACTTGCTCTTGTGAGAAAGCCATGCTCCCAAAACCAATAAGGCATTAAGTAAAGTAATGGCTGCAGGGACCAATGGATTCTATTTATAATAGAATCCCTAAAACCCTATTCCACTCTCACAATGGAAAGAGCTAGGAGTTTCCTAATCAGAGTGGGTCTATAATTGCTTGGGCCCAATGGATCAATCGGTATCAGTTAAGCCCACATAAAAATCCTAACAATCTCCCACTTGGGCTACACTGATACTGATGTCTTTCCATTGACTCCTGGTCAAATAATCCCAAGACTGAACACCACTCAAACAAACTTTGATCCAATCAATAATCTCTACTGTTGAACAATAGTAGAAAATACACCTCAATATACGGCATATAACTATCTAATGTTACAGACAATAGAAAATTATCAATCCAAATCACATGGAAACATATATATAAAAGTTGATATCATACCTGTGATCACATGAAATATACATCTCCTTATAGGTCCTTTCTTGATCTGAAGATCAGCCTACCTTGAAAACCTCACAGGTAGAAAACTTTGATATTAATCAACACTTGGCAAACTGCCATTTTCTTGAATTAATATCTTACTTTGGCATACCGCCTATGGCTAACTGCCACTTCCATGGATTTAGGTTAAATACCACCATAAATCACAAACTTTGGCAAACCGCCTGTGGTAAACCACCACTTCTTTGGACATAGGCTAAACACCAACATACATCACAAATTCTGACAAAATATCGTCAATTACCTTGGCTAAGCACTGCCAATAAATCTTAACAAGCACAGCCTTTAAACTTTGGCTTTTACCACCATAATATCTTTGGTTAAATGAGATCATAAAACTCCCACTAACCAAGCATGTCAAAAACCTCAATAACACCAATGTCAGAAAATATGGCTCTTGAGTACTTTGTTGATAAACTTGGATGACATCACCTTTGGGCAAATGTCACATTTACCTTGAGAAACACACAATTGAACTGAATGTACCACTTTGGTGGGTTTCACTCATTCCTATCATGTTTTCCACATTAGAGATGAATATATGTACAGAAGTGTATGCTTTAATGTGTTTCTTACACAATCAGAGACAACACAAACAAATGAAACATAAATGTACATAATTAATTCAGAGAATAGAATTTAAGATAAAATCAATTCAAAATTACTCCAAAGTCATTATAAACTTAATAGGGCAATAAAATTGTTCCTATTTCCATTCAGTTGTGCCTTGTTCAGCAACAACACCTGTTTGGGTTCCCTGAGAGCTAAAACCAGATCAAGTAACCCTAA
Organism: Macadamia integrifolia; assembly: GCF_013358625.1. Lineage (NCBI taxonomy): Eukaryota > Viridiplantae > Streptophyta > Magnoliopsida > Proteales > Proteaceae > Macadamia > Macadamia integrifolia. Next base: position 29,872,133 of record NC_056561.1, on the reverse strand, counting down.
AAATCTCAAGTATGAATCATACACACCAAATAACCGGGCTAGAAAATTTAATATGTACACCTAACAGATAAACTACACAATAAATGTACATCTAGCAGATAAAATACACAAGAGTCACAACCGTAACTACATTCCTATCCTTTGGGCTAAGAATGTACTGGTCCTCTTGTAAATCCAAATTTACTGTGAAAATACAATTACTTTTATCACACATGAGTTTAGAAACCTCTAAGTTATAGTCATTTTCATATATGTATTTTCTTTAACTTGGGTGACATTACCTTTGGGCAAATGTCACAAATTTTGCTGCGCTTGGAAAAACTATGAAATAATAGGATGTGCCACTTTGGTGGATTCCATCAAATCCTTTCATAGCTTCCTAGAAATATACTGTGCAGCATAAAATGTGCGAAAGCTCACACCCAGTTTAATTCTAATATATTTATCCATCATAGGGTGTTTCAAACAAAACATTCAAGTACAAAATGACATGAATATGAATTTACTATATATTTCAGCCATAAATAGTTATTCAATATCATGATAATAATAAATCAATGCAAAACTCCAAATAATTCTTTTGCATGAAAAACAATATAGTACACTGAATTTATTCTCCTACTAGCAACCTAGTATACTGACCTTCTACTAGTAACATCCTCCCACTAGCAACCTAGTATACCGAATTTATTCTCCCACTGGTCGAGTCACATAAAATAGCTTAAGATCCATACTTTTATTCTCCCACTTGGTTCGACCAGTCATAAATTAATCCATTTATTAGAGAACACAATTCGTTAAATGTGACATACATATAAACTTGTTCACATATGCCCAAAAACAAAAGAAACCCAACATTTATCAATTAATGTTCATAATAGGTTTTCAGAGAACAATGGCAGTGTTTAAGAACTTGGTATTGGATTGATCAAAATCGACACTAATCCAACCCAACCAATCCGAATTGATCCAATCGGAATACAAAAATAACACATTAAATAAACCTATAACTTATGGTCATAGTGATGAAACCCTCATCCACCCTATTGCCATTGATCAACTGTCCAATACCTTTTAGGGCAAAAAAATTTGCTTTAAAAGCATAATACCAAACTATTGATTTGGTTCTCCTAGTATAGAAAACTAGGTCTTTGAGACATATGTAGACCTCTATATTCTCAAGCCACTTTTAAAGACATTAGCTTAATGGTTCAACTCAAGGAAGAATAATCCATTTGATATTTAATTAATGCATGTAACATCAATAAAAACCAACATTACATCACTAACCATTAAACATAATCAAAGTATCAACTGAACTACAATCTCAACCTTTAGGTCTGGAATGCACTAGTCCACTCAAAAACTACAATGACAGTGGGAGCTCTTAAACTTTGAAAATTACTATCACTTTTGGATGCATAACAACTTCTAGGTTAAGGTCTGCCTAGAGTACACTTGCATTTATGCATGTCTTTGATAATGTCGCCTTTGGACAAACATTACAATGTCGCCTTTGGGCAAACATTACTTAATTCCTACTAACAATTTTCTATGTCTTTGAATATAAGACAAAATCTTTGAGTTGTAAACCTATTACAGTAATCTTAGATTTTACCACTTTGGTGGGTTCCATCAATTCCACTGCAATAGCTTACAACTACACCTGGCAGCTTAAATTTGTGGGTTATTTAAACATGAACTAAATATCAATTTACATGTAAAAGAACAAGCATGTAACTGTTAACAAAATAAACATTACAATGCTCAATTCTCAATTACTTCAAGAGTGTCAACCGGAACTTCATACTAATCCACTCAAGTTTCTGCAATTACTGCGAGACTTCTTCTAACTTTCGAAAAGTACCGCCATCTTTGGATGGACAACATCTTCTAGGTTGAGAAATCTCTATTCTGTTTTTCACTTACTTTAACTTTAACCTTTCTTTGATAATGTCACATTTAGGTGAACATTAGCAACTTTGCTACCAATCATTATTCTCTGTCTTTTCAAATAAAGAAGACTTTAATTTGTATTCTATTACAATAAGGTTGAACTTTACCACTTTGGTGGATTCCACCCAATCTTATTGTAATAGTCTACAAATTCATTCCGGTAGCTAAAAGTGGGATTGTTTAAGCATGAATAAAAATATTCATAAACAAAAGCATGAACTACATTACCAAGAATAACCAAGTTCATATTCTGATATGCAAGTAATGTATGAGTTGATTTTCTTTTATTTCTTCCAATTAATAGGAAAATCATAAAGAATCATTAACCACCCATACTTGTAACTTATACAAAATAAATCATAAAATTTGATCAAAACTAGACTTATAATATATCAAAACGAAGAGCACGAAAAATTGGACTCAACGCAAAAAACCAGGGTGAAAAATTCTTCACCGTTTGCCCGTATGAGCCATTTGAAGTTGCAGAACTAAAAATAGATCAAAATCAATTTAGTTTCCCAAACCAACCAGTTCGGCCAACCAGTCTAATCCGGTTCAGGCATATTGATTCTGGGTCAAAATTCGGGTCAATTGGTCAACGATCCGGTCAACCTTTGACCGAGTTAAACAGAGTTGGTCATGAGTTGACCCACTGCACCCCGGGTTAACTCGGTAGGGTTTCTGAGGTGACCCGGCGATGACTCGTCGCCCTTTTTTTTTTTTTTTTTTTTTGAATTTAAAAAAAAAATTCTCTCTCCTCCGACAGTCGATTTTTGGAGGCATGTGCCGGCGCGTCTGGAGGTTTTCGGTGACTTGCGACGTACCACCGCTACCGTCTTTTCGTGCTCTACAACTTTCGTGAAGAAAGTTTTCCCATATGGGATTTTTAAGTAATGGTAAAATTATGATTTTCATGATTTAGAACACAAACCCTATATAAAATCAATTTTCCTTGATTCTAACACTGTAAGGGTTGGCTCTGATACCAATTGTTGGGGATTCTTTACCATATTAAATATATGAATAACCCTATAGTGTTTAGAATACAAGAATCATCAACCAATCATAAAAGATTAATTATAGGTGTAGTCCATAAACCAAAAACAATAAAATATCCCATCTTAAAATACATAACCATATAGATTTACCATATCTATAATAATCAATGGAACAACCATGACATGAACCATAAATGGGAATAAAAAAGTACCTGTGTCCCATGAACATAGATCATGAACCTCTGTCCCATGTGGTTAAATATTACTCCCATGAAGATGACAATGACGAACTACGCAAGTGGAGTCCTTCTATTGAGATCTTCTGCAGCCTCTTACCCTAGGGTTTCCTTTTTTTTTGTGCACTTGCTCTTGTGAGAAAGCCGTGCTCCCAAAACCAATAAGGCATTAAGTAAAGTAATGGCTGCAGGGACCGTCAGTATTCTATTTATAATAGAATCCCTAAAACCCTATTCCACTCTTACAATGGAAAGAACTAGGAGTTTCCTAATCAGAGTGGGTATATAATTGCTTGGGCCCAATGGATCAATCGATATCAGATAAGCCCACATAAAAATCCTAACAGCTGTACCCTTTGTCCTTACCATGGAAATCCCATAGTCAGAGACTCAGAGTAGAATAATCCATAGTAATTGGACCTAATAATCGCAGCCATTGAAAACCCATAATCACCTCTGCTCCTTGTAATGCAATGACAAAAAAATCTGTGGGGACAGAATGTTGTTGTAATGACATTGTAACATTCGAGCACATTCCCAAACAAGAAAGATACCCCCCATTACCAATCTGATCTTGAAAATTATTGGAAGGAGTGATCAAAAGGCCAAGAAATTTTGCAACTCGTTCTTGAATGAAGTTGTGTATACTACCTCCGTCTATGAGCACTTGAACCCTTTGATTTCTTATGATTCCTTGCATCCTCATAGTCTTTGGAGTTAACTGGCCCATCAGAGCATGCAAGCTTATTTCTGGATAAAAGAAACCGTAATCATCAAAGTCAGAACTCAATTCAATGGCCTTTTCCCATTTGGTAGTCTTCACTTCCCTCACCTTCCAAAAGTAGTAATGCCATTCGATTTTTGCACTTATGCCCAGGATGAAACTTCTCATCACAGTTAAAACACAATCCTTTCTCTCGTTTTTGCTGAATTTCCAAAGGGGTTAGTCGCTTGATGGAATTTTATTTGCATTAGTTCCAATAGATGGTTGAAGTGAAGGCTTTGGACCAAGAATAGAATTGTGAATTCCAGATCGGGATTCCCAAGATTTCACTGGAATCCTTATTTCAGCCAGCCTATCTTCTTGCAGACAAGCTAAACCGATGGCATGATGTAAGCTAACGAGATGATGTGCTAAAACTTCTCTTCGAAGCTTTGGTTTAAGGCCAGAAATGAAGCAACTTCTCAAAAATTGTTCAGACAAACCATCGACCTTGCTGGGCAAGGATTCAAATTGTGTTTGGTATTCCATCACGGTTCTTGTTTGCACTAACTTTGAGAGTGCCCCTTGCGGGTCATCATAAGTGGATGGCCCAAAGCGAAATTTGAGGGCAGACTCAAATTCGGTCCAAGAACGAAGCTGCCGATTGTGATACATCCACTGAAACCAGTTAGATGCAGGTCCCTCCATGTGGAAAGAAACTAATGTAAGCTTGTGATCCTCAGGGGTTTTGTGAAAAGAAAAATAATGTTCTACCTTGAAGAGCCAATCAGTGGGATCTCCCCCAAGAAACCTAGGAAAATACATTTTGATAGTTTTGAATGGAGAGGCCTGTAGATAACAAATTTTGGCACGCCCCGACCCTATTTCAAAAGAAAAAAAATGATAATTGGCAACAGCTAGTGCGGGCCCATTTCCAATTCCGCTGGGAAGGAAAGAGGACCCACCTCCAATCCCACATGGAAGAAAAGAAAGACCCCATCGAAATCAGAAAAAAAGATAAGAATAAAAAAAATAATAAAAATAACAATCACAATAAGAAAAAAAAAAAGAAAGGAAAAGACAAAGAAAAGGAAAAAACCGAAAAAAGAGAGGGAGAGTCTCTCTCCCAAGTTTGAAGGGATAAGAGAGGGAATAAAAAAGAAGACAGGGGCAGAATAGGAAAGAAGAAGAAAAGAAGGGCGAGGAGAAAGAAAACAGGGAGACTCTCTCTCTCGCGACAGCTCGGGTTTTCACTCACCACTTCAAGAGAAGGATCGAGATGGGGGGAGAAGGGAAAACCGTTACAACTCTTCTTCTCCCACCAATGCTAAGTGAAGAAGAAGGTTCGAGAAGGGAAGAAACCTATAAGAAGAGGAGGAGGCCGCCAGTTTCAGGAAGGAGGATTTCTTTTCTATGCTGGGGGAGCAGTTTTCAGAGGGGGAAAGAATGGGAGATTGAGATTTTTGAGGAAGAAGACTGAGGTTTGGAGAAGAGGTAGCAGAGGGTTTTGTTCCAGAAAACGTAGAGAGAAGAAAAATCTTGGAGTTTCAGAAAAGGCAAGAGAAATGAGAACGGTTTTGTTGAAGGAAAGGAGTTCTTTTCGGTCGAGGTTCGGTTTGCAGATCGATAGAGCTCTGATCTTCATTCCTTTTGTCAGAACAAACCCGATTGCGATCGTGCTTGCTCTGCTCTTGATGCTGCTCATGGATTGAGCGATCTACTTTCTTTATTGGTATTTCTTTTATCAATCACAGGTATGAGTTCTATTTGTATTGACAATGTCTCTTGTTGTTTCTTGACTGGATTTGTGCCTTATTTCTTGAAAGCTTATCTTGATTCATCATCGACTGATCTTGGAATTAGATTCTCTCCATTGCATATTTTCTTTTCTTCTTATTTTAAGGTCTCATCCTTCCTATGATTCATGATGCTCTCCCTGTAATAACCTCTCTTACCTATGCTTTTCTGTGGGAATTTCTATTATGCTTGCAAGGTCTCTGTCACAATCTGATTCCAGATTATCATTAGTTTTTGATCCTCTATGTTTATAAGGCTTGGTGTGTTGGATTTATGAGCTAAATTAATTATTCGGATTGATTAAATGGGTGAGAGTCAAATTGCATGAACCGGTTCGGTCCACTCTCAAGCTTAGGGATATGCTGGCTCAACCCATTGTGGTTTAGGGTTTTGAGTGCAGGACAGTATTATAAATACTAGGATTTTGGGTCCCTACAACCATTATTCACTCTTCCCCACTTTACCACTAAAGTGAGAGAACCAAGGAGGTTTAAGGGGTTGTAGAAGATCCATAGCCAAGCCAAGAGAGCGAAAGTGGGAGTGACCAACATCAATCATCTTCAGCATACTAGGTGAAAGGTACAAATCGATCCTCCATAATTTTATTAGATTCGTGTTCTTGTTTTTCCTGTGTGGTTTCCTCCATAGGGTTTCAATCTCAAACCCATAGGGAGTTCTAACAATTGGTATCAGAGCAGACCACATGGGACAAGAATCGATTGAATTTTTCTTGTACATGAAGATTTTGATTATTACTTAAAACCTGATTTGATTAAAAATCATGAAAATCATAAAAATCGTAATTTTACCATCACTTAAAAATCCTGTATGGAAAAACTTTCTTCACGAAAGTTGTAGATCACGAGAATACGGTCGCGGCGGTATGCCGCAAGTCACCGGAAACATCCGTACGCGCCGGCACGCGCCACCGGAAACCGGCTGCCGGAGGAGAGAGAAAAAAAATTCAAAAAAAAAAAACGGCGGCGAGGCATCGCCGGTTCAACTCGAAAACCCTACCGATTCGAACCGGTGACACAGTGGGTCAACTCATATGTACTATTTGACTCGGTCAAAGGTTGACCGGGTCGTTGACCAATTGACCCGAATTTGACCCGGAATTCATATGGCCGAACCGGTTGGTCTTGATTGATTTAAAAAAAAAAAGACTTGTTTGGTTTTTGTTCATTTTGGGTTTTTATTTAAACTACTTTAAATTTCATTTAAAGGTTCGTTTTAAGGCCAAATTGAAATCTGTTTTTTGCGTTGGATTCCTTGTTTCGGGCCACATTTAATGATCTAATTTTTAATATGACATATTTATTTGAAATTTTATGTTGTATTTGTTTCAATCATTGAAACAAAAGGGCGTTTTTATTTAAACTACTTTAAATTTCATTTAAAGGTTCGTTTTAAGGCCAAATTGAAATCTGTTTTTTGCGTTGGATTCCTTGTTTCGGGCCACATTTAATGATCTAATTTTTTAATATGACATGTTTATTTGAAATTTTATGTTGTATTTAGTTTCAATCATTGAAACAAAATGGCATAAATCAATGCTTTGAAAAATATATATGTTATTGGTTACCATGAAATTGAGAAGTTTTTTTTTTAAATTGAGATATGTTAATATGGAAAAGGGTGTAAGCTTCCGCTCATTCTTAGTTGCAAAGTAATTTTGCTTTAGGAAACCATGAAATGATGAGGTGGAATCCACCAAAGTGGTACATCTTATTATTTCATGATTTTTCACAGGGAAACAATGTAGGTGACATTTGCCCAAAGGTGATGTCACCAAAGTTAAGAAAATGACAGTAACCTAGAGGTTCCTAAGCCCAAAGGTGAGGGGATTTCAAAAGTTATTGTTCTTTTCACAGTAAATATAAATTTACAAGAGGACCAGTGCATTCTTAGCCCAAAGGATAGGAATGTAGTTGCGGTTGTGACTCTTGTATAGTTATTGTTGTCCTAGTGACATATTTATATGTATGTTTTGAACATAAAGATATATATTTCCAATGGGAAAGATATGATAGAACTGAGTGAAACCCACCAAAGTGGTACATTCAATTCGATTGTATCTTCCCCAACAGTAAAGATGATACTTTCCCAAAGGTTATGTCATCAAGGTTTGAGGATAATTATCCACATTTCAGAAAGGGACATTAAATTTGGAGTTCTTTTGCCCAAAGGTGATTGAATTCCGAAGTTAGTGTTGTTTTCACAGTTAAAAGAAGAATATAAGAGCATCAGCTAATTCCTGTCCCAAAGGATAGGGATACATTTTTAGTTGTAACTCTTATTTAAAATATATTGATAGTATTACATGCTTTTATATTATGATTTATATTTTGATATTTGGCATGTATTGTGTTCTTGTTACTGCTGTAGTAAGATGGCCATTCCCTCAAGTTATGTGTCTTCCATCCCAATGCTCACTGGTAACAACTATCAAAAGTGGGTGGAAGAATTAGAATGGCATTTAGGTCTTCTTGACTTAGACTTGGCACTTAGGGAGCCTAAACCTGAGCCTCTCACAGACTAGAGCAGAAGTGCTGAAAGGACCAAGTTTAAGAAATGGACTGAAGCAAACAGAAAGTGCATACTGGTTTTAAAAAGGGCAGTTCCTGAAATCATACGTGGGAACATAGAGATCAAAGACACTGCAAAAGAATTCCTGGATGCTATTAAAGGTAGATTTCAACACAACAAGAAAGCTGAGAAAACCACATTGATGACCAGGCTAATGAATACAAGGTATGATGGATGTGGGAGTGTTAGAGAATACATTTTGGGTGTAGCTACTGATGCTGGTAAACTTAAGGATCTTGAAATACAGATCGATGAAGAATATATTGTACACATTGCACTGAATACCCTCCCTAGTCAGTATAAGGTTATCCAATCTACCTACATTGCACTGAAGGACGATTGGAGCCTAAATGAGCTCATTTCCATTTGCACTCAAGAGGAAGAAAAATTGAAACAAACTAGGTTTGAGAGTGCACATGCAACTTTCCACAAGGGATCTTCTGGTGGACCAAGCAGAAGGAACAAAAATTTTTCCAACAGAGGAAGCGTCAAGCCATATGACAGGACTAATAGCTCTCAAGAACTTGACACATCTCAAAAGGCTCAGGATGAAGAGAATACCAACGACGTAGAGTGTTTCTGGTGCCATAAGAAAGGACATGTGAAGAAGGATTGTTTTATTTTCAAGAAATGGTTAGAGAAGAGGAAGAATTCTGGGGTTGATAAGCAGGATGATACCAAGAAAGGGTGAGGTAGAATGATCACCAGTAATTGAGAGCAAGTAAAATTTGGTCCCATCAAGTAGTTAGGATTTCTTTACATACAGTTATTTGAAATGCTTGATTAGTGGGAGCTTTGATTTTGTTTAGTATTTGTTTATGTTTTGAACCTTAGCCTGTATGTTTTGGGACACAGTTTGATGAATTATGGTTAAGTTTTAGCATTTACATTATGCACAGTTATTTATTGAAATATTTGGTTTATGATTTCATTTAAGAATGTTTTTATAGGCAGTAATTGTCTTGGTTATAGGTAATATTTTGCCACAGTTCAAAAGGTAATGTTTGCCACATTTTAAGACAGTATTGTCACAGTTCATAGGCAATATTTGCCACAGTTTATAGGCGGAAGGCCACAGTTAGATATTAACCACAGATCAAAGGCGATTTGCCACAGTGAAGGTTAATATCACAGTTAAGGACCTACATGGAATGACAACAGTGTAATTTGAGGATATGTCAATATTTCTGTGATGGTATCCCACATAGATTCGTGTTAAGAAACTTACTTATGTTTGTAATAACAGAAAGTTGTATGCCGTATATTGAGGTGTATCTTCTGCTGTTATTCAATGTGAGTGGTTTTTCAACTGAATCACAGTAAGAGTGGTTAATGTAATAAGATTCTATGGCCACACCAATTTAA
>NC_056561.1:29854535-29862469 GCF_013358625.1 Macadamia integrifolia | reverse complement strand
TTATTGCTATCCTTTTCCCCCAAGGTTCATGGCTAGTGTATGTGTTGGCTTTGCCCCTCCTAGCCATAGAACCATCAATTTATTGTTTTTATTTTAATTGTCTCCCTTTCCCTAAAGCCAAGTAGAGTAATCCTTGTAAGAGTGACTCTCTGGTCAAGTAGGGAAGCTCATATTATGATGCATTCCTCGGGCTAAGTAGAGAAACCTACTTGTGAGTCTCTCTTTAGCTTTCTCCCCTTCCTTTTACTTTATTTTTATTTCAGCATTTTTTTTCCTTTATTTTTTTTAATTGCGTGGGTTGTTTATTTTCACTTATTTATTTATTTAATTTTAATTGCGTGGTTTGCGTCTTTAAATTCTTAGTCAACGAATGGTTAGGACATTATTTTAGATACATATGTTTAGGACGGTAGTTAGACTTAGATCACAACCATTAATAGGTTCACTTTCGCATTATTAAAAGAAAAAAGAAATAAAGTGGCTGCTCTCTCTGAGTTCAACCCGTAGCTACACTGATCCGTACGCTTGCGGTTACATTTAAAATCTCAAACAGACTCTAAAAAAAAAAAAAAGTACCAAGTTCAAGCACATAATTGGTCTATCAGCACATTACGCTAATGGGGAAATTAGAATTTTCAAATGAAAAAGGGAAACGCAAGCAGACTTTGATACCACAAAATTGGCCAGAAACCCACTAACAAATGGATTTTGATTGTATTCCAATAAAATGAGAAAATATATATATATATATATATATATTTTTAGTGAGAAAATGACTAGTACTTTGGTGGGGTGAAAATTTCAATTACAAAGTGGGAATAATTGGCACTATAACTTAATAATGTTTATTTTTTGGGAAAAGATTCCTTGAAAGGCAGCATGGCCTTAGTGCCAATGCTGGAGTCAATGGGAGCATGCACAAAATATCAATATTGGTAGGATTTCCAGCTTTCATGAGATTTGGGGTAGTCATTTCACCTCCTCTGTCTGGGTGGAGGGGCCAAACTGCATTTCAAGCTTCTTTTTCCTTATTTTTTATTTTTCAAACTTGTATTGCATTTTATTGTCAAACCAATGACTAGTTAAATTAGGAAAAATATTATTATCCCAAGGGTTTGATATTTTTTCAAACCTCACAAGGCATCTAATCTGCCATGTTGACAGACAATATTTCCATTCCAACCGTTGGATAAAGAGGACATTATCTAGATTAGCCAAGTGTCAAATTTCAGAGTATAAGTAGGAAACGACAAATTAAATAGAAAAAACCGTGAAAATGAATGACTCAAATCTATCTTTCGACTTCTTGATTTCACAAATAGTTGTTAAACCAATTGTTATTCTCCTTTTTTGCTAATAGTAGATTTTCAACATATGTAAACGTAGTACATCTGGTACAAATTAAACAAACAAAATAAGCACAACGAAAGTTTCTAATGATAGATCATCATCATGAAATGATGATTATAAAGGTAATTCTACAATTTATGTAAAATGACTTGGGCACCATATTGTGGATGAAGAGTTAATTCAACAGTAGGAGCATGTGCATATGATGGAGCAAGTGCAAAAGAAAATCGTTGTAGAATCATTGCTAAAGCCATATTTGCTTCTATTATTGCGAAGTTCTGCCCAATGCATATTCGAGGGCCCCAACCAAATGGGAAAAATGAGACTTTATTCTTTGTGGCCTTTGAGATCCCTTCTGCAAATCTCTCTGGTTTGAATTCTTCTACATCTTCACCCCATACTTCATGATCATGGTGAACTAGGACTATAGGTAACATTAACTGTAATTCCAGGGGGCAAAGTTACTTCTCCTAGTTTTGTGTTCTTGTATGTACACCGACTAATAAATAACGCTGGTGGATATAATCCAAGAACCTCATACAAAATCATGGTAACCTGCAATGGAGGATTAAGAAAAAGGAAAAAAACTTAGAAAACTATGGTCTAAATTTAATATACTCTATACGTCTAGTTAATGCATGGTATATTATCTAAGACTGATGGGCAAGCATGTCCTTACAATTTTGAGGTGACTTAGTCCATCAAAATTTGGTTTGTTTTTCCCAAAGACTTGTAAGACTTCTTCCCTTGCACGCGCTTGCCATTCCGGATGCATGCTTAAGACAATCATTGTCCAAACAAGGAGAACTAATGTGGTTTCTTGGCCTGCAAAGTAGAATAGCTTACACTCTTTGATGACTTCTTCGATGGTCATCCCTACATTCTTCATGTCATTATTTTCTTGAATTTCTTTATTGTTGGATTCAAGTAACAAGCCTAGCAAGTCATCACTATTGGCTTTTCCAACCTTCATTGCATTTTGTCTTTTGCTGATGATACCCATTAAAAGGTCTCGCGATTCCCTGTTAATTTCTTTCATTCTTTTGTTGCTTTTCGTTGGTAGCAAATTGTAAACATAAATTTTGTAAGGATAAGGATCAAAATTTTGCTACACATCTGAAGCTATTGAAAATGGATATCGGTTTATTTGAACTGATTCAGAATAATGTAGAAATTAATTGAAGTAGATAAGAAAAATGAATTGTACCTAAAACCAGGGATGAATGCAGTCTGCAAAGACTGCATGAGGAGCTTGGCTTGCTCATCCTGTAATTTGAATATCCTTATACCTTCTTCGTAAGAGCTACCAAATGCTGCCCTAGAGATGACATCTCTAGTTAAATTTTGGAGTTCTGGCCATACCTCCAGTTCACAAGACCCTTTCGATGTAACCAATTTCTCCCATTTGCTGACCATCTCATTAGAACTTGTATAAAATGCCGATAACATTTGCTTTGATGGTTAACAAAGATGAAAAAGATACAATCTATCAGCATCACAATAACATGGAAAAGCTACCACATAAACATTATGTAATGTGGGATTTTAAACTATGGAAAGAAAATGGTAGTTCTAAGAAAAGATGTAAATCTATTTTATTATATGCATTTAATATGATTAGAAAAGAAATGTTAAGGATATATAAGCAACCTTTAGTTTTTCCATATGAAAGGCAGGATTGATAATCCTTCTGTGCTTGGTGTTGGGGATTCTTTTACCATATTAAACATATGAATAACCTTATAGTGTTTATAATACAAGAATCATTAACAAATCATAAAAGATTAATCATGAGTGTAAAGATTAATCATGGGTGTAGTCCCTAAACCCAGAACAATAAAGTATCCCATCTTAAATACATAACCATATAGATTTACTATATCTATAATAATCAATGGGACAACCATGACATGAACCATAAATGGGAATAAAAAAGTAACTGTGTCCCATTAAACCTCTGTCCCATGTGGTTAAACATTACTCCCATGAAGATGACAATAACGAACTACGCAAGTGGAGTCCTTCTACTGAGATCTTCTGCAGCCTCTTACTCTAGGGTTTCTCTCTTTCTGTGCACTTGCTCTTGTGAGAAAGCCGTGCTCCCAAAACCAATAAGGCATTAAGTAAAAAATGGCTACAGGGACCGTCAGTATTCTATTTATAATAGAATCCCTAAAATCCTATTCCACTCTCATAATGGAAAGAGCTAGGAGTTTCCTAATCAGAGTGGGTCTATAATTGCTTGGGCTCAATGGATCAATCGGTATCAGTTAAGCCCACATAAAAATCCTAACAATCTCCCACTTGGGCTACACTGATACTGATGTCTTTCCATTGACTCCTGACCAAATAATCCCAAGACTGAACACCACTCAAACAAACTTTGATCTAATCAATAATCTCTACTGTTGAACAATAGTAGAAAATACACCTCAATATACGGCATATAACTATCTAATGTTACAGACAATAGAAAATTATCAATCCAAATCGCCTGGAAACATTTATATAAGGAGTTGATATCATACCTGTGATCACATGAAATATACATTTCCTTATAGGTCCTTTCTTGATCTAAAGATCAGCCTACCTTGAAAACCTCACAGGTAGAAAACTTTGATATTAATCAACACTTGGCAAACTGCCATTTTCTTGAATTAATATCTTACTTTGGCATACCGCCTATGGCTAACTGCCACTTCCATGGATTTAGGTTAAATACCACCATAAATCACAAACTTTGGCAAACCGCCTGTGGTAAACCACCACTTCTTTGGACATAGGCTAAATACCACCATACATCACAAATTCTGACAAAATATCGTCAATTACCTTGGCTAAGCACTGCCAATAAATCTTAACAAGCACAACCTTTAAACTTTGGCTTTTGCCACCATGATATCTTTGGTTAAATGAGATCATAAAACTCCCACTAACCAAGCATATCAAAAACCTCAATAACACCAATGTCAGAAAATATGGCTCTTGAGTACTTTGTCGATAAACTTGGATGACATCACCTTTGGGCAAATGTCACATTTACCCTGGGAAACACACAATTGAACTGAATGTACCACTTTGGTGGGTTTCACTCATTCCTATCATGTTTTCCACATTAGAGATGAATATATGTACAGAAGTGTATGCTTTAATGTGTTTCTTACACAATCAGAGACAACACAAATAAATGAAGCATAAATGTACATAAATAATTCAGAGAACAGAATTTAAGATAAAATCAATTCAAAATTACTCCAAAGTCATTATAAACTTAATAGGGCAATAAAATTGTTCCTATTTCCCTTCAGTTGTGCTTTGTTCAGCAACAACACCTGTTTGGGTTCCCTGAGAGCTAAAACCAGATCAAGTAACCCTAAAAATCTCAGGTATGAATCATACACACCAAATAACCGGGCTAGAAAATTTAATATGTACACCTAGCAGATAAACTACACTATAAATGTACATCTAGCAGATAAAACACACAAGAGTCACAACCGTAACTACATTCCTATCCTTTGGGCTAAGAATGTACTAGTCCTCTTGTAAATCCAAATTTACTGTGAAAATACAATTACTTTTATCACATGTGGGTTTAGAAACCTCTTAGTTATAGTCATTTCCATACATGTATTTTCTTTAACTTGGGTGACATCACCTTTAGGCAAATGTCACCAACTTTGCTGCCCTTGAAAAAACTATGAAATAATAAGATGTGCCACTTTGGTGGATTCCATCCAATCCTTCCATAGCTTCCTAGAAATATACTGTGCAGCATAAAATGTGCGGAAGCTCACACCCAGTTTAATTCTAATATATTTATCCATCATAGGGTGTTTCAAATAAAACATTCAAGTACAAAATGACATGAATATGAATTTACTATATATTTCAGCCATAAATAATTCTTCAATATCATGATAATAATAAATCAATGCAAAACTCCAAATAATTCTTTTGCATGAAAAACAATATAGCACACTGAATTTATTCTCTCACTAGCAACCTAGTATACTGACCTTCTACTAGTAACATCCTCCCACTAGCAACCTAGTATACCGAATTTATTCTCCACTGGTCGAGCCACATAAAATAGCTTAAGATCCATACTTTTATTTTTCCATTTGGTTCAACCAGTCATAAATTAATCCATTTATTGGAGAACACAATTCGTAAATGTGACATACATATACACTTGTTCACATAGGCCCAAAAACAAAAGAAACCAAACATTTATCAATTAATGTTCATAAATAGGTTTTCAGAGAACAATGGCAGTATTTGAGAACTTGATATTGGATTGATCAAAATCGACACTAATCCAACCCAACCAATCCGAGTTGATCCAATCGGAATACAAAAAATAACATATTAAATAAACCTATAACTTATGGTCATAGTGATGAAACCCTCATCCACCCTATTGCCATTGATCAACTGTCCAATACCTTTTAAGGCAAAAATCTTTGCTTTAAAAGCATAATACCAAACTATTGATTTGGTTCTCCTAGTATAGAAAACTAGGTCTTTGAGACATATGTAGACAACCTAGTATACTGACCTTCTACTAGTAACATCCTCCCACTAGCAACCTAGTATACCGAATTTATTCTTCCACCGGTCGAGCCACATAAAACAGCTTAAGATCCATACTTTTATTCTCTCATTTGGTTCAACCAGTCATAAATTAATCCATTTATTGGAGAACACAATTCGTAAATGTGACATACATATAAACTTGTTCACATAGGCCCAAAAACAAAAGAAACCAAACATTTATCAATTAATGTTCATAAATAGGTTTTCAAAGAACAATTGCAGTATTTGAGAACTTGGTATTGGATTGATCAAAATCGACACTAATCCAACCCAACCAATCCGAATTGATCCAATCGGAATACAAAAAATAACACATTAAATAAACCTATAACTTATGGTCATAGTGATGAAACCCTCATCCACCCTATTGCCATTGATCAACTGTCCAATACCTTTTAAGGCAAAAATCTTTGTTTTAAAAGCATAATACCAAACTATTGATTTGGTTCTCCTAGTATAGAAAACTAGGTCTTTGAGACATATGTAGACCTTTATATTCTCAAGCCATTTTTAAAGACATTAGCTTAATGGTTCAATTCAAGGAAGAATAATCCATTCGATATTTAATTAATGCTTGTAACATCAATAAAAATCAATATTACATCACTAACCATTAAACATAACCAAAGTGTCAACTGAACTACAATCTCAACCTTTAGGTCTGGAATGCACTAGTCCACTCAAAAACTACAATGACCATGGGAGCTCTTCAACTTCAAAAATTACTATCACTTTTGGATGCATAACAACTTCTAGGTTAAGGTCTGCCTAGAGTACACTTGTATTTATGCTTATCTTTGATAATGTCGCCTTTGGACAAACATTACCTAAATCCTGCTAACAATTTTCTATGTCTTTGAATATAAGACAAAATCTTTGAGTTGTAAACCTATTGCAGTAATCTTAGATTTTACCACTTTGGTGGGTTCCATCAATTCCACTGCAATAGCTTACAACTACACTTGGCAGCTTAAATTTGTGGGTTATTTAAACGTGAACTAAATATCAATTTACATGTAAAAGAACAAGCATATAACTGTTAACAAAATAAACATTACAATGCTCAATTATTAATTACTTTAAGAGTGTCAACCGGAACTACATTCCTAACCTTTGGGTCTGAAACATACTGGCCCACTCAAGTTTTTGCAATTACTGCGAGACATCTTCTAACTTTCGAAAAGTACCGCCATCTTTGGATGGAAAATATCTTCTAGGTTTTGAAATCCCTATTCTATTTTTCACTTGCTTTAACTTTAACATGTATTTGATAATGTCACATTTGGGTGAACATTAACAACTTTGCTACCAATCATTATTCTCTGTCTTTTCAAACAAAGAAGGCTTTGATTTGTATTCTATTACAATAAGGTTGAACTTTACCACTTTGGTGGATTCCACCCAATCTTATTGTAATAGTCTACAAATTCATTCCAGTAGCTAAAAGTGAGATTATTTAAGCATGAATAAAAAATATTCATAAACAAAAGCATGAACTACATTATCAAGAATAAACAAGTTCATATTCTGATATGCAAGTAATGTATGAGTTGATTTTCTTTTATTTCTTCCAATTAATAAAAAAATCATAAAGAATCATTAACCACCCATACTTGTAACTTATACAAAACAAATCATAAAAGTTGATCAAAACTAGGTTCATAATATATCAAAACGAAGAGCACGAAAAACTGGACTCAACGCAAAAAACCAGGGTGAAAAATTCTTCACCGTTTGCACGTACGAGCCATTTGAAGTTGCAGAACTAAAAATAGATCAAAATCAATCTAGTTTCCCAAACCAACCGGTTCGGTCGGCCGGTTCAGGCATATTGATTCTGGATCAAAATCTGGGTCAATTGGTCAACGATCTGGTCAACCTTTGACCGAGTCAAACAGAGTTGGTCATGAGTTGACCCACTGCACCCCGGGTTAGGGTTTCCGAGGTGACCCGGCGATGACTTGCCGCCTTTTTTTTTTTTTTTT
>NC_056561.1:29854420-29854515 GCF_013358625.1 Macadamia integrifolia | reverse complement strand
GTAGTTATTAAAAATAAAAATAAAAAAAAAAAAACAAAAACAAAAACAAAAACAAAAACAAAAACAAAAACAAAAACAAAAAAAACAAAAAAAAC
>NC_056561.1:29851334-29854400 GCF_013358625.1 Macadamia integrifolia | reverse complement strand
CCCCCCCCCCCCAAAATATCAAGTCTAAATCATGATTAAAGTGAATAAACTATACTACTATACTTTGAAAGCATGCAAAATTGTATAGTAGATTCTTTGAAATTAAGATTGTGTTTGGAATGATTTCCTAGAAAACATTCAAAAATGCTTACTAATATAAAATGTCATACATCCCATAGGTTCCAATCAAAATAAATTTGGATGATTGATGCTAAGAAGGTAAAATACAAATTGGATCATATGACTGAGTTTAGCTTTAAAATTTAATAGATTCTCAATCCAACAGGTATATAAAAAAACTATGTGATTCCTAGGGAAAATGTATTACAAAAGAAAAATAGGAGAAAAGTACCAACAGGATCCAATCCATGAAGCATGCATGGGTCACCAAAACCACTCCAATTTTTCCGAAGTATGTGTATTAAAATACCATCAAATGAGAGAGAGAGAGAGAGAGAGAGAGAGAGAGAGAGAGAGAGAGAGAGAGATATGAAACTTGAGTACCAGAACAGTAGCTTGAATTATGCCAGTGAGATTAACCACTAAAGCCATTCATTATAGGTGGTTGATTGGAAAACATGGAGAGATGACTGTGTTTTTAACAAGGTTTTTTATATATTGAGAAATCATATAATCGGTTACCTAGTCGAGTTCTACGAGTAAGAAGAGGAATGATACCATGAACTCAATTCCTTAACTAATACTTCAAAGTATAATTAATGTTGACACTACATGAATCTTGTCATTCCATCTCTCAGTAGGACCATATCTTTATTTGAATCATAAGCATTAAGCACATAAACTGGAACAGAATAAAAAAATAAAATCAATAAAAGAAAAAAAATTGGATTTGCAATTTATTAATTCTGTCTAATAATTAAGAATTTTTATGAATGATATTTCTTTTGTTGCTAAGTAGGGTACATTGAAGAATCCATTTTACAGGCAAACATGCAATGGTTGTGTTTCTTCTTCCTGCTGCGCCTTCCTTTACTTTAACCGAGAAGGGAAAAGAGGAAAGAAAAAAAAAAAAAAAAAAAAAAATCACAGGATATCCAACGGTCGAAAAACCATGAAATCACTAGTCTCCCCTAAGACTCCAACGTTTACAGTCTCTCTCTAACGTTACAAAACCTCTGCAACTCTCTCTCCAACCCTCCAACTTCTCTCTCTCTCGCTCTCTCTCTCTCTCTCCTCTCTCTCTACAGCTGCTCTCAGCTTCTCTTCTATCTCTCAAGCAAATTTGAAAGATATCGAATTGAAGATCAGCTCAATTGATATCCTGGTTTTCCAAGCTCCTTGTTTAATTATTTTGTTTCTGTTTCTTCTTGATTACCCTTTTCTATTTCCATTTGTAGATTCTTCATAAGAGAAATGGAGCCACCGAAACTTGACTGGAAGAAAGTCAGACTCTAGATTTGTTGAGAACGAACTCTACGAGCACAAAAACGCTCCTGAATGGATCGATTTCACTGCTCCTGAAGATTATGTAGACGATGAAGCCTGGTTTTGTAAGCCAGGTAAAAACCTTTAACAGCTTAATCTATGAAAAGAGTAAATGGCCAAAGTCCAGTTTTTTCTTGCTCGACAAAATTTTCTCTCCATATTGTCTGCACCAAAAGACCGCTGCAGATTTCAATTTTTTTGTTCTTCCTTTTGGCTCCAGAGATGCAAACTTAAAAAGGAGAGGTCTTATCTCATCTTGAAATTCATGAAGTACAGATTCAAAATCCGAGATTACTGCAGAATCTAAGCATCCTTATTTATATTAGCAAATAGATCAAACCATAACAGAGAGAAAGTGAAACTCACTAGTAACTCTATTGCTCGTGCCCTTGCTTTCCAACGAAAATCGATGCAAAGTAACCTTTCAGAATCAATGAGTAAGCTTTTGCAAAGTAAGCTTTCAAAAGAGAGGGTAGTTCGTGAGTGGAAGGAATAAGATGAACAAAGATTGAAAGAGAATGGAGGTTATGCGGTTATCACTTTGAGAAAGAGTTTGAGAGCAAGAGGGAGATCTGGAGAGAGAGAGAGAGGAGAGGGAATGGAAGTAACGGTTCTCACTGTGAGGAAGAGTTTGAGAGAGAGAGAGAGAGAGAGTAGCGGGAAGATGGAGGGAGTGAGGCGGCACCATGAATTAAGCCGGGAAAATTAAATTTCCTCTCTTTTTGGGTGGTCGTCATATATATTTTGTCATCTTAAACGTTTTTCGAGAGAGTTAATTTTAAGTCTGCCCAATCCCATTGCACTTTTACCAAACAAGTTCGATTATCAAATATTCTGCGACCGCAATTTTCCGTCATGGAAAATTTATAAAAGGTGACATATATATTTACCATCTTCGAAAATAATGTTTGGTGACAATTTTATTTTTTCCGTGATCTTAAACTAAAGGTGTCAATTTGACATTTATACCAAAAATTGATACCAAAACCAACCGTTTAAAATCGTACTGATCGAACCAAAGGAATTTCAGTATGATTTTGGTATGGAAAAACATAATCTTTTTTGGTTCAGTTTGATATTGATATTGACCATTCGATATACCGAACCGAATACCAACACTTCTTGAGAAACTACCAAAACATCAAAACTTTTATTTATTTGGGTAAAAGGCAAAAGGCCCAAAAGGTCAAAAACTCAAAACCAGAATTCAGAAATAGAGATACCCAAAGTTATTCTTTTTATTTTTTATTTTTGGGGGATAGAACTCATTTAAAGTGAGTTAAATTAAAACCATTTGTATACCGAAACTGAACCGTACCAAAACCGTACTGAGTCGGTTCGATATCGGTATTGCAAACTTAAAAATGTTAATAGTATGGTACGGTATTGGTATCTAATATTAAGTTTCGATACCGTACTGAAACCAAACTGAATACAGGAAACCGTACCGATTGACATCCCTATCTTAAACTAATAAATGGTGATGGTTAGTTTTCTACCATCTCTATAAATAATATATGGTGACGGTATGAGTTCAATCGTCACCCAAAATAATTTTATGAAGAAATTAAAATTTTATATGGAGTGTTGGCAAATTTTCCCTTTTTTTTTTTTTTATAA
>NC_056561.1:29835720-29851314 GCF_013358625.1 Macadamia integrifolia | reverse complement strand
CCCCCCCCCCCCCCAAAAAAAAAAGAATCTCTCCAATAAGATTATGTTACACATTTAAATATTTAATAATATTCAATGAAGTGTGCCTAAATCGACATGCATCCTGAGTTCGACTCCTTTTATCCCCATGAGACTAGTCCCACAGTTTCTATGGTTCTCATAGGACCTAGTGCTGACATGACTCATGTTTGTGGGGGAATAACTGTGTTTGGGGGATTAGTTAGGTCCAAAGGTCCTTGTTGAGAGAGAAAAAAAAATCTTTTGGAATATTCTACAGTAAACCATGCAAAAAAAAAAAAAAAAAAAAAAACCCAAGCCCCTCTGAATTTGTTATTTCTAAATCAGGTATGTTCAGGAAACCAATCCCTCGAATCTAGAAAGTGGTCTGAATCTGAGGTTGAGATCCACTCTGAAGTGATGAGTAAATACAGAATATTTTCAGATTTGAAGAAGTGAATTTCTAATCCCTTCAAGTGGTTCTCTAATCCACTAAGCCCATAGTAGATAGTAGATGCAACCACCAACTCTGAGCTCCGTAGAACCCCAAGTACTAAGAAATTAAAATTGGTTCTCTATGCTATGGCCCCTTTCGAGTCCCCAGGCCTAGATGGCCTCCAGTGTTTTTCCAAAAATACTGTGACGTGGTTAATCATGACTTTGTGGGTCAGTGAGATGTGGGGGATTGCAAAGGTAGAAGGCCCCCTTGTGTAGGGGGTGTAGGGGAGCGAAGCCTTGCCCAATTTTTTTTCACTTGGGGATCGGTTACTAAGGGCAATTTAATACTTTCTGGCATTAGGGTTTTACTATATTTGTAGCAAGGTTTCTTTTTCTAAAGGTAATATGAGAAAGGTGTGAGGATGAACACTGTAATACTATTTTTTATTGATAATAAAACAGAATCTCATCTCACCATGAATGTAGGCAAATCTAGCAAAACCATGTAAATCTTTGTACATTGCGTGATTGTTTGTTTTCGTTTTTTCATTCTTTCTGCATCATTTTAGGGTTACGTTTTTACAAATCACACTACTTCCCTCTCTCATATTCTTTTCGTTGATGATACTCTTGTTTTTGGAAGCTGATGAGCACATTTATGTGTGACATCTAAGTAGTAAAGTATGCATTTTTACATATTTAGAATGGAGCTACCGTGAGTTTTACTCTCTTTTTGCAAGTTTTGTATTTTAAAAGCTTTAAGTATTATTAGGTGTAATATCTCTCCAACAACAACTATCTAGTGTAGTTGGTGAGCTATGGTGTGCAAAATTTCCTTATTCACCAAGACGTCTCAACTTCGAATCTCATAGGATTTGAAGAGAGTGAGAAAAAGAAGAGAAAAATAAATTAAAAAAAGGGAAAGAAAATAAGCAAAAAAATTATAAGAAATTTCTCCAAGTTTATTTCTCTCTTCTCTTTCCTCTACTTTAACACTTTTGATCTCAAAAGATCTTACCTACCAATTGTGGATTTTTTCCTTTTAGAAAAGAAAAATTTGTTACCCTACCTCCCCATTCTCTATAAATACAACTCATGTAAGAGGAGGGGGGATACTTTATTCTTCTTCTAGGGTTTTTTTTTAGTTGCTCTCTCTTTCTCTCTCACTCTCTTTAGTTTTAGTTCTTCTTTGTTTTTACTTTAATCACTTTTGTAATAGTTTTTTATTTCAATTAATGCAAGCACTCTTTTATTTTTATTCAACCTTTTTATGTTTATGATTTATGCAATTGAGTTGTAATTTTTAAGTTATAGTTCTAGGCTAAGATCTAGGTGACAAGATCACGAGCCGTGGAGCATCTTTTTTTTTCAAGTTTAGTTTTTTTTTTTTCAAGATTTGTTTTTTTTAGGTCTAGAAATTTCAGATTTAGTTCATTCCAGGTCTGGTTTTTTAGGGTTGGCAGTATCTCAAATCACCAAAGCTCTTAAGTTCAAGCATTGATTCAGGTAGGTAGGCTTATTCAATAGTCTTCTCTCCCCCCTCTCATTATCTCTTCTGACTACCATTTTTTTCTTAATTTAGGATTTTAATTTCAGTCATTACATTATTGCTTTCCCTTCTCTCTAGGGTTCATAGCTAGTGTATGTGTTGGCTTTGCCCCTCCTATCCATAGAACCATCATTTTATTATTTTTATTTCAATTGCCTCATTTTCCCTAAAGTCAAATAGAGTAACCCTTGTAAGAGGAACTCTCTGGTCAAGTAGGGAAGCTCATGTTATAATACATCACTCGGACTAAGTAGAGAAACCTACTTGTGAGCGTCTTTTTAGCTTTATCCCCTTTCTTTTACTTTATTTTTCTTTCAACATTTTTTTTTCCTTCATTGCTTTTTAATTGCGTGGTTTGCGTATTTCAATTATTAAATGACGAATAGTTAGGACGTTATTTTAGATACATATGTTTAGGATGGTAGTTAGGATTATATCACAACCATTAATTGGTTCACTTTCACATTATTAAAAGAAGCCAAAAATAAAGTGACTGTTCTCCCTGTGTTCAACCCGTAGTTACACTAATCTGTATGCTTGCGATTACATTTTAAATCTCAAATAGAAGCCTCTCTTTTTGAGATTCATAACCTCAAGGAATGTTTGAATTTGTTTTGTTAAGCAAGTGGCAACAAATAAATTTGCAAAAATCATCCCTCATTTTCAACCCTAACACTAATCCCATAATCAAGAGATGGTTCTATTGAATTCTCAAAATCCCATATGGTGATCCTCCAGAGAAGTATCTCAGCCTCCCTACCCAATGTTGCATCTCAAAGCTAGATCTTTTTAGGGAAATTAACGAGAAAGTGAGTGGTGAACTTCAAAGTTGGAAGCAACAATTACTATCGTAAGCAAGTAAGGAGGTGTTACTAAAATCGGTCACCATGACAATGCAAAAATTTGTAGCTTTCCGCTTCAAATTGTTTGCTGCTCACCACTCCAAGAGGATTGCTGGATTCCCGTCTCTCTCTCTCTCTCTCTCTCTCTGTAGAGATCAAAGATGTGAGTATATCACTGAGCTGATTGACCGCCATAACAGAAGATGGAGAGATGACATATTGGACAAAATCTTCATCCTGAGGACACAACAACAATCAAGAATATTAGATTGAGCATCTCTTCTCTAGATTTTTAGGTATGGGGAGCTTCTAGAGACATTTTCTACTCCGTGAAATCAGCCTATCATTTCATTTGCAATCAAATTGATCACAAAGCCTCCTCTTCCCCATCCACTTTTGATCGTGAACATGGTAATCACACTCCATAATATGTTTGGAGGAAAATTTGGTTCGCTTTTACATTTTTAAAGATTCGTAATTTCTTATGGTGGGGTATCTTCTGATGGCCTCATCACTACCAATGGTCTTCTTAGGCGTAAAGAACTCCTACCAACCCTAGCCGCCAATGAATCTCCACATCATATTCTTCTCGATTGCAACTTTCACAATTTCTTTATTTTATTATATACTAAGAAATATTAGCAGCATAGCTGACTCCTTGATTCAATAGAAAATCTTATTCATTGAGTACAAGACGTCTTTGACTTTCTTTTTTCCTCTTTAGTTATTTGATTTATGTAATTTCGAAGCCTTGCCCTGGTCACGTGACTCACGTGTAAATAAATAGATCTATTTCTACTAAGGCTATAGTTTATATTTGAATTTATTACCTATTTTTGAGAAATCATTTGTGACAATATATTATCTGTCACAAATAATAACCGTTTGGTTACTTTTTATACAATAGATTACATAATGAGAAATAAGTTTGGTATGCCTATTTCTATAATTCTAACTTCTGATTTCTCTAAATACTACTCTCTCAGTAATTTAATCAAACATGTGAGATGCTGCAATATATTTTGTGCCCCAACTACTCGGGTTGAAATCGTCTGCAATTCTGATCTCGTACAATTCCGTGAAATACCACCTTCATGGGGTGACACGTGTATTGATACCAATACAATGGTCCAGATCTGATACAACTAATAAAATCTTAAATCAGTGAAGATGCATTTAAATCAGATCTGGACCATTGCATTGGTATCAATACACGTGTCACCCTCTGAAGGTGGTATTTTACGGAATTGTATGAGATCGGAATTACAGACGATTTTTTTCCCAACTACTCCACAGATTCCAACATTTCTTCTTCGTCTTCCTCGAAACCCTTTATCCTTCTTCTTATAGGATTGCTTACATCAAAAGTGAGAAAAAAAAAATGATAAAAGCTTCTCCCGAGTCTCTACTCTGTTATTCAGGTACTGTGTGTTGGAGTAGAGAAAAATTGCAATGGAAAGAGAAGTAGTGAAATGGGAAAGCAAGCCCTCGTGGCAATCTCCTCCTCTTTGGTCGGTGAATCAGACTCCTGCGACGCAGGGGGCGATGTTGTTGCTGTTATTGTTGTTTTGGCGCAATAATAGATGTAGTCGAACTGTCAGAGGCGCCCTCCAATGGCTGATAGGTTTTGATGCGAGGGAACCACTTGAGGAGGTTGAGGAAGCTAGCAGAGGCCACACTTGGGTTGTGCTTGTGATTTTGATCATTTCTCTATTATATTGCCATTTGTGATTCTGATCTTCACACACAGAGAGGTTTGAAATTAAAAACACAAGATCCACCAGGTAGTACTAATCTTCTGTCTATGAGATCTGATTTCAGCCTGATCAGAGAGAGAGAAAGAGGTGAGGATGGAAGATCTGTACTCTATCCGGCCAATCTTGTGGTTCTACCGGTAGGATTGATTCATAAGATTCTTAGATATGTGCAAAATTTTCTCTCGTTCAACAATGAAGGTGGAAAGACGAGGAAGAAGAAGCCCCGTTTTGTAAAATAAGATGAAATGACATTATTAGCCCTCAATAATGTGTTGTAGTGACCACGTACTCATTAAATCATTAAATCATAGTATCAACAATAAGAAATGATTTGTGGTCACAAATCACAAATAATTCTTCAGCAATTTGTTATTTGTGATTTATTTTAATTTATAATAAGAAAAAATATTGGGTATGTCACCGATATCAAGTATGCTAGCATTTCTTGTGTTTATCTTTCTTTTCCCTTTTTCTGAAATGACCTTCACATTATTCCTGAATGATACTCTATCATGTGTTTTTATTGGTGCTATCTACTAGCATATTTGATATCGGTGGCATATCTATTCCTCTCCGTTATAATAAATATAAATATGGATCATAAATCATAACAAATGTCTGAAAAAATAGGAATAACCATGACAAATTGAAACATAAATCAAAACAAAGAGAGCTTAAAACAAGGACGGCCAAACCGCACCCTTAAGCGTTTGTGCTGGCTTCCAAGAAGTTGTTGGACCCACGGTAGACTTTGGTGCTTTCAGTAGCGGTCAGAGCAGTCAAAACCGATGAGACTGTGCCTCTGCAGTCGGATAAGCGATGATAATATGCACTCAGCCAGTCGACTGGACTGTCGGTAGTCGGCAGTCATGTCCACGCGGAACACAAAATTTGTTACAAACGCAATATCAACAACAGGAGACAACCCAAGAACTTTAGATCATGCGCGTGGCGTCACGCGACGCTTGTGTTTTTTTTTTCTGAAAAGTAATCTTGTTAATCTTGTTTTTGGGTTCATTAAAGGCAATCTTGTTATGAACTGCTAATAAACCTCTGCTGCTGTAGTCTCACCCCCACTGCTTCCTCTTCTCCTCCAAATTTTAGGGTTCATGCCTAGCGCCTTTAGTTCTTTTTTCTCTTCTTCTGCTCTCTCTGAGATTTTCAGCTTTTTATTTTTTTTATTTTTTTGCTAGTCCGGAGAAAGGACATTACTTGAATCGGAGATGAATGCGTGAACTCACTCACTCTTGTTTTCAAGATCTTGAATTGGCTTTCCTCTCTTACTGAGATTGGTTAGAGATCTGAGCTCTTACTCTTGCTATTATTGTTTATTCTCCACCTTTTCACCTTCTGATGAATCTTAGTTCAAATACTTCGTTTTGTGAAAAGTTAATTTGCTAGATTTGGTGTGGAATGTGCTGTTTCTATTGATTTATAGCTGCCTAAGATTTCTTGTTACTATTTTCAGACATGAAATCGAAGGTGGAGAACTGAAATTGTTATTTTACTATTCTAGATGTTGAATCAAATTTTTGCTCGTTGTTCACTAGTTTAATCGGTCTATTTCACGCTTAATTTGGTTTATTGCTGTGGGATCTTATAATGCTATTATTTATTTATAATGTTTTTTAGTTTTTGAGTTCTTACACTTCTTCAAAATGGTTTCTTTGAAGCTTAAAATGAGAAGAGAAAATTTAATCTTGTCATACTAAGTAGGCTTCAAGTTGTTACTTTTATGCTGTTTGTGGAATTCTTATTCATTTTCAGTTTCTGGCTTTATGCTCGTCCGTTGAAGCAAATTGGATATTTCACATTGAAAATCAGCTGCGAGAATCAGATCTGGAAGATACTGTTTATTAAAACTGAAACAGTAAATCACGATTGGGGTGAACTTTTCTGTTTTACTGTTCTAGACGTTGAATCAAGCTTTTGCTCGATGATCACTAGTTTAATCTGTCTATTTCATACTAAATTTGGTTTACCACGGTGGGATCTTATAATGCTAGTATATATTTATAATGGCTGTTAATTTTTGAGTTCTTACACTGCTTCAAAAATGGTGTCTTTGAAGCTTAAAGTGGAAAGAGATAAATTCAATATTGTCATACTAAGTAGGATTCAAGTTGTTGCTTCTATGCTGTTTGTGGAATTCTTTTTCATTTTCATTTTCAGTTCTAGTTTCTTGCTTTATTGCTATACTTGCTTTGTGTTCTGTTGAAGCAAATGAGATATTTCATGATGAAAATTAGCTGTGAGAATTATATGTGGAAGATACTAAATTGAAACAGTAGAGTCATGATTGGGATTTACTCATCTGTTATAGGTTATGATAGTAATATATCATCTACATAGTGCCTCAAAAAAGGGGTGGATTGATTTTGATATTGTCTGCACATAAATGATTCAGTCTCCCATCTTAACATAATTTGAGTCCACAAATACATGGGATTGGGCGTCTTCTGTAGAGATTGTACTTTGAGATGCCATTTTTTTTTTCTTTCAATAGCTCTATTGAGACAGTCTGGAATTTATTGCAGGGGTGCCATGGCTATGAAAATGAACTCAGGGGACAGTAGGACTCGGAGCTCTGTGTCTATATTTATTGTTATTGGTTTATGTTGTTTCTTCTATATTTTGGGAGCTTGGCAGAAAAGTGGTTTTGGGAAAGGAGACAGCATAGCTGTAGAGATCACCAAGCAGGCAGACTGCAGTGTCCTGTCAAATCTGAATTTTGAGACGCACCACGGTGGTGATGCACAAGAAATTGACAATTCTGAATCAAAAGCTCAAGTGTTTAAGCCATGCCATGCTAGCTATACTGATTACACTCCCTGCCAAGATCAAAAGCGTGCTATGACCTTCCCCAGGGAGAATATGAATTACAGAGAAAGACACTGTCCTCCAGAGAAAGAGAAGCTGCATTGCCTTATTCCAGCTCCAAAAGGATATGTAACTCCCTTTCCTTGGCCGAAGAGCCGTGATTATGTACCGTATGCAAATGCACCATATAAGAGCTTGACAGTCGAGAAGGCTGTTCAGAACTGGATTCAATATGAGGGCAATGTGTTTCGGTTTCCTGGCGGAGGAACACAATTTCCTCAAGGAGCTGATACATATATTGACCAACTTGCATCTGTGATTCCAATTGAGAACGGCACAGTCAGAACTGCACTGGACACTGGTTGTGGGGTATGTTAATCTTTTTAATCAATTCATTGTCTGGTTTACGATTTTTATTTTTGAGTCACAAATCTAAGCAGCTCGGTTGAATTGAATGACCACCTTGTTGTTAGGTGTTTCAGTTCATACACTGACTATTTCTGATCATGGTTTAGGTTGCGAGTTGGGGTGCATACCTTTGGAAAAGAAATGTAATAGCCATGTCTTTTGCCCCAAGAGATTCACATGAAGCACAAGTTCAATTTGCTTTGGAAAGAGGTGTGCCAGCAGTCATTGGTGTTCTTGGAACCATAAAGCTGCCGTATCCATCTAGGGCCTTTGATATGGCTCACTGTTCTCGCTGCTTGATTCCATGGCATGGAAATGGTCAGTAAATTTACCTACATGCTGCTGTCATAAAGTGTGGAAACTGTAAATTTACCTACATCTTCCTGTCTTAAAGCGTGGAAACTCTCTTTCACCTGGGTTTTTAGATTTTCTCAAACTTATATGATTATGTTCTATGGTTCTTTATTGGTTCTATTATATCTCATTGGCCTTCATTTCTTTTTTTTTCTTTTTTTTCCCGATAGTTTGGCCCCAAGGAGAGTTGAACTCGTAACCACTTAATTTTTAGGTGTTGGTCTTTGCCAACTGAGCAACCCCTTTGGGTTCATTGGTGTTCATTATTATTGTTCATTTAATGTCTGTATCCATTGCATTGATGCTAGAGACTTCCTTCTAATAGCATTTTTTTTTCCTTTGCAGATGGCATGTACATGATGGAAGTAGATCGAGTTCTTAGACCTGGTGGCTATTGGGTATTGTCTGGCCCTCCCATTAATTGGAAGAATAACTATAAAGCATGGAACCGTCCTAAGAAGGAACTCCAAGATGAACAAAGAAAGATTGAAGAGATGGCCAAACTTCTTTGCTGGGAAAAGAAACATGAAAAGGGTGACATTGCCATCTGGAGGAAGAGAGTCAATGCCGAGTCATGTCATGGGAGACAAGATGATTCTCATGCTAATGTGTGTGAGTCCAAAAATGCAGATGATGTTTGGTAGGTCTATGTACTTTAGTATTCTTGGAGCTAGTATTATTTTGTGCCACTTGTGCTGTCATTGAAAATCAAACTAATGCTGATATTATTAAAGGAAACTTCATTGTTGTCAGTGGTTATGCGATATTTGTTTCTTGTTTGTTACTTCAAGCTGAACCTGCCAAGAATAAATGGTTTAGAATGCATATTAAAACTTGATTACTTGACATGACTCCAGCCTGTCCCTTCTTTCAAATGGTTGGATTACCCTTTCACTCGTTTAATCATTTTCAACTTCATAGCTAAGCTGATTTGACTCTGTCAGAAGTTTGATTTCAACTTCATGGACATCTTTATAGCTTCCAATCGACTGTTTCAACATTTTTTGCGATTGTTAATTCATTTTTTGTGGTTTTTATTATTATTATTATTATTTTTTATATATATAATATTTTTTTTGGGGGGGGGGGGGAGGAGGGTTCATCAGTTTCTTAACCACAGGTTTTTGAGTATATCTTGGTTATTGTTAAAAAACTTTTCTGCTTATGTATCAATGTAGGCGATTTTCTAAGTTGCTTCACTAGATAGAAATCAAATTGACTGGAGTTCTGAATTTCAAGATTTTGTTGTATCACTTCACTTTCTCTGTGAACTCTTTCCATATTGGCTACTTAGCTGGCTACCCACAATCTAATTTAGGTTCTATTGATGCTGCAATAAAGAATTCTGAGCATGTGACGGGAAGGAAAGAAACATTTGTAAATCCTTTATTACTCAAGAAAGATAACATTGGAACTGGTTTGAATTTTTTATTTCAGACACTTGAATTTCATGTTATATTCAATCATGATGAGATTATTCTGGGTCTTGATAACCTGCGCAAGGGTTGTTTCAGTTGTTACAATTTACATAACACAAAATGAAGACTCCTGAAGCAAAATTGCCTTCTTGGAGCCACCAGTGTTCTGAGGGTCATGGTGAGGAGTCATCGGACTGATGAGGCTATTGACAAGCTACCAAACACAGTCAGAGAGTTAATATAGAGTAGACTTCAGTCGAATGATAGACAAATTTCTTTGACTGGTTATCCTTTTCTATTCTTTCTTTTTTCGGTCCTTTAAAGTTTGTAACACCAGTATTGCCCTCTTTTATGCTCTTAAAGAAGCTGTAAAAACTGAACTTTACCTTTTGGTGGTGTACTAGGTACAAGAAAATGGAGGTGTGTATAACTCCTTATCCCGAGGTTAATAATCCAGATGAAGTTGCTGGAGGGGAGCTTAAACCGTTTCCCCAGAGGCTCAATGCTGTTCCTCCCAGAATAGCTAGCGGATCTGTCCCTGGAGTTTCTGTTGAGACATACTTGGATGACAATAAATTATGGAAGAAGCATGTAAAGGCTTACAAGAAGTTCAATCGTATCATTGACTCAGGGAGGTACCGCAACATAATGGATATGAATGCTGGTTTGGGAAGTTTCGCAGCAGCACTTGAATCTCCCAAACTGTGGGTTATGAATGTTGTGCCTACAATTTCTGATAAAAACACTCTTGGTGTTATTTATGAACGAGGATTGATCGGCATATATCATGACTGGTAATTACTGAACTTAACAAACTTGATGTACAACTTCTGTCTGTCACTGGAAAATATGTTCGATAGTAGTAAGAACATTTGATAAAGTTCTCGTTTGCATCTCATTCATAGTAATTAGCATCGATAATGTAGCTTTCAGTATAAGGGCCACTTTGACATATCCTTGGTGAAATCTGAACCTTTTTAGTGCTCGTATGGATCTGATATTTGACCTTTTTAACTGCATGAAATTTTTACCCAATTCAAGACAAATGCATTGCTTATGTTGGGCTATACATGCTATTTTTGTTTCTCACAGATTAAACTACCCAAGAGGATTGGCTTTGCTCCACCATTTAAAAGCAATATACTCTCTAGGCAATAAGGCTAATCCCACATCTACATGGTGTGAAGCCTATTAACTCCAATATATCTCTAGGGCCATATCATGTTCCATTTTTTCTTTTTTACTTCAAGCCTAGTTCTGTCTGGGTTTCTGTTGTACGGTTTCACTGTCTACTCACACAGTATTATTCTTGGTTGGTGCAAGTCAGTGGTCCTTGCTGCTCTTGCTATTCACATCTATTTTCTGTATTGAAGTTACTAATAATGGTTTCTTTGTTTGAATTTGCCCCTTCTAGTTTTTCCAGTTTTCCATTTTAGCATCCCTGCTGAGCAATTTTCATTCTATGCATGTTGGTCTCTCTCTCTCTCTCTCTCTCTCTCTCTCTCTCTGTGTGTTAAAGAGATCATTCTTAGCTTGCTTCTTTGTGGGTCGTATTTTCTTGACCCCCTTGAGCTTTTCCCGTAGTTTCTACAATTCTACTATTACTTTCCAAGAAAGTTCTACTCTTTTTTTTTTTTTTTAAAAGAAAGGGAAGAGTCCATGCAATCAATGAGCTATATCACTTTACATGCTTCGAAAAGAATCTCATGTTAATGATAAGTGGCCTGCTCTTAGAGTCTTAGGTAAAACCAGACCTAGGAAAGAAGCAAGCACTAAGCTTGAGTTTATTGCATTGGTTCATAACTCATGCATTCCAGAATTTTACTCTTGATGAGTTGATGGGCATACCGCAGGACATGTAAAGTTCTCTAGAATACTCACTAACACTTGGACCTTCATCAGTTGAGGTTCCTCCACAAATTGCTCTACTGGAAGGAAAACCAGCTTGTTTCATATTGAGTCTCTGATGACACAACAGTCAGAGAGGGTACAAAATTATGTTCGCTGATAATTGAGGTATTAGAGCAGTTCTTTTAAGTTCTGAAATTGCCTATTATGTGGAAGATGGTTTGGATGTTTGCCAAGCCAAAGCTGGGCCTTGTTCAGGACCTGCAGCAGAAGGCTTGTTGGGGAAAGTATAAAACCGTCATCATTGGCATAAACAAAACTGTGCCTGATGCATCAGCTTCCTTAAACTGTATCTGGAAGTCTGTGGTTGTGATATTGCCAAGATTTCTTTATAGTTTAAACCCTAGTGGTGCCCAGTTTTACTTTGTTCAATATGTAGAGTAATGCACTTTTTATTGGTTGTGGTCAGATTATTAAGGTTAATTCTTCCCTGTCCTATAAGTTTTTGTACCTTTTTACTCTCTCTCTCTCTCTCTCTTCTCCCTTTTCCGCTATGACTGGAACCGTTTAGGAACCAATACCGTCCCATCCCATTAGTAAATGGGACTGGGATCTAGTTTTGGTTCTGTTAACTAAACAGGACGGTACTGGGATTGACACCTTTAGTACCGGTACTGGTATAGACCTGTCATGAATATCGGGAATCGTCCCGATTGACACCCTTACCATTACCAACCTTGAAGGAGAACTTTCAGTTAAAATCTACTCTATTTTGAGTCGCCTATTCCAAATCCTTGACACATTCTAGGAATTTTGACCAAAGCAACAATTAAAATTCCCAGAAATTCAGTCAAAGTGAATTAGAATGAAAAATGAAATTTAAAACATTGCCCAATTGACCTGTAAAGTGCTGAGACTTGAGAGTCTTTCCAAGGAATGGGAGAGAGAGTCACTGCAGTTGCATGCTATCTGAAGTAATCCGTGTTTTCTGAATTCAATAAAAAATAAATTCTATCTGGTCTAGACTTAATTGCTTAATTGGTCTCTTTTAGTTTTTTCTCATATCTTGATTCATTCACGGATGTCACTAAATAAAATATTTATGGTTGCAATTTTTTTTTTTTGGATAAAGAAAAAAGCTTTAATTAATAAGCCTTTAAGAATGTGCTTAAAATTAATTCACTCAAATGTGTTCTAGCATGAAATTAGTTTATTAGCGGAAGGGAATTATTTTTTTGAATAGAAAATGTATACTAGTGTCATTCGTGTAATTTTGTGGATCTATTATTCATATTCTATACTTTTTTTTTTTGGTAAGACTATACTCTTACCAATATAAATACATTTACTGAATTTTATTTGAACCATTATAGATAAACCACTTACATCCACACCTAATCTTATAACATATTAAAAAGTTGACTTCTTCTTCTTCTTCTTCTTCTTTTTTTTTTTTTTTTTTTTTTTTTTTTTTTTTATAGTCTACTAGAATAAGACATTGAAAGATAATTAATTTAAAGTATAACATTAATGGAAATGATTAGATTATTTTCCACACCCCTCTTTTTTGGGTGACTCAAAATCCTTTTAACACATTCTAGGAATTTTGACCAAAGCAGCAATTAAAATTCTTAGAAATTCAGTCAAAGTGAATTAGAACGAATAGTGAAATTTAAAACATTGCCCAATTGACCTGTAAAGTGCGGAGACTTGAGAGTCATTCCAAGGAGAGAGAGAAAGAGATTCCATGCTATCTGAAGCAATCCGTGTTTTCTGAATTCAATAAAAAATAAATTCTATCTGATCCAGACTTAATAGCTTAATTGTTTCACTTTTAGTTTTTTCTCATATCTTGATTTATTCGTGGATGTTTCTTCCTCTTTCCTGGTTCAGGTGTGAGGCTTTCTCTACATATCCAAGGACGTATGATCTTATTCACGCCAATGGTGTTTTCACCTTATACAAGGATGAGTAAGTTTTTTGTACTGATTTTGCTGTCAGTCTTGTTCAATTGGATGGTGCTTCCTATGGGTTTGAGAGTTATATGTTTATCGAAAGAAAAATACCTGTCATTTTGCTTAGGAACGGTTGTGCTTCCTAAGACCTGGTTTGGGAGTTAAAACTTGCATATCAGTTGGTTTAGGAGATAATGTAGTCCTCCGAAGACCTAAATTGGGAGTTAAACATATGTATCAATTGGTGAAGATGTATGGCTGGCATAAAGTATATCTTATTCAAAGGCTCTTATCTAGGAGGATCCAGATTTGATGAACTTGGATTTTTAAACCATTGACGCTTCGGGACTTAGGTTTTACTGGATTTCCACCTCCAATCCTAATGATATCTAAATTGGATGGTTGAGTATGATCTGGTCAAGACGTTAAGTTGTTCTTTTGGAGGAATTGTCTTGGGTTTTGATTCGTTCAAGGTTGCAGTATTGAAAGGTTGGAGAAAGGTAACTATGTGTTTAAGGGGAAAAGGTCGGGTATGCCACTGGTATACTGTAAGCTAGCACCCACTGTCCCTCTCCCATGTTTAAGGTAAGGAAACAAAAAGTTGGGGGGTGGGGGACAGGACAAAAGATTCCGTGGCCTTCTCTTATATTTCCATGCCATTGGCAAATACTTTGTGATTGCCAGAAGATTTTCTGGCATCTAAATGAGTTTTGTAATAAAGTTGTTAATTTTCCCCTTTTTTCTGAAATTTGCATGAACAATGCCAGATGTAAGGCGGAAGACATACTTCTAGAGATGGACCGGATCCTGAGACCTGAAGGTGCAGTTATATTCCGTGATGAAGTTGATGTGCTGATCAGGGTGAAGAAAATTGCGAGAGGGATGAGGTGGAATACAAAAATGGTGGATCATGAGGATGGCCCCCTGGTCCCTGAAAAAGTACTGGTTGCTGTCAAACAGTATTGGGTTGTAGGTGGGAAGAACTCAACAACCTCATGATGGAATTGACAAGAGGAACAAGCCAAGGAGGATTGAGGAGGTAATGCTGACCCTAGACTGTCTATTATTTGCGGCTCATGAGTTATAGTCCTTGCTCGCCACCCTGTGCGTTTTTATGGATTAATGGTTGCAGCCTGAGGGAAATAGTTCTGAAGTTTTCTGATGTTTTATTATTAATTGGGTCATGTTCTTTGTTGTAGTCTGTCTCACATAGATTATCCAGTTCCTTTCCTACTAGGTTTATGCTCTGTTTATGTGTAATCTTTCAATATCCGACAGTCGACGACACGAATGCAAAAGGGCAAGCACTTGGCCAAGTGGCTGTCTAAATTTTTGGCCGCGGGGTCTGTTCCATGATCTGTAAACAGATTTATTATTTATGAGCATTCATAAATTCATAAATTACAAGAAAATGGCAACAGTGAGCAGGAAATTTTTGCATTTTGTCCTATTAATATTAGTGAAAGTATTCGTCGTTCATCTTATTGCATTGTGTGAAAGTAGGAGAGACGAGATGTGGTCTTTTGGGTTTGCACAAGACCTCACAGCCAAGAAGTTCTCATAATATGATCCTCTGATTCTGCATTTCCTAGCCTTATTGTTATTTTTTTCTATTTTATCTCTCTTCTCATCTATTCCCTATTTTCTCTTCCCTCCATTGTGGACATATCAAGACCCATTTAGAAATACATGACAAAATATGACAAGGATTTGGATAAGTTTTAGCTGCCTATTAGAAATAAATTGTGATAGCCATTGCATTCAAAATGAAAAGAGATCAGATCTGGATAGATCATTGCAACTAAGAAAGGAATAGATCAAATGGCCTATAGTCAATCCAACTAAGAATTCAGTTTGCAATCCCAAGTGTCCCACAACTCAAATTCTTTTAGCAAGAGAAAAAAAGTTGCCAATCCGATTCAATTTCATTTCGACAAAACTAAAAAAATAGGATCAATGTTAATTCAATAAGAAAGCCTAGCCTTCATAGGCAAACCTTCAAAAGAAAATTTTGAACCTTGGACGGATTTGCAGATTCCAAAGAGTGTTCCACAAAATAGAGTGAACGATTTCTAGAAGTGGAAGAATACGAAAAAAGTCTTGAATCACGAAATAAATGAAAGGCGGCATGTTTATTGCTGAAGACTCCTATCGTAATAGAAAAACAAATCCATTGATCTGAAGTTGGAGTTACACTAAGAGGAAATT
>NC_056561.1:29812622-29829930 GCF_013358625.1 Macadamia integrifolia | reverse complement strand
CAAAGGATTCCAGATGAACTCATAAGCCAAATAAAACAGAGTTTTCCACAAGCAAACAGACGAGGCAGAGGTACAGAGAGAGAGAGAGAGAGAGAGAGAGAGAGAGAGAGAGAGAGAATTGGGGAGTACTAACCTGGCACCCGGGACCCTTCTGGGAACCTCGGCCTCGAACTCACCGGGTAAACCAACAAAAGCTTTGAATCGATCAAAACTAACGTGGGAGACATGGCGGATATCAATCACCAGCCGCTTTCCATGGAATCAATATCCTCCGAACTGGTGAAGCTGATCTTTGCTTCCACTATTCCGCTCTTTCCCTCCCGCAGTGACGATCAATGGAGTGGATATCGTTCTCGTACAACAGCCATCACTTCTTCTTCATCATCATCGTAGTCTGCTTCTTTGACAAAGAAGAGGAAGAACGGCTGGTGGGTAAGGCCTAATGTTAGTTTTAGGTGAAGGGGGTGTGAGAGTTGGAGATTAGCAAGGGAATAAATTTTTTTTGTAAATTATTTTTATTGATAAGTAAACTAAACGAAATTAGAAAAGCAATTGAGGGGAGATAATATAAAAAGAAATAGATTTTTTTTTTCCTAGTAAAAATAGAAAGAGATAGATTATAACAAGATAGATGGAGACAGAAGGAATTAATAAAGAAATAACATAATAAAAGATAGGAAAAGAGTGAGACAGAGAGGAACGCGAGAGACAAATGGGAAAAAAAGTTTGTAAAGGAAAATGGGAAAGTGGGAGAGAGAAACTAATTTTCTTTAGAAAGGGGTGTGAGAGTTTGAGACTAATAAAGAAATTTATTTTTTAGAAAATATCTAATTATAATAATTAAAAAAAAAAAATAGAGCGATACACAAAAGTATAACAAAAATAGAAAGATGAAAAAAAGTTATAATGAAAAAGATAAGATATTTATTTATTTTGATAGGAGGGGACACAAAAATTTGGAACTTATAGAACCCAAGAATCCTTCTAAATATCCACAGAAGCGCCATCACTAATTCTTCAATAGAAAGTTTCTTTAAATAAGGTTAAATGCTCAAAATGTTGCTCCATACCCAAAACCCCTCGGTCTCATAGCAATTATTCTAAGGATCATATCCGCATCTTACTGACACCAACAAAAAGCGGACGTTCACGTCAGTCTATGAAGGAATTGTTGATTCTGTTGCCTTGTTCTTTTCTTTTATTCCTCGAAGTTGGATTGGTGTTTAGTATACCGTATTGTATCGAAAAGAATGCATTGGATGGATGCCCAGGCATTGAGAGAAAGGATGCTTTCATAAGAGAAAAGCATGGGGAGATACTACCTGTGATCCATGGATCTCCAAACAGGAAACCATATCTAAACTCCGTCACTAGTCTATTCTCTTTGGGATTTTCAAACTTAGCGAACTGAAACATATAAATAACTAAAGAAAGGGAAATCAACTGAGACCATTTTAGCTAGTAGATGAGAGTGAGAGCTGATTAAAGGTGTTCTGAAAAAGAAAGACAAAGCTTCGTTCCAAAGCAAGCAAAGAAAACTATAGGGGACCTTTGATGTTATACAAGGATCCAATAAGGATTTAGCGTGAAAGTACATACCTAGACTTAAGTAAGAAGTCCACAAGTTAGATGGACAAAGAATCAGTCTCCAACCTAATTTAATAAGCAAAGCTTTATTATCAGTCAAACTATCATGAAGTCCAATGCCCCCATAACAGTTAGGTTAACAGACTTTCTTCCAAGATAGGAATGACAGTTTTTTCTTCGAATCTAAATTCCCATTCCAGAAGGCCTCTTTTTCACTGTAATTACAAAATTCACTAGTCATTTTTTCTTAGATCTAGGTATTAAAAAGCTTGTCCCCAAATAAACCAAATGCTTATCCATTTCCTTGATACCAAACAATTGACTCAAAGAACTTCTAGTCTCAGCAGATACATTCTCACTAGAAAGAACTAAAGAAAATTAATCTTAAAGCTATTTAGAAAGAATTGGATTCAATCCATTGTCATTTTTAGTGGAGTCAAAATAAGAACCAAAGAAAATTAATTCTTATTTTTTGGAAGCAGATTTGTAAACCAAAAATTATGGGGGGCTTGGATTTAGAAGTGCAAAGATACATAATAAAGCATTACTCTTTAAAGTGTGTTGAATACTTTTGAATAATCCATCTCTGCCATGGGTCATGATGCTAAAAGCCAAATATTTCAGAAACAATGACTACTTCCTTAAGACCCCTGAGAGAAAACAATGTTTAAGTTTTTGGATATCATGCCTAAGTTTAAAAAATTACTTCTTCTTTTTTTCTTGTAGTCAATTAGAAGAAATTAAACATTAAAGTAAAACTTTGAATATATCAATGTCAAAATTAGAGATAGAGAAAGTATTTTGATGTTCATAGTCCTGTGGGCTAATTGAGCCAAAAGAAGGATCACGTCGTTAAAAGGCTTGAGCGAAAAGGAGATGGTAGGAAAAAGATTAAAGACATCTAAAAAAATGGGGACTATGCTCCAAGGCCATGATGCCATTCTTTGGTAAGAAAATAGTTGTCTAATTCCTTTGAATTGCTTCACAGTTCTTTAATGTTCCATTCCTCCAACCGACCCTGCTTCAATCCAAATAGGATGCCCTGAGTAATGGCTTCAATAGATTTTCCTTTCATTAAATAGTCAGTAGTCAATAAGATACATTTTTCTTTCTTCAAGATGCAAGTAACTTACCCAAAAATCATGATAGAAGTAGAAATTGGGTCCTTTACCAAAAAAAAGTAGAAATTGGGTAAGCATTGTATCAATATCAATATCTGGTCTAACCCTTGGATACATACATTAGAACCAATGCATCCGAACTCTTGGATTCTAATAATAATTGGAATGTGCCATTTTTTGGATTCTTTATTTTCTTAATATATTATCAGCTACATTGTTAAAATCTAAATTGCCCAATCAAAATGTCATAATCAATATTTTTGCCCTTTCTCTAAATTTGGTGAGCTGAACACCAAAATGGCTGCTTTCTATATCAATGAAAGGCTTCGATCAGAAGGCTCCATCAGATCTTTATACCTTGGCAATTCATTTGGAAGCTAAGCCAACACTCAAAATTTAAAAATTTTCAAAATAATGGACTACTCACCAAAGACTTTGTTCAATGTTTCTTCTCTATTGACCCTGTCCATTATGTAATAACCATAATGTTGCTTTTTGGCATTTCTTTTCAGTTGTCCTGTTTCGAAAAGGATTTGACTAGGTCCTTTAGAATTGAGAACAGAAAGATTTAATCTTGGCTTCATTGTAATATTGAATTTATAGAATTGTTTAACTAGCAAGTTTTCAAATCAAATTTGAGCACTGTTTTTAATCATGAGTTTTATAATTATGTTTTGGGGAAAAAGAAAATGTGTTTTGTGAGGGAGTGTGATCCCTACACCTAGACAAATGGGGGAAAAATTACCGGGTCATGACCATTATATGAAAAATAACATCTCTGTAGATCCTTCCTCGTGCACTCCTATTGTCGCTTGCGCAAGCGTGGAAACCACACTTTCCCTAATGTTTTCAACTGATTTAATAGAAACTTGATTTTCTTTAAAAAAAAAAATGTCAATTTAATGTCTCTAATTTTGTGATGTATTACATGACACTTTCACCAAACTATTGAACCTATGTCCACCGATCATCTTGTCAAGCATACCCGGTCCAATTAAAACCAGTAGATGGTGATAAACTTATCATCACTGATGGTAGCTTCTTTCAACAAACCAAGAAAACAGGATGGGCATCTTGTCTATTTTTCAGAAGTAATGAAATATACATATTATCTGATTAGTAAACTACAAGTAAATCTAGCCCCATAGTTTTGCTACTTAAGCTAGATCTTCTGAGCTCTCTAGGAGTAAGATAGAGAACATAAATAATATTTGTACCGTTGGAATTTTCTTAGGGAAGATGGCATACGAAACCATCCCTAACCCATTAAGGCTTACACAAAACCCTAGTGATTAAAATATTCTGTAGCATCATCAATTTGCCATTTTAAAATTTAAGTGAAGAAGCTATATTATATACCAAAACAAATTAAAAAAAGAGCTTTAGTTTTTATAAAACTAATAGATAAAAAGCTTTATAATATATATATATATATATATATATAGAGAGAGAGAGAGAGAGAGAGAGAGAGAGAGAGAGGATGCAGTTAAGAGAGTATTAAGAATATTGAGCCAATCCAAAGGATCCTAATCTAGTGGGCTATTCATATGAAGTAAGCCTAATCACATGCATTACATAAACAAATAAATTAAAATAAGAGAAAGAATCAGATTTAAGGGAAAAAGTAGATGAGCTTCGTTGGGAAGACACTCAAATCTCTGCATTGCATAGGGAGAGAGGAGTCATCATATTCGGTTTTCTTCTTATTTTCTTCGCTCAACTGAGTGGAAAACTTGATGCCTTTTAGTGGTGTGTTGATATTTTTGTTCTTTTTCTTTGTTTGTTTGGGACCTAGTTCCTCTTGAAGGCATATTTGCCTTGTTTTTTTCTTTTCATCTCCTTTTCTTTCTTCGCATTTTAATATATTTATTTATTCATCAAAAAAAATTTCAATAAATAATTTATAGATAGCTGCATCTGTTGGAAAAATAGTGAAGTACTTTCCAATCAACATAAGGAATTTGATTCATGGAGATTGGATGCATGTTTCTCTCTGTTGTTACTGTTGGTAGCTTTCTGTTGAACTATCCATTAACTAAGCCAATTGCAGTGGCCATGCATCAACTTTGTAAGGGAGCAATAATGGTCTTCTCTTTCAGTAATGGATCCGAAAGCAAACCTGGAGGCTAGAGCTTATCATGTGAGCCAGTATTTGGATGATTCTCCGTTTAATTTTGTCGCAAAAGAAATTCAAAAAGAGAGTATTTATTTTTCCTTAGATTGTGCATGATAAGGAAGCATATAAAGCATAGTTGTATGAGGGCATCTATATAATAGGATTGGAGTCATGCAATTGTATAATGGTATCGGAATCTATATGTTGCTCACTTATATTGGCATCTTACATATTAAATTATCAAGTCAATAGTGGACAGCAAAAGCTACTTGGCTGTAACCCAGGCAGCAGCAAAAATTTTTCCATTAAAATGTGGTTAATTTTATATTTGAAACTCTTAACATTCTTTCTTACACCAATACTTGTTCCCCTTCTCTATCATCTATTAATAATACTTCTAAGTCTTTATTCCATGTGTCTATGTATAAGTTTTTCTGAGGAGCATCGCCTGTGGATCGTTTTGATTATTATTTGCGATGGCAATTAATATCAAAGGACTGGGGAAGCTGGTTGGGTTTCAGTTTTTCTCTTTGATTATAACATTTTATGAATGTAGTCAATACAAGATTAAGACTTTAGCTTTTATTCTCATTAAATACCTTTAGTGAGACAAATGGAACCATTTGAGTATTAGTTTCATCTGCTTAATCATTTTGAGGGCACCCTGATAGCATTTTCTGAATCCCCATGGTAACATACAAGAATAAGACTTTATGTAAGACTTCATGAAGAAAATAAAAAGAATCATAGAGAGTATGTATGTTAGATAAAAATTGATATATAGCCTCAACTACCACTTTTTTTTTTTTTTTTTTGGGTGTTGTGTGGAAAGAGTGTTGCCTGATCACATAGCACCTGCTCCTTATGAGATCAAGAATTCCATCCATGTATATTGTCTTGTGCATGTTCTCATTGGCCCATACGTTAATACAGGAGTTACGTGACCAGGTAGTGATCTCTTGTCCAATTTTTTTTTTTTTTCCTTTGTAGGTGATTATTAACTTTTGTTTGTTGATGAAAAAGGTGATACATGAATTGTTCAGTTGGTATCCACTCAACATCAGAATGTTGTATGGAAATATAACCCAAACAAACGGATGAAGTAGTCACGCAAGCTTCAAGTTAGAAGATCAAGACCAAAACTTGGACAACATTCATGAACTTGAGAAGCCAATTGAAAGACTCAAGCTTCACTTCTGTAATTAAGATCAAAATCTTCTAATCCACCAAAAGAAGATCACCATCCCCTAATATCCATCAAATGATCACAATCTTCTGATCTTCATTGATCAAAGGCCCGAACACCAAGTGTAGGCCAAAAATCTTGGATTTCATGTTCATATGTCTATTAAGGTCCCACAAATTTGGAGGGCTCACATACGCCTTGGCCACGTGTCATGATGTCATGTCTTAGGTGTCATTTCCTATTTACTATATTCAGGATTTGTATTTGTTTAGTTGTATTCTTTACCACCATATACAGATGATAAGATGATGTTTTGTGGACGGTGTTAATAACAATTAAAGATTATGGTTTTATCAGATAATAATAATAATAATAAGGCCGCAAGGAAGGAAACAACTCAAGGTG
This sequence comes from Macadamia integrifolia, assembly GCF_013358625.1. Lineage (NCBI taxonomy): Eukaryota > Viridiplantae > Streptophyta > Magnoliopsida > Proteales > Proteaceae > Macadamia > Macadamia integrifolia. The sequence goes on along the minus strand of NC_056561.1, from coordinate 29,823,515 downwards.
ATGAAGGTGATGTGTGAGCAACAGTAAAAGAAAACTGACTTTTAAAATTATGGGGAGGGGGGGGGGGTTGAGAGATTATACAATACCTTCCTCAAGTTGTATTGTCAGAAGAAGCAACCAAACTGCAGTTTATAGGGCCCAGGCATGTGGATTGTGGAGCCACCATCTTTAGAATTTTGCATCCTCTCCAAAGGTCACAACCATACTTGTAAAGGGTGTTGATAATGAAGCGAAATTAATCTCAAACCTGATAAGTCACACTCCAGTTCTTCCCTTTCTTTCATCTTCTATTTCAGGCTCATCAATTTCTACCTTTAGAATCTCTCAGAGCTCCTTTCAAATTCAAATATATTCTCTTTTGAGCTTCTTTCTCCTCCCTCTAGGCAGCTTTGGTCTATCATATAAAATTTTCTACTCTAGGCTAGCTCTTGGGTCTTGTTGATCTGTCTTCACTCTTCTAACCCCCCCCCCCCCCCCCCCCACCCCACCCCACCCCACCCCACCCCAAAAGCAAGGCTCTCAATTGAATATCCTCTTATTGATCTATTATTTAGTCTCAAGCTCTTCCCATCAAACCATTAGGCACATACTCTGTTCTCCAGAGATCTCATAAGCTCATAATTTGATTCTTACAATAGGATTTTTCTTAGTTTTCCTTGAGTAGATTTGGATTTGGCTATAGTCTTCCAAGCTACTCCAAATCAAGCCCTTGTCTTGCTTCTTTTGTATTCTTTATTCTCTATTTCTTTCAGAAGATTCTCTTCTTCTTCATTTAACAACTCCATGGCTACAGCGGCATTAACACCAGCCTGTGATGGTAACCTTTCCCGGACCTTGACCTGCGAAAGCGGCAACACCCATGTTCTTGATGCCTCATTTTCTTATCTCCATAGCTCAGAAGAGACCTTCATACTGAAACTCGCGGAGTTGACTCGGAACCCATCTCCCACCTTCAACGGAGCCCAAGAGCCTCCCTCTCACTACCAAATAAGCTTAGGAAGAAAAAAGACTGATGGTGAAATCAGCGTCTTCGGTGCTGAAAAGTACTTCAATGGCGGAATTGATGACCATACACAACGAATTGCAGAGAAGGTAGCGGTAAAGCAGCATCAGAGAGATGAGCGTCCCAATTTACAATTCGAGAAACCCCAAATCAAGCACAGAACTCCGAGTACCTGTTCGAAGGTGAGTTGGAACAGCCAGAGTGCATTACTGCCAAGTTTCTTGAGAGACCAGTCTCCAAATAAGCAAAACGGGGTACAAGGTAAGAGATTTCTTTCTATATTCGGCTGCAATTGCTCTTGTTCTGGTAAGAAATCCATCAATGTGGATGAAAACGCCGGGGAAATTGAAAATTCACGAAATTACAGGAGCAATGTCGATTATAAGGGGTCTTATGACAAAGAGATGATCACAATGGAACCCACAAAAATCAATCAAGGTTCCATTGATTTAGTTGGAACTGGAACCAAGCAGAAGCAATTCAAAGAAGAAATGCTGCTGGGGAAGTTCCAAAAGCTCCGTCTTTCTGTGGTGGGAATGGAGAAAGAAGATGAGCCAAAGAAGACATTCGATGTATTAGGGCCCCCAATTGGAGATTTGGGACTGAATATGTTGGCTTGGGATACCATTCCCAAAATCAAGGATACCCAAGCAACCTCTGGCAGCGGCGGAAATGGGATGCGCGAACTAGACATGGAGAGCGATGCGAGTTCAGACTTGTTCGAGATCGAGTCTTTTTCAGGGAAAGTTCATCCATCTCACACTCGACAGGCATCAGATGGCAGGTCAAGCTGCGTAACACCAAGTGAAGCGAGCATCGACTGGAGCGTCGTCACTGCCAGTGCTGCCAATTTCTCGACAGTATCGGATCAAGAGGAGAGAGGATCAGTTTCATCATCAGCTCTTAAAAGTAACAAAACCATCATGAGCAATACAAGATCAAACTCAAGCACAGCCAAGGAACGAAGACCCATTATGTTGTCAGGTTGCAGAAGTCACAAAGCAGTGAAAGTGGCGGCTGATGCTTACAAGATGCCTGAGAAGGGAAAAAACCCACACCCCAACACGAGGTGGCCAGGGTTGTCTGATTTCTGAGTCCACCTCACATTCTCCTGCACATGCATTAGTCACGTGTGAATTTTCCCAAAATAAAGCATTCCGCGCAGAGACTCCCGCATGTGCAAAGCTTGAAGGACGAGAACAATGCAACCCTATTCCGAGGATGTCCAAAAATTATTTCGAAAAAATTCAGTTTTAGTGATCTAAAATAGCTATGTACTTCTATTTTGAAACCTAATTGCTTCTATACAATATAGTTTTTTTTTTTTTTTTTTTTAATAGTTTCTTCTTTGCTTTTGTCCCGATGCCACCATCTCCATTCATATGAATATTCATATATATATATATATATATATATATATAGATGTTGAGAAGAAGCCAACTTCAATTCATCCAAGCTCACCCTTTCAGTTATGTATCTCTTGGGAAAGAAAAGGAACAACAGACAGTATAGTTTGACGAGTGACTGTTAAAAGCTCATTCCAAAAATGGGTGGGAGTGAAGTAAAATATATCATTTGCCATAATTTTCTATAGAAATCCAAGGAATATAATTGAAAGTTGCGGGATTAAGTGTTGGTGTACGATGTCTTGTATTCCGTCACAATTTAACCCAGAAAGCACTGGTGCAACGTCTCGAATTTTTTATTTGAGAGCAATTGGGTACTTTTCGGATTAGGGTTTTTTCGCTATATATTCGTAGCGAGGGTTTCATTTTCTGTAATGCAAGCAATACTGAGAGGTGTGAGGGACGAGCGCTGTAATCCTATTCTCCATTGTGAAGCAGGATCTCATCTCACCGAGGACGTAGGTAATCTTGTCGAACCTTGTAAATTTGTGTGCATTGCTTATTCTTATTTTTCCATTTTCTGCATCGTTTTAGGGTTGCGTTTCTACATTAAGAACTCACTAGCTCTCAAATTTATTTTTTTCTTTGGCAATGTTGCTCAAATGTCAAATGCCTTGGCTGTTCATTCGCTTTCGTACTCGCATCTCTCATCTACTGTCTTTGTGTAATAGTGAAAATGAGATGGTTGTTCATACACTGTTCCATTGCTCTTCTGCAGCATCTTATAATATGTGCTTCTCCCTTACGGCTATCGTATTCGTATGGATCTTGGTCCGTTGTATATGAATATGGCGGTCAAGGTACGGTTTTACTTTCTAATAGCTCTTTCATTGCTACACACGTAAGGGCATGCTTTAGTTTCTCTGCCTCTACCAGCCATCCGCAATTGTGTTTTGCCAGCTCTCCAGCTCTCCAGCTCTCCAGCTCAGTATTAGTAGTCTTGTGGTCTACTTGGACAGTCTACCAATTATCTCCACATTGCAACTTCAAACACTAGTTTCTCTGCCTCTACCATGGAGGCAGAAGCCATCCGCATTGTGTTCATTAAAAATTAACTTTGTGTTCCAATTTCAGGCTTCCCTCATGCTTTCTATATGCTTCTCTTCACCCTATAAATGACAGAATGTGGGACAGGTATTGAACCGTTATATGTACATCCAGATGAATGTACATGCAAACGATCCATCAACGTATTTTTGTTGATGATATTCTATCACTTCTCTCTGTTTTCTCTACTGTAATATTTGTGCATGTCCTACATTCCTCTAATTAGGTATAGCTCATTTGTTACAAAGGGACCCGCTAAATTTAGGATTTGCAGATTTGGTGGCCAAACCCTTCAGCATTTCTTATACCTTTTTCTGTTATATCTTTTAATAAAATCCCTTTTGACCCCAAAAAAAATTGAAAATTGTTGAAATATCAGTTCCTGACTCAATAATTATTGTTAAAATTAGTTGGGATCCGTCATCACCACTCAGCTGATCATCCTGAAAACCGAGCAACTGTGACTGAAAAGGAGCGAATGAACGGTTTTCTGGTATCGATCGAGTGAAGTAGGAGAGGGAGAGCCTTCAGTCTCTTTCAGCTTTCGTCTTCTTCGATGACCAGCTACTGAGTAATGAATGCTATTCGGAATGACACTCAATCCATGACCAATCACAGCTGCATGAAAATGAGTTGGGGCTAGGGCTGGGGCAGGCAGGCAGGCAGGCAGCTCCATTCAATTCAATATAACCACACACAACTGATGAGATGAATCCCATGGTCGCATATTTTTTTTCGTCACAGTAATAATATAGATTGATCAAGCAGTACTGTGTGGTTATAAAAGCAAAATATCCTGTGTTCTTGTACTACAAAAGAGATCTTAAAAAATAAAAAATACAAATCCTTTCCTCATCCAAAAATTAAAACTAATGTAGTTTGGCCCACAAGCGACTAACTCTTAAATGGACTATTCGGTGGATAATGGAGATTAAGTGCACCCATGTGCATGACAAGATCGATTAAGAAGAAATGCTGAAAGGTGGAGGTAGAAGATAAGACCATAACGGCTAATCAAAAGAAAGAAAGAGACCCATCATCATATTCGTATCTATCCTATCCTACGAGAAAAGATGGAACTTGGAAAATGGTAGGTGCACGCAAATCTTTAGTGTGTGAACTAAAATATTGATGCACATAGTCAAACACAGAAAAGTATAACAAAGCCGAATGCTAAATACTTTAGCATCCACAGGACATTGTAAGCCGGTGGAAGCAGGTTTGGTTCTATCATGGACCACACAGACAGTGTTGCCCCATCGACATTCCATCTTGTATGATAAGGAAGCAAATGCCTTCACATGGTGAGAGTATGACCCTTAACAACCCATCAGCAATTAAAGTAGATTTGGGATGAAAGAGATAAAGCAGTGTTTAACAGAAAGAGAATTGGGATTTTCAGATGAGTCCCAGCCAATTCCAATCTTGATCTGACCTGATTGATCCGGATTGGCTAGGTTCAGCCACAGAATCGGATTTTATTGGGGAAAAAAAAATCAGAATATTCAAGAAAGTACGGAAACCATTAATGGTGCCTACCAAAAGGTAAAAACACTGACCATCAGGGTACATGGAAGCTTAAATTCATAATTAATTTCAACTTATATATAAACAAAGAAATAGAGTACAAGAACATATATGTACAAGTACAACTACTACAGTATTGTCGCATATAAACAAAACAGCTCTTTGGAGTTAACAGTGGTACATAATAGTGATGACAAGCAAGAGAATTGGATCCTCTACACATACATGTTAGGTGCCATCACGTGTCCCTTTTGCTTCCATATATACCCCTCTTCACCATTTAAATGGCAAGAAGTGGGACAGGAGTTGGCACCTCACATGCAGAAGAACTCTCCTCACAATGTATTCTGACATGTAATCAGTAAACTTTGTTCTCCTTTGTTGGGCGTGCTTCAAAACCCCCACCAACTCTCTTCTCAAGTGTGTAAGGCATGTAGGTTCCAAGAATTCTATCCCACATAACAAAGAATGGCTGCGAGAAATTATATTTGTTCCCGTAGAACTGGTGATGGACATCATGATACGCAGTGTTGTTTCTAAACAACACATGGAAGAGATTCCCAGGAAGCCATAACCCACAGTGGTCATCTACGGTCTTGATGGTAGCAAAGGAGAAAAAGAAGATTGAAGCTCGGGGTAACATACCAGAGAGGAGGAAAGATAGGGCCCCACCAATTGTGTCTAGAATAAGTCCCTCCAAAGGATGGTTATAAAGAGCTCCAAAAGCATAGGGAACAACTAGCTGATGATGCTGAGAATGGATATGCCGGTACAAGAACTTGTTATGGTGCATGTATCTATGCATAAAATATTGCCATGTATCCAAAACCAGCATTGCAATCAAGAACTGCCTCACTAACACAACAAAGTTAGGTTGCATATCTAGGGCTGCCTGACTACCATTTCCTGTAACCTGCATGTACACACTTTCATTAAATGCAGGCATAAGAATCATGATTAAGATAATATGACAACACAATAACAAACTCAGCATCTGGGCAGCGATGAGGACTGAGGAGGTAGGTTACTGATCATTGTTGTAGGCTTAAATTTAACAAAGCAAAACAATCATTGAAATGCATACCTTAGCTTCTAGGTGTTTTTGTTTTTTAAACACAGATATTTGCTTTTAGTATGTTAAACATAAATTAACAGAAATTAGAAGAAACAAGACGAATAGCATGATTGGCCAGGCTGGTCCACAGCATTCATAGTTCCACAAGACTCTCTCGGTCAATTTTGCCCAATTGAAATAGATTCTACCACCTAATTGATAATCCCCAAGAATCATTGTAATTGTTGAAGAGAAGTTGATTCATCAGGAATTTCAATAATGATTGGCAATATAAGGCATATATTTGTACCTGTTTGTGGGTTCCCACAAAAAATATGGAAAAAACTGTAGAAAAAAAATCCCAAAGATTGTTTTCTGTTCACTAGAAACCTTGGGGAGTGGGGAGGGGGGAGGAAAAAGAATAAAGGCAAAAGGTTCCTCCGGAGTCTGGACAGAGTGCATCTAGCGAGGTATCTCTCAACGAGTAGCAGAGGTGGCATGTGGCCAATTTGACTGTTCGAATAGCTATAGCATCATTGTGGTTCATTTCTTATGTTTCACCATCTAATGGATTTTCCTCCCCTTACATCTTCAGACATCAAATGAATAGGGGCTAATGTGGCAATTATAACGACTGGATGGACATGGAACAATGTGGATTGGCGAACAGTCAAAAGGAAGTGCTAACCATTGTTACCATGCATGCACGGGGAAGAAGCTCTAGTGGTTTTCAACATGAAAGTCGGTTCTCTCAAATCTAGCTATTTATAGCCGCATTGCTCTACAGGCTGCACTCAACCTTTCTCTTCCCAATGAGCCCATTTTTCTTGATTTGGAAGATGGGCGTTGCACTCGGTTCAAAAGGCATGGTTTTCTACGGTAGGCCCCCCCGGTCCCACTAGTCCGGCCTAGCTAGTGAGCGGTTCTTTCAGGTGGAAAGCAAGCCAGGGGCCTACTTCGAAACTGAACACAATCATAAGGCCCAACAGTGTATGAGTATTTTCCCCTTGTCTTGTATCATGGACATGGTCTTCCCTCATAAATGATCTTAGAAGGGTAAACTGAAGGCAGACCAAACAATTTTACCCAACTACAAAATTCTTTCCAGTCACTTACCAATGCACCCCCAACCCAAAAAAAAAAAAAATTCAGCAGTTCTGCCAGCTGCACCTAGTGATTTCATCAATTATCGAAACCAAATTCTCAAACTATCACCGGACATTACTATTTATTACCATAACCATGTACAGTTGCCATAAAAGACTGCATGAGAAAGCCTATTATATGTAATAACCGGGACTATGAAGTCAACCAATATTCATAGAAATTGAGAAATCAATAGGACCACCAACGACTCATCCTTATCCCAACTAAATGGGGTTGGCTACATAGATCATTTCTCTTCAATCAGCTCTATTCAAAGTCATACTTGATGCAAAGCCTAAGTTATGCATGTCTTTCCTCACCACTTCTCCTAAGGTCATTTTAGGTTTGTCCCTAGCTCTTTTAGATCCTTTAATCTGAACAAATCACTCCTCCATACTAGAGCATCCAAAGGCCTCCATTGAACATTGCCATGCCATCTCAAATGACTTTCTCCCAGCTTATCATGTATCAAAGCTACTCTCAAACCAGCTCTAAAATGATAATTCCTTACTTTATCCTTCCTAATTTTACCACTCATCCATCTCAACATCCTCATCTCCACTACATAGAGTTTATCTATACAATGCTTCTTCATTGCCCAACTGATGTAGATCAAAAGCTTGAAGAAGAAGAGTAAAACAAGAGTTAGACAACATTGTTCAAGAAACACGGTTCATGTGAACAGTACTTTTGGGTCAATATCTTATATTTTAATTTCATATTTACTTTAATTAGTTTTTATTTTCTTAGTGAGCAAGTTAGTCAAGTTAGTTTCCTATTTTTTTAGTCAAAGAAGTTTCTATTTTGCAACTTAGGTTAATTTCCTTTTTATCATTGCTTGTTAATTTCTACTTTACTCTTACTTGGTTAGCAAGTTAAAAGCTAAGTTAGAAGGTTTTATTTCCAGCATTAGTTTCCTTTTTTATTATGTCTTTGTGTCCAAGTAATGTAAGGCTAATTAAATCCCATCAATTATAATGAGAAGGCAGATTTGAGTTAAACAAAAAAAGATGGCTTATGTTGTTGTGCTGTGGGATGCAGTTGGGTGAAATGCCTTAGGTGAGATGCCTAAACCAGAGGGGTGAGATGCCCATTCCCTAATTCTTCTTCCACTCTTCTCAACCCTCCATCATTTTTTTTTTTTTTTAAGGCTGTGAGAGTGTTTAAGTGATCAGTTGAAGGCTTGTAGCTACTGTACTGCAAAACTTCCATAAAGTTTCCTCTTTTCAAGCATAACTTCCCAACTAGCCATTAGTTGAGACTCAACTTTTGAAGGATATTTGGGCATCACACGAGGGACCTTTGCTCCAAATTTGAGTTTCATCGGAGGTTGAAATCTCACGATATCGAAAGTTGTCAAAAATTTCCTAATTCATGTCAACAACATAACTCTCAATTCAACGATCGGAACTGATTCTTTTGAGGGCTTGTTGACCCATCTAGGACCTTCATCTACCCCAAGTTTCAGCTCCATATGAGCTACGGTTTGTGAGATCTTATATTTCTCTCTATTCAGCCAAATTTTTAGGATCACTTGTGATTCTAGTTTTACATTACCAACATTCGCACCTTACATCATAGCTAATCGTATAATCGTCCTATAAAATTTACCTTTAAGTGTCAAAAGGAAAATAACGATCAAAGAACACTTCGGACGCACCTCTCCACTTTCATTCATTATTCTTTGTGAGACGTCATCCTCTATATCACCTAATTAATTTATGATTGAGCCCAAATACCTAAAAATAATCACTTTGTAGAACCTCACTCATTAATTTTCACCACCTCATTATCCATCCTTGTGTAACTAATTCTACACACTATATACTCTTTGTCTTCGTTCTATTTATCTTAAAATCTTTTGATTCAAAGGTTGATCTACATAACTCCAACTTGGCGTTAATCATTGCTTTTGTCTCAAAACAATAATATCAACAAAAAGCATACACCAAGGAACCTCATTTTGAATGTCTCTAGTTAAGTCATCCATGATAAGCACAAACAGATATGGGCTTAAAGCTGATCCTTGATGTAATCCAATTGTAATTAGGAATTCACTACCTTGACCCCCCCCAACAGTTCTTACATTAGTCACCAGACCATCATACATATATTTAATTATGACCACATATTTACTTGAAAAACTTTTATTCTCCAGTACTTTCAATATAACTCTCTAGGGGACTCTATCATAAGCTTTTTCTAGGTCAATAAAGACAATATAAAGATCCTTCTTGCAATCTCTAAATCTTTCCATGAGTCTCCTATGTAAGTAAATAGCTTCTATCGTAGATATTCCTGGCATAAAACCAAATTGGTTCTCCGTAATAGCAATTTCCTTTCTAAGGTAGGTTTCAATAACCCTCTCCCATAATTTTATAGTATGGGATAAAACCAAATTTTGCATGTTTCAACAATTTTTTATTCACGAGGGTTTTCATATGCTATGGTTGATGCCAAATGTTTCACTTATGTTTTTCAAAGGATGTTGCTTTATGTCTTACCTATCTAGCGAGATTGTGCCTTGTTTCTATCTCACTGGGCTTTGTAGCTTATGCCAATATTTTATCTCACAAATCAGTAGTGAAGATTAACATTGCTCAAAGGGATTTATTGATGAGAAGACAAGATATTTTATTGGAGTTCATTTTATTATTTTCAGTAGTTCACGATAGGGTTTGAACAAATGTAATACTTTAATTTGGTTTAAGTTTTAACCGTCATCAGACAATGTGGATGTGAACTTATATTCGTTGAGGTTATTTTGTATTTGTGGCCATTTTAGTATGGTACTGAATTATCAATGTAGAAAAAAGAATCTCTAGAATTTTCAGAATGCAACAGAAAGATCAAGGCCTCTGGATCTTAACACTAACGGGTTTGGGTCGCAACAGTATAACTCATTAATTTTATGCCTCTATAGTTATTGCAACTCTAAATATCACCTTTATTTTTTTAATCGGAACCATAATGCTTCTCCCTTCATATCTATCTTCCAATGATAAAAAAATTCAAAAACATAGAAAAGGATGTTGCTTTATTTCTTACCTATTTAGCATGATTGTGCCTTGTTTCTATCTCACTGGGCATTGTAGTTTATGCCAATATTTTTCCTCACAGATGAGTAGTGAAGATTAGCATTGCTCAAAGGGATTTATTGATGAGAAGACAAGATATTTTATTAGAGTTCATTTTATTATTTTCAGTAGTTCACGATAGGGTTTGAACCATTGTAATACTTTAATTCGGTTTAAGTTTTAACTATCATCAGACAATGTGGATGTGAACTTATATTCGTTGAGGTTATTTTGTATTTGTGGCCATTTTAGTATGGTACTGAATTATCAATCTAGAAAAAAGAATCTCTAGAATTTTCAGAAAGCAACGGAAAGATCAAGGTCTCAGGATCTTAACACTAATGGGTTTGGGTCGCGACAGTATGACTCATTAATTTTATTCCTCTATAGTTATTGCAACTCTAAATATCACCTTTATTTTTTTAATCGGAACCATAATGCTTCTCCTCCCTTCATATCTATCTTCCAATGATAAGAAAATTCATAAACATAGAAAAGGGGGTTACAAAAACATGGTAGGAAGGAAAGAGAAATATTAAAATAGATGAATTCTAAATTTGTTCTGGTTTTCATACAGTCATGTATGTACATGGGAGCCACCCATCATCCAATTTTTTTTTTTTTTTTTTTTTT
>NC_056561.1:29759271-29812584 GCF_013358625.1 Macadamia integrifolia | reverse complement strand
GGGGGGGTTTGGGGGCAGAAATGGAATTACATTTTTGTCATTTCCTGCCTATCTGATGGCTGAAGTGACAACCGTGTACAAAAAATTTTTGCCTTCTAGATTTAATCAATAAAAATGGTCACGAAAGTCATTCCTAGTACCCTCTCTCATGTAAGGCTAGTTCATTGAAGTGAACAACCCCAGTTGATTAGGACTCCAACTCAAAACTCAGCACTGATTCACATATCCAAAGCACAAATCTGGGAAACAGGCCTGAAACAAACAAAATATGTTATCTAACTCAATAGGGAAACCAAAGGGCTGGAATACCTTGTCAAATAGTCTTGTATCAGTTCAGTTTACCCTCCAAATGTGGCCTGTAACAGACCTGCATAGGTGCAGCAAAGTGATGGAAGAAATTAGGGTTTTCTGGTCTGTAGGGAGAAGAACTGTGGCTGGCAGGTGGATGCCCAGGTAGGGCTGAATCTTTGATCGAAGGTACCCCCTAGGATGTTCAATAAGCCCCTAAAAGGGTTTTGGAATTGGACTTACAGATAAGGATATCTAGGCAGAATCAATTGACAGTCAAAACCCTGACAGAAGCTGATTTTGGCACCTCCTATTGGCTGATCTACAAGCTCTTGGATTGGGATCTTCAGGACTTCAAAAAAAGATCAATTCACACTCTCTGAACAGTACAACAATAGGGAAAATAAGGAAGAAGAAAGGAATTGATGAAGGGGTTGAGAAGAGTGGGAAAAGAAGGGAGGAATGGGTACCTCACCCCTCAGGTTTTGGGTATCACACCCTTCAATGGGTTAGGCACCTCACCTCTCAACAGTAGCTTTTCATCCAAGAGTTTGCACTCAATAATTTCATTAATCTTGTCTAACTATGACAATCGATGGGTTCCTCTTATAGGCTTACAAAGCTGAAATCTAAAATAGGAAACTAAAAGCTGTAAATAAACTTCCTAACTTGAACTGTAACTTGCTAACCAAGTAGAAGTAATTTAGAAACTAAAACTGAACAAAAAAGGACAACTAGCCTAGGTGCAAATAGGAAATTAACGCCTATGCTAACTGGCCAATTCGATGGCTGATGGAGCTTCCTTCTTGAGAGTCCTTTCCACCAAATAAAGGACAACTGTATGAATCTTTTGGAAGATCCTTTGGAAGACAAACTTAGAGACCAAACTATGCATGATCAATGGAAGGTGGCCGCTGCTGAGCTGGCCTGAAGTACCAAGAAAGGAAGCCATATAGCTGTCGAATCTGGGCTGGGGAAACTGCTGCTCAATGGAGAAGAATGGCCTGTTGTAGAGTGATCCAAGAATGGAAACAAGGAGGGAAACTTGGAGTGCCAGACAGCTGAATTGATGGTGCTAAATATGGAAACTTCTAGAGGATCCAGCTGGGGCTGATAGGCCCCAAAAGACAGAAAAGCTGGCTGCACAGCTGGCCCAGAATAGGCCAGATCTGGGCTGGCTCTTTAGGTGGTTCAATCCATCTACATCAGTCTCCTCCCTCTGTTCTTATTCTTTCTCGGTTTTATACTATTCATTTTATGACTTTTTTGGAGGCGAGTTATGAATAAACATACCTAACTATTAAAACTCATGCTCAACCACAAACCAGTCACAGATATGAAAGAAGAAACAAGGAACGGTGCATGAATAAGGTCAGAGACTCCAGGGGCGAAGTACGCCGCACCTGTAAATCCACAAAATGCCTAAATTGGATGCCCTAACTATTAAACTCATGCTCAACCACAAACCACTCACAGATATGAAAGAAGAAACAACGAATGGTGCATGTATGAGGTCAGAGATCAAGACTCCAGGGAAGAAGTACCCGGCACTTGTAGATCCACAAAATGCCTAACTTGGATGCCCGGAACTTTCCTTGAACACAGCATCCTACTCCCATATTGGATGACCTTAACTATTCTTGAACCCAGCATCCAACTCCTAAGGTAATATTAACCAGACTTCCAATCCAACAACATAGAAATGGGATGTAATGTTAGTCATTTCTTGACATTCCTTGACCGTAATTTCAATTCAGATGAAGCACAGACAGTATGAACTCATTTTTAAACTTTATCCGAAGAAACCAAGAAAGAGTGGCCTCAAATTAGTACCCAATCACTTAAAAAAAAAAAAATGGAGTTCCAGTTACTAACCCTCCTTTCCAACATTCTTCCAAGGACAAAGAAAAACCACATCTTTCCTCCCTTCTGAAAGCTACTCCAAATGTTCAAAAAAAAAAAAAAAAAAAAAATGGAGTTCCAGTTACTAAACCCTCCTTTCCAACATTCTGCAAGGGTCCAAGGACAACTGAGTATCTGTCCTAATTTTCAAGGTGCATTAAAGAAACTTCTCACCTCCTCTTTCTAAAGAAGATGTTGATTGGCTCCCACAGATGCTTTGGTTTGAGCAATTTTATCTATAAAGAGAAACTCAGTGCACAAGGCTCCCACTACAGCAGGGGCTGGGAGTGGCAATTTTATCCATTAAAAATGTAAATAAAATAAAATAAAATAAATGATGTCAAGAAATTTCACAACCTAAAGCTCCAGGAGAAGTTCTGAATAATCTAAATGTAACTAATTTGATCCTCCTATGAATCTCTGCATGAATAAAATGGTATTTCCTGATAGGGAATTTTACGAAGACAAACAAAAGAGGGAACACACTGCATGCCAAATAGTAGCCTACATCTGATATATCATTCAGTAGCACTGCCTCATATGATAGGAAAAGACCATGCAGGGAATGAAAAAAAAAAAGCATAAGCATAAAGGAAAAATATGGAAAGCACGTTGGAGAAATTCCATACAATTTTTTTTTCTTCTCAAACAATTATTAAACGAGTACAATCAGAAACATCACAAAAATGAAAACATAAAATCTAATTGCAACTAAACTGCACTAAATTTGAACAGTTACACGGGGAAAAAAATGTAATTAAACACCCTTTAAACTTTAGTTTCATTCTACACCCTATAGACACTGCAACAACAACAACAAACTCAGCCTTATATCCCACCTAAATGGGGTCAGCTACATCCTTGCCCTCAAATCAGTTCTATTAGAGGTCATACTTGAAACAAGACCCACGCTATGCATATATTTCCCAGCTACTTCCCTATAGACACTGCAATGAACCTTATTAGATCATGTCAAATTTAGTTTCGTCCTATTCCATACAGACACTGCATATTAGATCATATTAACTTTAGTTTCATCCTATTCCCTATAGACACTGCAATGAGCCTTATTAAACACCCTTTAAACTTTAGTTTCATTCTATACCCTATAGACACTGCAACAACAACAACAAACTCAGCCTTATATCCCACCTAAATGGGGTCAGCTACATCCTTGCCCTCAAATCAGTTCTATTAGAGGTCATACTTGAAACAAGACCCACGCTATGCATATATTTCCCAGCTACTTCCCTATAGACACTGCAATGAACCTTATTAGATCATGTCAAATTTAGTTTCGTCCTATTCCATACAGACACTGCATATTAGATCATATTAACTTTAGTTTCATCCTATTCCCTATAGACACTGCAATGAGCCTAATTAGATCATGTTCTTACCATGTAATGGTAAATCCCTTTGCAAGGTTCCACAATGCAAATATTAATTTTTTTTTTCGATAGATTTCAACGCAATATTAGTCACTGTTATATGTCATGCTAATCCACTATAAATTCCAATAATCTAAAAATAAGAGAAAAAGAGGAAGAATAAAACATAACTTCTAAAATACGTACAGTGAACAAGATTATCGCAACAGCAGCTTGAACCGTCTGCTGAAGAAGAACACCTTTGACTACGGTACCCTTGGAAACCAGGTTCTTAACGTCCTCTTCCTTCCTCGTGTGCAACCGATAATTTTCAAAGAAACCCAGAAGAATATAAAAGCCAGAATATAGCCAGTAAACAACAATCGGAACAAAAGTTCCTAACAGTTCATCCGAGATAGTTAAACCCATGGATTAGAACAAGAACCAACCACAAAATCCCAGAAACAAAGATAAATCCTCCCAATTAAGCAGCAACGATACAACCCCACCCGTTAGCTCATCAAAGTATATGAAACACTAATAGTGAGAAGTTGAAAAAAAAAAAAAATCACCACTTGGAGCAAAGAGGTTGCAAACGAAGCTTCAGAGGCATCAAAGGAATGTGAAACCACAATCCCACCCAGAGATGAAGCAGAGTACCCAAACCCTAACGAATAGAGCTTTCTGGACAGAGTTTTGCCACACCCACGGCCAAAAGAGTATGTCACGTTTGAAACAAGAAAATCAACAAAGGGAGGCGCAGACTTGACGATTAGGTTTCGAGAAGGGAAGCTTCGGATCGAGTCATTGGACGCAAAACTGAAAGAGAATGAAGAGAACGACAGATAGAGAGAGAGTTGTGAGGAGGAGGAGGAAGAGAGGCGGTAATGCGATTCCTTGGCTCATGCGGGTACTGGTCTTCGACCTGTGACCTGTCCTGTGACCTGATTGGCACTTGGCAATGTCTGAACCTCGTGATCGTTACTATTGGTGGGGGCGTAAAGGTCCCCTTTTCAAGACTTTTCTGCCACGTGGCAATTTGGAGGTGTGGTGGATTTGACCGTTGATGTTGCTTCAAGACTTAAAAGGCCTCTCTACAATCTTTAGTCGGTATGATTGCCAACGGTAGTTTCATATCTAATCTTCCTTCAATTACCTATTTTGGGTGGGATTAATAATAGTAATATAGAATTTGATAACATAATCCCTAAATAAAATTTTACCAAAAAAAAAAACACCCTAAAGAAATTATTTCCTATTTTAATTCTAGTTTTAATTCTAGTGGTAGCAAAACAAGTAATTGTGTTGAATAATCTCCGGAGTCTTGAGCAGCAGCAATAACAATAACAATAACAATAATAACAACAACGATGACGATAATAATTTCTATGATATCCTATTGAATTATTTTACATTTAATTGTGTCTAATATTTTTTGTTTGAATCACAGATCCCTATAGTTAGTGCCTACCTGCCTTACCCCTTCCCTTAGAATAGTCGGATCGAGATCTTATACAACGCCATATTTTGGAAGAGGTTGGCGGAGGCTAGCCACGATATCGACACATGGCCGCTGCCATGTATGTGGTGGATCAACACTTGTTCTGGTTTAAAACTTGGCTTTGAAATTGACCTGGGTCGACCAAAACCCCAAAACATAGAGATTTTCGATCCTGGTTGGAGTTTCATATCTTCTTGTTCTTCCTCCTTTCTCTCTTCTGTTCGATTCTTCTCCTCTTCCGCTTTCTCATATACCAGTGTCACCTACACGATCATCAACAACAAGGATGACCAAAATGCCCCTCCGTCATCGGCCAAAACCATCGATATTCCCATCGAGATCCATATTCTGATCGATGTCCATCTCCCGACCTCTCTCCAACCACTAGAATCGACAGCCGCCATGAAGATACAATCGGCCTACCAAGCACACATGGTCCAGACACTGATCAAGAGGATCAAAACCGTCAATTCGGTGGTGGACAAGTTGCAGAAGCTCATCCAATGGTAGAAGACCGTTGATGCTATCCAAAGTGATGAACAGGAGAAGGTGCGGATGAACGAGGCACTCATGGCTTTGTTGTTGTTGCTTGATTCGATGCCAGGGATAATTTCGATGGTACATGAGCTCCAAAGAGCGGCGAGCCATCGGGTTGTGGGGTTGTAGGAGATCTTGGATGTAGTGGTAGAAGCCAGAGTTCCAGCTGATGGGTTCCTCACCAACTGGGATCAGATGATCGCAAATATAGAAGTCTTCTTCTTCAAGCCCTCTCTAAGGTATTTCGAAGAGAAGGGAGAAAAGAAGAAGATATGAAACTCCAACTAGGATCGTTGGTTGATCCGGTTCAATTCCAAAACCAAGTTTTAAATCAACATAGGTGTCGATCCACCATACATATAGCATCTGCCATGTGTCAACATCGTAGCCAGCCTCTGCCAAAAAATGATGTTGTAGAGGATCTCAATCCCGAATAGTCCGGTATAGTTCTATCGCCTGTGGTGTGGAGGATATGAAGCTAATGGAACCAATTGAACTCCGCTCTATGTGTCTGTACTCGAGATAATGTGTTCCCCTTTTTCGGAAACTGCTCGATCTCAATATCAATCTCCTATAGGCTCTCTTCGATCTTGGACTGGATATGGATATGTATTCTAATATGCAGCCTTTCTAGTGGCTACCTTTGCTCCTTCCTTTGTTGGCATTTGTATATGCTTCATGGTGGTGGTGAAACTACTGATGCTACCATTGCTTCTTCTACGGGTCTTTACGTAATGAGGTCTTCTGAGCTTTCTTTTTCTGCAAAGAATAGACAGATCAAGGAAGGCATGGAGAGGCACTATTTGACAACATTCCGTTTCTACCGTTTTTAAGTTTTCTTATTCCCAGAAACGGAGAAACAGCTTAAAAGCATTTGATGGCCTCATTTGATAACGTTTCAAGAAACGCGTTTCTGCTGTTTCTGTGTCCAGAAACTGTAGAAACAGAACAAAAAGCATTTGATAAAACTATTTCATTTCACTTGTTTTCAGAAATAGAAATTATTTCACAGTTTTTAGAAACGACTCGTGGCCATTCTTTTCGCTGGTTACTATCGACTTCTAAAACATGACTATCAAACACCTTCAATTTTGTTTCTGTTTCTAGAAACGAAAATTTATGTTTTTACCTTTTCTTGAAACAGAAACTTCATAAACGTTATCAAATGGGCCCAAAGTTGTTTCATTCACCTGTTTCTAAAAACATAAATCAAAATTTATGCCTTTTAAAAACGACTTTGACAAAACAAGTTCGACTTGTTTCGTCATTTCTAGAAACGAATTTGAGAGAAAAGAAAGGTTGTTGTGCATGATAAATCTCTCAACTATTTAAACCTAAAAAGAGGCAACCAAACACTCTCTTCCTTTTGGGAATCCGATGATACTATTAGGTTTTTTATCCTTTAAACCTAAAAAGAGCCACTACAAAAAACATTTCGAGACACAGATTTATTAAACACCAAAAAATCCATTTTTGTTTCTGGAAACGTGAAAAGTCGTTTCTACTGTTTCTAGACACAGAAATAGCAGCAACGTTATCAAATGGTGCTTAAGATTCCACACTCTCACCCGCACCATCAACTGTATCATCCGTATCAAAATCTTTCTTCTTGCCAGAGTACCTTCTAGTGATCATCTTTGGCCTTTTGTAGATCAGTCAGCATAGGCTTGACCGATCAAGCCAACTGTAACAACTCAACATGATTCACATCCCACACATCACTAGGAAGATCAGGATCTTTCTTCCCACCTCCACCCCCACCCCCACCCCCTTTGTCCAAGTCAGGGGAGCATGTAGCATTGAAGACAGGCATGGGAGAATTGAAGCTCAAAGTGGCGGATGGAGAGGAAGATCATAAAGAGCTTGAAGCCAACCAAGAAGTTATGTTGAGGCCCAATTCTATCTTTATAGATTTCTCAATATACCTTCTTATGAAGTTCTATTATAGCATCAAAAACTACCTCTGGTTTAAGTGGGCAGCCCAGCAAATAAACATCAATAGGAATTAGTTTATCGACTTTCCAAACAGTACTGTAAGAATCAGTACTGAACATCCCTCCCTTAATAGTACAGGTTCCCAAGCTGTGAACAGCTCTTCGGAATTGCGGGAGAGAGAGGGAACCCTTGGCAGTTGAGGTGCTCCCCAGATGTCTTCAATGCTCGTGCCAAACTTTTTGGCCAAGGCCAAGGGACTCGGTAAGTCAAATCTTCCCACTCCAAAACTAATTCCCCTGACTGTAATTATTTCAATGATGTGCAATTGTCCATTTTCTTATTGTTATTGTTCACAACTATTATTGGCAAAAGTGAACATTATGTTCTAGCGTTGCCATATTGTATATTTCTCCAACAGAGTCTGGTACAAAAATATAATTTTCGGTACTTAATTGTGTTGAACATTGACCCATCAAGATTCCAATGGAGTCTGGTGAGAAAATTCAATTCTGGGAACTTAATTGTATTAAACCTTGAACCATTAAGATTCCCGATTTGGTTTGTCGTCATTTTGTTTATAATGGGGATTTTCGATAGTTAATTTTCAATACTTGAGAGGCATTCACTATTGTATTTATATTTCTACCAAAAAAGGAAAATGATGCCTTGCTATTAGTCATATCCTCAATTCTACGGACAAGAACTTTCAAAGCACATGTGATGACTTTGAAACGACAAGAGATATTATGAAACATTTGAAGACATTCAGGAAGCAAGATCATCTTGCATGCTAGAAGATCTCCTCTGCATTGTTTTCTGGTAGGATGATTGAGGCCACATCTACCCTGGAAGTGGACCACATGATGAAGATAAACAAATACTTCCAAGAATTAGAAGATCGGTTCCAATCTTTGATTTTCAGTTCAAGATTGAGATCATCTTTGCCTCCCTGCTTGATGCTTATGGGTTTATTCATCATGAATTTCCACATGAACAAGGTGGAAATAAACAATATATCTGAGTTAACCAATATGCTGACACAAGCAAAAGTTATACTAAAAAAAGAACAAAGTAGTGGCTCTAGTTACTTGAAAGGCTTCTCAGTCTTCTAAGCTTAACAAGAAGAAGAAGAAACAACCATTTTACATTTAAGAGGGTAGATTAGGTATTATGAGAAAAATCTAACTAACTTAACAGCAATTTTAAACGGCTGGGAACATTGATAGAATCTTTGTGTTTAAGGGGAGGTGAGGGATATTTTTGGAAAATTATAGGGACAAGTTGATATTTCGCCATAGTTCAGGGGAGGGGAGTGATTTTCATCTTCATTTAATAATGATTTGATCCTTTCTTTTAAAGGCAAGTTTGTTGACTCTGGATATAGAATGAATAGCGTGTATTTCTTAAAATCTGTCTTGAATGAAGTTAACAATTCTAATACCATTGTTAGCATAACAAAACAAAAGCATTCTCCAAAAAACTGAACCTATCTCCGGCATCTTAGGCTACGGCATATCGGTAGTCGTGTAGACCTTATCCAACTTGTGCATCATATCTATAGGGCAAAATGACCAAGAATCCCTTCCCTAAAAAAGGCAGATAGAACCAAAGGTGCATTGAATCTCATCAACTTGGATATATGTGGATAGGCATGTATATTATTGTTTCATCACATTTACCAATAACTTTACGATATGGATATATTTACCTAATGCATCGGAAATCAAAAACCTTTGAAAGGTCAAAGAGTTCCAAACCGTGGTTGAGAACCAATTAGGTAAACGTATTAGATACCTTAGATTGGATTGAGGTGGTGAATACATGTCTGAGAAATTTGAGAAGCACCTACATGAGAAGGGTATCTTATCTCAGCTAAGCACACCTAGAACACTACAACAAACGTTGTTTCAAAGAGAAAAAACTGAACTCTATATGACATGTTTCAATCTATGTTGAATAAGATTCTGAGCAAGTATGTGCTTAAGACTCATTATGAGTTGTGACTGGGTGAAAGCCTAGCCTACAACATTTAAGGATATAGGATTGCATTGTACATGTAAAATGACAACAAGCAGTCAAGCTAGAATCCATAATTGACTGATATCATTTCTTAAGGTATCTCAAAGGTACCATTTCTATAACTTTGTGGAACAAAAAGTGTATTAGTAAACATGCAACCTTCCTTAAGAATGATTATATCATCCCCAAATCTAATTCAGTGGTCATCCAAGAGTTGGATAACCAAAGCGCTAAGATTGTTCCCGTAAAACCTACCACATACTTACCACCTCCGATGGAAACTCCCTTGGAGCCTCGACGCAGTGGGAAGATAGTTAGACCTCCAAATCGTCTGATATTTCCAGTACAGATTCAAATAAAGTGGAAGAGTTCTCCATGGTCACCAACTCTTCTGATTCAGATCCCAACATGATAAGGACATCTCAGATATGGGGATCAATCATAAGCTACCAACAAGAATCTTATTTTTCAAACAATTGACAAATAGTCGATTAAAGATTTGCATTGTAATCCAATTAAATGGACTCAAAGTATGCACACTCACACTTGAGTACAACAACAATAACAACAAACTAAGAATTATCCCAACTTAATAAGCTTGGCGCCATGGACCCAAAGTATTCACACTCACACTTAAGTCTCGAAATAAAATTCTTGAAAGCACACATTGTGCCAACCATGTGTTGCAGACCCACACGCATGAGCTATGCATGGGTTGTACGTAAGAGGCATGGGAGTGTTTGGTGTTTGGGTGGTTATGGTGCCATGTAGGAAGGCATGGGATATTTTGGGTGGTTATCCAGTATAGAGTAATGGGTAGTTTTCAGTAGCAGTTGAGTAGTAGTTTGAGTGGTTTCATTTATCATGTTGTAGTGGGGGAAGTGGGGTAGCGAGTAGTTATAGCCGTAGTTACAACGGCTATTTAGTACATATTATTTAAAGATATGTAATGGGAGAAATGGGTATGATTATTATTTTCCTTAAATATTCTCTTTCGAGAGACGAGGTCGACTTCCTCTATTAAGTTGTTCTTCTTCCTTTACCTGTATTTCTTGTTCTTTCACCATAGGCAAACGAAGCCAGTCTATGTACGTACCAGCTTGGTATTAGAGCCGAGAAATGGATCAATGGGTAGAGAGGTTAGAAGGAGATGTGAATTCTTTCAACGAAGGGCAACAAAACATCCTTCAAGAGCAACAACAGATCATTTCGAGGCTTAATGATCTCTTTGAGAAATTTAGCAACTCTCATCCTCCTAGTCAAAATGAAGTATGTGAGAATTCCAGAACCACACCCACACACCACAGTACACGACCACCCAACGGTAACTCAACGTAACATTCTATCAACTTACAACAAACCTTTACTCCCAAATTGGTTAAGTTAGACTTCCCATGATACAATAGGGAGGAAGACACAACCAGTTGGACGTGTTGTGCCGAGCAATTTTTTGACTTCCATCAGACGCCAATGGACAAGCAGGTAGCCTTGGCCTCTTTCCATTTGGAAGGAGATGCCGAATTATGGTTTCAAATTTTCAAGCAAGATCAGGAGATGATGACTTGGCTTACTTTTTGTGAAGGGTTGCACACTCGGTTTGGGCCAACACCATTTCAAGACATTTTTGGAGAGCTTGCAAAACTACAGCAACATGGAATGGTTCATGATTATCAATCCCGTTTTGAGAGGCTACTCTCCAAATTGGGATCCCTCACACCACAACGGCAAGTCAGTTTCTTCATTAGTGGACTAAAGGATCAAATTAAGGCTGATGTTCTTGCCAGTCGACCCACCACTCTCTCCGTAGACATAGGCTTAGCAAGACTATATGAGGGGTGAAACTTTAGCCAGTGACGAGGTGTTCCTTCATTTGATGGTAAGAGAACAACCCTTAATAACAAGAAAAATACGGGGGGAGGTGATTCTTTACCGATCAAGCGGTTGAATAATTCGAAGATATAAGAGCGCATGGCAAAGGGATTATGTTACAATTGCAATGAGAAATTTGTTCCTGGCCACCGTTGTAAGCGACTGTTCTTGATAGAAGGCTATGAAGAAGAAGAAGAAGAAGAAGAAGATGAGGTGTTGGGAGATGAACCCATAGAAGAAACATTGGCTACAAATCCCGACCTACCTAGAATCTCACTCCATGCGATTTGCGGAGGGAGAGCCCCGGAAACCATGCGGGTTATGGGGAGTGTCAATCAAACATCTGTCATGGTTTTGATCGACTCTGGAAGCACTCACAATTTTGTGAGTGATAAAATTATAAAAAAAACTGGGATTAGTAGCTACGGATAAGGGGTGTTTTGAAATGATGGTGGCATCAGGAGATAAGGTGACCAGCTCGGGAAGGTGTTCTAATGTAACCATCTCACT
This sequence comes from Macadamia integrifolia, assembly GCF_013358625.1. Classification (NCBI taxonomy): domain Eukaryota; kingdom Viridiplantae; phylum Streptophyta; class Magnoliopsida; order Proteales; family Proteaceae; genus Macadamia; species Macadamia integrifolia. The sequence goes on along the minus strand of NC_056561.1, from coordinate 29,800,653 downwards.
TCAAAGAGTCTCGATAACAGTCGATCTCCTCCTCCTATCACTTTTCTGTTATGAGATAGTGTTGGGAGCTCATTGGTTGCGGACACTTGGTCCCATCACATGGGATTTTTCTAATCTCACAATGGAGTTTATGTTGGAAAGAAGAAATGTGGTTTTGAAAGGTTTGACTTCTTCCAAAGATGACTTCATGAGAAGCCCCAACAAAGTTGCACATAAGAAGCCACATGGAGTTTTACTCCAACTATATTCCTTCATAGGTCCGAACTCGAAGTCCGAAGTAGGAGAGACTCCTATTTAGCTACAAACTCTCCTAAACAAGTTCCAAGAAGTATTTGCAACACCTGACGGCTTACCACCACCTAGGATGCATGATCACCGCATCCCATTGAAGGCTGATAGTGTCCCTACTTGTGTGAAATCTTATCGTTACCCGCATTACCAAAAGGAGGAGATAGAGCATATCATAGTCGAAATGCTACAATCTGGAATCATACGCCCTAGCAACAGCCCATATTCTTCTCCTGTAATTCTTGTCAAAAAATGGGACGGTTCATCGAGAATGTGTGCAGATTACCGAGCTCTCAACAAAATGACAGTCAAAGACAAGTTTCCCATACCCTTAATCGATGAGCTCCTAGACGAACTCAAAGGTGCACGATATTTTTCCAAGTTGGATTTGCGATCTGGGTACCATCAGATCCGAGTGGTACCGGAGGATACAGAGAAAACTGCATTCAGAACCCATCACGGGCACTATGAGTTCCTAGTGATGCCATTCGTTCTCACCAATGCTCCATCAACATTTCAATCCCTGATGAATCAAGTATTTCAAGATTACTTGCAAAAGTTCATTTTAGTTTTCTTTGATGATATCCTTATCTTCAATGCCACGTGGGAGGAGCATTTAGTGCATCTCAAAACAACCTTAGCTATTCTTAAGGCTAACTAGTTGTTTGTAAAAAAGGAAAAGTGTCAATTTGGACAACAACAGGTATACTACTTGGGTCATATTATTTCTACTGAAGGAGTGGCAGTCGATCCAGATAAGGTGGCGACAATGACTATATGGCCAAAACCAAAGTCAGTTAAGGCCATGCGCGGGTTCCTTGGGTTGACGGGGTATTATCGAAAATTCATCAAAGATTATAATACAATTGCAAGGCCCCTCACCAACATGCTAAAGAAAAATCAATTCGAATGAACTCTTGCTGCAGATAAGGCGTTTCAAAACTTAAAGAGGCAATGACTCGGGCCCCAGTACTAGCCCTTCCCGATTTTTCCCAGCGATTTATTATTGAGTGTGATGCCAGTGGAACGGGATTAGGAACTGTACTCATGCAAGAACGTCCAACTGTATTTTTCAAGGCACTACAAGGAAGGAACCTCTTACTTTCTACCTATGAGAAGGAGATCTTAGTGCTAGTCGTAGCGGTACAAAAGTGGCACTGTTATTTGGTGGGATGTCAATTCTTGGTCTGTACAGATCACAAGAGCTTACAGTACTTGTGGAGTCAAAAGATTTCATCGCCAGCTCAACAACAGTGGCTCTACAAATTAATGAGTTATGACTTCATTGTGGAGTACAAAAAAGGAAGGGAGAACGTGGCAGCTGATACACTCTCGAGGCGAAACGAGGTGGAAAGAGAAGGAGAAATTGACTATAAATTAGCAGCAATACCCTCTCCTCTTGCAGAGTGGCTTGCGAAAATCAAGGAAGAAGTTGAGACTAATCTTGATTTGCAATCTTTGGCCCAACGTATCAAGGAGGGAGAGCCCATAGGGCCGTGGCAACTCAATGAGGGAGTTATTTATTTTAAAAATTGCATTTACTTACCCATATACTCCCCTTTGATTGACTTGATAATTGGCGAATTTCATGGAGCCACTCACGAAGAATATCAAAAGACCTTCCAACGGTTGAAAACTACCTTCTTTTGGAATGGAATGCGGAAGTCCATCCAACAAAAGATTGCTCAGTGCGACACATGTCAACGTCACAAGAGTGAACAACTGTCTCCTACAGGATTACTTCAACCGTTGCCTATCCCCGAGCGCATCTGGGAAGATATATCCATGGATTTCGTGGATGGTCTTCCTAATTACAAGGGAAAAACAACTATTTTCGTAGTTGTTGATCGTATATCCAAATACGCACACTTCGTCCCATTATCTCATCCCTACACCGCTACTGGGGTCGCGCAAATCTTCTTCGACAACGTCTTCAAGCTTCATGGTTTACCCAAAACCATAGTATGTGATCAAGACCCAGCCTTTATAAGTAAATTTTGGATCGAGTTATTCCAACTCAACGGTGTGAAATTCAATTTTAGCTCGGCGTACCACCCTCAAACATATGGACAAAGCGAGGTGGTAAATCGAACACTGGAGATGTACTTGCGCTGCTTCACTGGATCACATCCCAAGGAGTGGGGTTAATGGGTAACTTGGGTTGAATACTGTTACAATACGAGTTGGCATTCCGCCATTCGTACCACCCCATTTGACATTGTTTATGGTCGCTCCCGTCCTACACTCTTAACGTATGTTCCCGGGACAACAACGGTGGAGGCAGTAGAACAAGAGCTTTTCCACCGCGATCAAAAGATCAAGGAGTTGCGACTCCTACTTTTCGAAGCGCAGAATCATATGAAGCGTATCTACGATCAACACCACCGTGATCGAGAGTTTGCTATAGGAGATTGGGTATACCTCAGGTTGCAGCCGTATCGTCAAGTGACATTATCCATTAAGCGCATCAAGAAACTCTCCCCCTGGTATTATGGTCCATTTCAAATTCTACAAAGTATCGAAGCTATCGCATACAAGCTCGCCTTACCGCCCGAGTCCAAAATTCATCCTGTCTTCCACGTGTCTCTTTTGAAGAGAAAGATAGGTGATTCAAAGGCCGTGCAAACTGAATTACCCACTATCCAGGAGGACGAAGGTACCCTTGGTCCCCAACCGCAAGCCATCCTCGACACAAGAGTTCATAAGCATCACACACAGGTTTCAGTCCACTAGCAAGGGCTATCACCAGCAAACGCTACATGGGAAGACGTCAAATTCATGTAGAGGCAGTTCCCAATGTATGCCCTTGAGGATGAGGTCCCTCTTAAGAGGGGAGGAATTGTTGTAGACCCACACGCATGAGCTATGCATGGGTTGTACGTAAGAAGCATGGGAGTGTTTGGTGTTTGGGTGGTCATGGTGCCACGTAGGAAGGCATGGGATATTTTGGGTGGTTATCCAATATGGAGTAATGGGTAGTTTTCAGTAGCAGTTGAGTAATAGTTTGAGTGGTTTCTTTTATCATGTTGTAGTGGGGGAAGTGGGGTAGGGAGTAGTTATAGCTATAGTTACAACGGCTATTTAGTACATATTATTTAAAGATATGTAATGGGAGAAATGGGTATGATTATTATTTTCTTTAAATATTCTCTTTCGAGAGACGAGGTCGACTTCCTCTATTAAGTTGTTCTTCTTCCTTTACCTGTATTTCTCATTCTTTCACCATAGGCAAACGAAGCCAGTCCGTGTACATACCACCATGTAAAACAAATTGCTCAATTACGTCCTTAGATGTGAAAAACTCTATGTTAGGACCTATGGACAACCAAAACCCCTTTAATATTATGCAATCATCAACATAAATAAACATTTTATTAAGCAATTTGATGGACAAAAATCCAACAATAACACAAGGACGTTAGATCGATTTGAAAATTTAATTATGGATAAATAATAATGTGGATAACATGTCCACTAAGTTCAAACCCTATAGAAAGTATCATGTCGCATACAAAGTATTATGTGGCAATTATTCAATATAGGGGGTGACAGAGAGGATGTTAGATCATTCCACAACTAAACTCTACTCCCAGTTATTTTTAGCCTTAAACAAGCTAGTTTGCTTGAAAACCTAACTAAGCACTTCAAAATAACCAACCTAGCTTTCACTTGAGATTAGTGCACAGTGAAATTCTTTTAATGTGCAATTGGTGCACAATGAAATTGTACCATCCAAAAAAGCTTCGACGGTTGAGATTAATGTCCATTTAATTGGATTGGATCCTCGAATCATGAAAACCTAACTAAGCACTTTCAAAATAACCAAGGTTTCACTTGAGATTAGTGCACAATGAAAAATAAGCAACAGTTTTTTAATTTGAATTGGTGCACAATGAAATCCCACCATCCAAAAAGCTTCAACAGTTGAGATTAGCGTCCATTTTAATTGGATTGGATCGTCGAATCATTATTTATATGTTATACATTTTGGCTGAGAAAGTTTGGCATGTCAAATGGGAATCTAGGACCTGCAAAACTAAAACCCAATACGGAAAGGATAAAAAGATAACAAAGTGAGATATTGAAAATATTTGATAATTAAATAACCTCTCTTGAGCAAAGGGAAAAATGTAGTAACCTCTACAATCCAACTTCCTACTTTTATCCTCATTAGTAGGCATATATAAAATTTGTACACTTAATTACAAAAAGATTAAAGATTTCCATAACCTGGAGGGTTCTCCAGAGTGATCTTGGAATTTCTCTTATCCAAAAGAATAGTTGGCATGTTCTTCGTTTGGGCTCAAATTCTCAGATTTTTCTAAAGCCACATTATACTCTTAAGTACAGAGCATTATAAAGCATTTGCTATTACCAATTAGTCAAGAGAGCATTTTATATTAATACAAAAACTAAACAAACCAAGGTTTTAAAAAACAGTTAAGGAGGAATTCCTTCACTAATGGCCATCACTGGCCTTGGATGGGTGACAAGGAACAAGTGGACGGTATTTCAAACCTCTAACGAAAAGGAGTCATAATGACCCTAGATGGGTGGGTGTTTCTTTCACTATGGGAGAAGGAAAACTCTCCTAAACTATATAACCATCCAGGACAACTCAACATGAACCTAACATACTCAATTATCACCACTTTATTATTTTCCTATAAAATGAAATATCTAATGTATCATTTTAAGCATATTTAGAAAATACCCCACTTATTCACAGATAAAAGAATCTTCTCAACCCAAATGATTCTTAAAGACTTGGGCAAGGAGATGTCTCTTAAGATTTTCAGAGGCTTTTGGTTTGTTCTTGGCCCTTGGCATTGGACAAGGTGCTTACAATTGGATAATCTAAGAGCACAGCAATTCATCTAGTGAGTAGATGCACTTCTTTTTCCTTTTTCTTTTTAGCCGGGGGAGGGAGAGGTCGGCCTGGGATACTTTCTTCTGACACATGGATTTTCTTAGAACTGTTTGGAGTCTGGAGACTCTGGACAACATAGGTGATATATCCCAATACTAATTAAAGACATACTAAATTGGGCATATCCAGCAGTTGGTAGACAAGGAGACTTGTACAGCAGAATATGCAATCTGCTGGTCAATGTGGAAGGAGAGAAGAATTTTTAAAGGAAAAGTAAAGGTTGAAGATGTATGGAAAGATTTATCCTTCTTTAATTGCGTGTGGGGCCAACACTATGAGGAATTCAAAGATGTTCGGGTTGACCATTACTGAGAATAGGATACCTGAATCTTGTTTCTGCCGACATTAGTGACATGTACACTGTATAGTCAGAGCTTAAGTGTACATGCATAGATTACTTGTCAATGTTAAACTTACCAAACCCTACATACTGAATTAGACACGGCCAATATGTAAGTTATAATTGTGCTAACCCTAGGAAACAAGATATTAATTAGACCAAATAATATTTGAAAAATACTTTCCTCATGTACAACAGAAGTCTAATGTCTTTCAGAATCTTTATATGAATGTTCCATAGAGCAGTATCAAGAGTTTAAATGACCTAAGGATTGCATGGCATTGGCCTTCTCTGAAGTATAAAAAATTATGTATATCTACATTCACATCCACCACAGCATTAGCTCCAAACCACAACCGAGAAAGAAATAAAATAGCTTCTTTACAAGAGAATCTTGCACTAGACCAACACTCCTTATATTTCCAGATCTCAGTCGGAGTCACCATTCACCTTCAATTTTAGCAACCCAATAGCTGGCGGGGTTTCAACATTTAATCTTTTCAGCACAATCTTCGGAGGAAGGTAGGATGCCTCAATGTAAACCAAATTCACTTTCTCAAGCATTCTTGGCTTCCAACTCCAATTTTCATAGCAACCATCAAAGAACTAGAACTGCAATTATCTTACTTTCCACCCTATCTTTTCATTGATGTTTCCCCTGGAAGAAAACTGGAATATTCATTGAAAAAGGAACTAAAATTTTACCAAAGGCAAAGGAACTATACATTTATCTACATATTTGCATACATTTCAAAATGCACCCTTCCATATCTTTAATTTTTCCAGCTTATTAATATACCATTGGTGTCCCTTTAATGAATTGTTGAAATACCTATGAATACCAATTATTTGATCCTTGATCAAAGGGGAAAATATAGGATACTTTTTTACATATGTATACAAAGCAAACAATAGAGCCACAAGCTTCTATGTAAATCTGTAAACCCAGTAATTTGCCACATGTCATTCTCAGAAGACAAGAATGTACAGTTCTTTTAGTTAAACTACTCTTAAACACATCTCAAAATGTAACCTTCACTTCTACAGTGACAATGACAACTAAAGCAAGAACATCCAGAATATGCAGTGCTCTCATTCATCCATTGTCATCAATATGATACATTCTGTCAAAAGGAGTTTTTTTTTTTTTTTTGGGGGGGGGGGGGGGTGGAGGGTGGAATGAAACTACGTTCAAGAGTATTGTTGAAATAAATGGTAAATATTTTTTTTTTATTATATTGAATTGACGTCAATCATGAGATTAGGAATCAAACTAACAATAAATAGATATGAAAGTACAATATATTGATTTCCTATGATACTATGTTTCAGAATCTCAAGGCAAAAAGTCACCCAAGAACTTGGCATAACAAAGGGGATGCATGCCATTTATTAAGCTTCTGACCTGATCCCCTCAGGAACTTTCTTAGTGAAGTTGAGCCGAGCTTGCTTCTTCTGCTTGAGAGGTACTGGATAAGAAGTATCAGAAGAGGATGCAGTCATCAGATAGCAGATCAGAGGAATGTGTAAAGAAACTAATAAAATATAACCAAACACAAACCTTCTGTGTTACTATGCTTGTTGGATACAAGGACTGAGGACCTCCACTCCTCATAAGCAAGCTTTTCCATTTTTTTATGCCTCTTGTAACTTGGAAGCTGCAAAATATATTTCTTGTCATTAGAATCCAATACCAATCAACAAAATAGCTTTGAAAAAATAATAATAAATAATTCAAATTCAATCTGAAGGGTAGACATTAACAATTGCCACTATCCAATATTGGAAGTTGTAAATACTGCAATTCTGTATTGCTCTTGTCCACTTTCAATGACCCAAAATATTCCTTACTCTATAGGTGCTGTGAAGAAATGGATACTAAAGTTGCAGCAGACAATTAAGACCCTTTTATTCAAGGGATCTTAAAAATCTATACTGTCTAAATTATACTCTAATAACAAATTTGCCGAATTATTTATGACATTGCTCACTATGGCAGTGACTGATGGAGAGGGGCGGGGGCAGATGGGGCAGCAAACTAGTGAAAGTACACCAAACTCTTCTGGATGGTTTATCTCATATGCAGATTCCAGGAGAAACTTTTGCAAACTATAGTGTGGCCTTGTCAGATAACTCCCACTGCTAAAATTCATCATTATCCTTTGCCGAAAAGCATGAGCTTTAATTTTTAGAATTAAACACCTTCAAGGTAAAACTGAGGCACTAACATTTATATTCAATCAAATTCCCCTAGAGCAGAAATGATAAAACCAAACTGGTTTGACTAGAAATCAAATCCCGAAATGCCCACACATGGAACAAGCATGCAAAGCTCTGCAAGACATAATTTTCTGCAGACTCCATAATTGATAGTCAATGGGTACAGGCTGAGGTCAATACTAATCCACAAAACATTGAATGAATCTAGGAAACAAGAAGCTATTGTGTGTCATTTGGCTAAGAGATAAAGCATCATATGCAATGGAAAACCAAGTCAAATTCATGTGAGATAATAAAGTAATTTGCTATAGGCAAAAAACCATCAGGTGTTAGAAGGTATAATTCCATGTGCATACATCAATCATTTGCACTAAACAGTTGTGTACCATGCTACTTGCAAATAGACACAAATAATATAGATTAAATATTCGTAGCACCTCTAGTCCATCTTCATCATCAACAGATGACTCCCCAGATTCATCCTCATCATCTTCATGTCTCCTCTTGCCAGGTAAAGCATCCAGCAGTTCTGTTTGTGAAACAGTTTCAACAGATTGGCTAAGATCAGATAGGATGTTTGATGCTCACCAACAATCATGGCGTGCATCAGGCCAATGTCAAAGCAATGGTCTTATGGTAAAGTAAAATAAATGATAAATAGGGAACAGTTTGGGAGACCAGCAACCAGCATGCTAAATGTCAGGTGTATATACCTCTGTTCCCTTTCACAGATTTTGGGTCTTTCTTTTCCTTTGAGATCCCAAAAACATCAAAGCAAAGATCTTTCATAGAGGTAGAGACCTACAATTTTAGTTCCATATATACCATATTAAAAAGAGGAAGATAACTAAAACAAACAAAATTGAACCACTAAAGACATAATTTCTTACACTAGTGAACTCAGACTCTGATGTGCCACAGAGCTCAATCAACTTCAACTTGTCTACTTTAAGCTGTGAATAAAGTAAGCATCCAATATGAGAAAACAAACTAATCCAGTAAGACCCACCCCCCACCCCTTGGTGTGTGTGTGTGTAAAAAGACTCAGCCACCTTAAATTTTTTTGAAAAAAAAAAAAAAAAATACAACACAAGAAGCAATAACAAAATTTGTTGCTTAACAAGTGACTTCCAAGCCACGATAATTTAGTTGTGCAGCCTGGAGGGGGGGGGGGGGAGAGAGAGAGAGAGAGAGAGTGATACCCTATGTCTTTTTGCACACAGATAGAAAGCAACAGCTGTAAATACAGGCCGAGTGAAGTCTGCGCTTGCCCGCCGAGAAACTGGTAATGCACTGAGAAATCGCTCCTTGTAGCTGAAAAACAACATCACAATACAAGTTAATCTGATTTAGCTATCTAATCCATGCTTGCCCATCCAGACCATCCAAATGATGTTTTGTCACGGATAATTTCTGTTCCTATACTCTCGAATGACCTTGATAACTAAATCAACATGCTTGTGCTGTTAACAAAATGCACCCAATTAGGCTGGATTGTTCAGAAATAAAGAAACAAAGGCTGACTTGGAAGCCATGGACCTTTCAAAAGGAGAGGGGGAATCCCCAACTTGCCTGCATTTGCATTTCAAGAATAGCAGATTTGCGCATTAAAATACCACTTCTGTATGCACATTTTGTCGAGCACATAGTAGAGATCAGAACGTCCTTACAAGTTACTTGACTGTGGTATATACACACATTTTATCGAGCACATGGTAGATATACCAAGTAACCATGAATAGGTTAAAAACCAGCTATGAATCCTGAACTCTTCTACTCAAAAGTGATAGTGCAGCTAACCAATCATCAAACTGAAACGCGGAAATTATTGATAGAACAATAAGATGAATCAAAATAGGCATTTATTAAACTCAAGTGAAACACTACGATAATCCATTTCAGGGATCTCGTCTTGTCCATTAAATGTAAGAAACCCCTTCAGTTTTATCGGGATGTTATTCACTCACTGACAGATTTAAGTAGACAAACACTAAATTTTTTTGTTATTACAGGTGCATGAGATTTTCATGATGAATTTTTCAAGATCAAATCTACAAGGAAAAAAAAAAAAAAAAAAAAAAAAAAAAAATGAAAATTTCCAACAGCACAACAGAGTGGAGATGAAGAAACTTACAGAGACAAACCCTTCTGCACAAAAGGAATTAGTCTAACACATCCAAATTGGATTCCCAACTCTCTGGTGTCCAGCTTCGTCCTATAGTGTCAATTGTGATTCATTTAATTGAAACGCTCAATTACATTGCAGTAGATAGAATTCACGAGTAAAAGAGATGAAGAACATCAGCACTCACTTGACACCGAGCCCATTCTGCATCGCATTGAATGACCTGTTATATGCCTTCTCCGACATCCCACTCAACCTAATCGCAGCCTGACGATCGAATAAAACCTGCGCCCTGGACCGATCAAATGCAATCAAAGAAAATGAGCACACAATTCAGAAAACTTATATTTATAGGGAAAAAAAACCATGAAATAACACAACATCAACAGATTGGATAAATAGAGCACCTCGTAGCAACAATTTCCAAGCAAATCACTGCTTTACAAATCTCTCCCTGCAATTGATAACATAACCAAATCAAATGCTAACTCTAAACGACTGAGAAACAATCAAGACGAAGACGGAAGATGCTTACGACTCCGATGATGGACGAATCAAATTGAACATCGCTGAGACGCCGAAGCTCTTCGGCCTTACGGATTAAGAGTTTGGCATCTGAAAGCCCTAGCTTCCGCGCAATGTCTGAGAGATCCATTTTCCCTAGCCTGACTAGAAGAGCTCTGACTCTTGAGTCTACTTATTGCTTTGGAAGGAACAGCTGCATTATAGTTATAGACGAAACGAGATATAGAGAGAAACGTAGATAAAGGAGTGAAGGCGGGAAGTTGGGAATATGTATTTTAACTTTTGAATTCGACTTTCCCGTTTTATTTCTCGCGCCAGACGAGGGAAAATTCCCAGGTAAATGTTTGGCGCCAAATGGAGCTGAGTATCTGGCGTGGTCAATATTGAGTTATTTGACTGTCTATCACAAGCTAAAAGATCAATATATCTGTTTACCGCCATATCCTAGTTGATACGCGCGAATCATGAGGGTATAGTCAGGGGTGTCAATCGATCGGGCCGGTTTGGTTTCGATCGGGCTTAATCAGGCTTGAAGATTTTCAAAGGTTACACTGTGTCCTCCCATTTAACTAATCGGGTTTAGTTATTGAGGGCATGGTACACTTTATATTCGGTCGATCGGCCTCGGGCTATAATCGAGCCACCTTAATCGAGCTTTAGTCGGGCCTTAACCGGGCTACGGACATGTTTAATGTTAAACGGGCTTTAACCGGTTTTTAAACGGGCCCTCTTTAAAATGTGCTTTTATATTCCGGCCCACTCATGCAAGCCCAAAAAAATGACAATTAATTAATAAATGATACCAAATATAACCATTATTTAAAATGTGAACATGTTTTTACTTTTTAATTTGGGGGTAAAATAGGTATTCTACAATCATTAAAGGGTCGGGTTAGGCCGGTGTACAATAGGCTGGTCTCGGTCGGGTGTTAAACGGTCGGTCTCGGTCGGGCGCCCGATGGTCCAAGTAGCAAAACCAAGACCGACCGTTTATAAACGGGCCGGGCTCAAGCCCGACACGTTTAATAAACGGTCTGGTCCGGGCTGGGCCGATCTATAAACGGTCGGTCCCCGTCGGTTTAGTCAGTTCGGGCCACGAATTGACACCCCTAGGTATAGTAGTCTGTCTAACCCTTAAACCAGAAAAGATTATACACATGGAAGAGAGCGGATGAATTTCACGTACGAAAACGATCCTGGTCCGTAGATTTAGAATAAATTTTCTCCCTCCTCATTTAATAGATTCCAAATCCACAGACCAGGGTTCAACACTTTTAGCAAGGGGAGAATGAAAGGGTAAAGGTGTTAATGGGTTCGGTTTCGGTGTATACAGTGTGATTCAATTTGATTTACATTTATTTTGTTGAAACCAAAATCGCACCGTTTACTAAACGTTTGCACTTTCTGAAACCACAACCGTTTAGTAAATGGTTTCGATTCAACAGTTTTTAAATGGTATCGGTTTCAAGGTTTTAAATGGTTTTGATCGCGGTTTATTTCATACGGTTTCTAAACGGTTAGCAATCGGTTTGTTAGTTTATTCGCATGTTTACTAAAATTTGCTTTTTTCGATAAACGCTTCAATCTTGTGTCAAATTAAATGATGCATTGAACAAGCAAGGATTTAACTGCATAACTACATAACTACATAATAGAAGTAAATTATTGAATAGACTGTTAGAGAACCTCTATCGTCCTTAATTCTTCCCTAAATTAAACCATTATGTCTTTATTAAGACAACCAAATATTTAATCGTTATACTGGTTAGTCGAATCGATTTTGACGGTTTAAACAGTTCGATTTCACGGTGTCAATTTTGTTTGAAACCAATAGGTTAAACGGTTAAAACTGACCCAACCAATTTGACTAATCAGTTTTAAACTTGAAACCAGAACCAAACCATTTACTAAACAGTTTTGTGGTTTTGGTGTAAAGCGTTCGGTTAATTTCGGTAAACACTTTCGATTTCAAATTCACATTCTTAGAAAAGGGTGGTAAAAGGGATTTACCCATCTTACTAATTACACCTCTTGTCGTGATGTCGTGCAGTAGGAAAACTAGGTGTCTTTTTACCGATTAACCTCTTAGAAAACGAGTCCGGATCAGGTACTCGTATGAGAATCATTCTAGTACAGTATTTGATCCACACTTGAACTTCACTTATTTCCTTTCCTCTTTTAATTAACTTCGTCAACTCATTGCACCTCAAGGTGATGGAAAACCACAGCTCCCTTATGTATACTACTTGGAGTAATGGAAGTCAAGATCATACCTGCAGCTCCATGCCCGCGACCATTACCCCCTGCTAGCTCCACCGCACCCACGCCCCCTTGCATTTGCTAACGTTGTTCCCGCCACAACAATTAGGATTGTTAGTGCAATCTCCTGCCCGACCCCCACACTCTCATGAGTATTCCCTCCATAGTCCACACTATCAACCACGTTCTCTGCTCCGTCCTCCTCAGCTGGGTTACCCAATCCAAGATCCAAAACATTCATTATCCACTCTTTTTCTTTTCACACTTTCACAAAATTACCATTCATAAAATCAAATTCTTTAAGAACATGAACATAGATAAAATCTCCCACGTAAGAATCAACATCAATATACATCACATTATAGTCACCTTCATCAAATATCAATCTCCCATAAACTCAAGTCACACATAAACACAATTCAAAAAGTATAAGTCAGCACATATCAACTATACAAACACACCAAACATCACATCATACAATCAACTCACACACCTATGGTGTAATCCACTATAATCTACTTACCTCTGTTTGCAAAAGTGTTACCTCCCCTTTGAGTCCCAAGTGTCCAGGAGGTCCCAATCTAAAATTAGTAATAGCCTATATTAATTACTGTCTTGCCTAAGATTTGGGTCCCATAAAGAATATTATATGTGGTTCACATGAATTGAATCCTAAGCCTTGATATGAAATAATATTAGATTTGGATCACACGGTTTGAGTCTCAAGAAAAACCCTAATGGTTTCCAAGAAAACCCTAACCTTAAAACAAAATCCTAAAAACAATTTGGTTCCCATAAGACTGAATTGTATCCCCCCTAGGCTTATTTCTCATAAGCAAGGTGATTTTCAAAAAAGGAAGGCAATTCAGTCCAATATAGGGGTGGCTATAGAAATGGCTAATCTTATGTTCTCAGCAACGAGATGAAGGGGGTCTTAGAATCAAAGTTGACATCCAGAAGGCGTAATATACGATTTCTTGGGACTTTATTTTCAAAGTTATGAGAAGATTTGGATTTTCAGAGAGATGGAGGATAAGTTCACTTCATCAGCTGCTGCAAAGCTCTAGGATCTCGGTTTTGGTTAATGGCGGTACAGAAGGTTTTTTTGGCGTGGAGAGGTTTACAACATGGTAACCCTATATCCTCTATGATTTTTATCATAGCTGAAGAGGTGTTGTGTAGGGGACTTCTCACGCTTATGGAGGAAAAGAAAATTTTTCCTCTGCAAGGGCCTAGGGGAGTTATTGTTCCAGGTCATATTCTTTTTGCAAATGATATTTTTATATTCACTAATGCATCTGTTAGGTATGTTAAGAATCTGCAAAACTTTTTAAGACAAATACCAGGTATGAATCTGCAAAACTTATCATATGAAGGTATAAACTAATCCTATGATGGTAAGAATATATGATAGAAAAACATATGCGCAATTCATCACATGGAGATCAAATAAGCATGCAATATAATTACTATGGATACATGAATGGCATACCTGAATCCATGGCTGAAATTGACAACCCTACCAATTACCTTTACATTCTCCTCTTGCTAAAAGTGTAGATTCTTAACATGCCTAACAAGTTCGTAACTTCAATAGATATATTCATATCTTCTTAAGATATCATTGTACCTTCACAAGATAAATTCTTACCATTATGGGATAGTTCAAACATTCATAAGATAAGTTGTACCCTCATTGGATAAGTTTGTACGGTCATAAGATAAGTTCAAGCTATGAGTCGACACTTCGATGAATAACATAGACACCTTATGATGGTAACCTAGATCATGTCTACAATTGATGAATCCTCAAGATATGACTTGGCATTCTCAGAAACGACCTAGATCCAAAACAATGTCTTGGCCCGAAACCCTAATTTAGTTAGATCTTTTCCCAATCTTCTGGCACCCACTATTAGCTTTATATATTGATAACTTGATCAAAGTATTGTTTAATGGTGTGAGAACGGCACAAAAATAGTTGCCGAAAAGGTAAAAGCCTTTTGGGATCTAATCGTTGATCTTACCATGTATACATACTAACGGAGCTAACTAAGAAGGAAGTTGAAACTACCTAAAAGACTATAATTGCCTTAAGTTAAGTAGTAATAGCTTTGTATTTCTAAATGGAAATGTAAGACTGTCATATCTAAGAGAATCACTTTCAAGAGCTTTGTACATTGGTGGAACTAGCAAATGGAGATTGGTCATCATTTACTATATCCAGTACAATTGTTTTTCTAATAGTAAAAATATGGCCTGAATCATACCATGGTGTGTGTGAAGTTTCCTATTTGCTCCAGACCGAACTTAAATCTGGTTTTCTTTTACAGACATTGGATAGGTATTGTCTAGCATTGGATGATGTTTCCCTGATGTTGGCTTTTATATGCTAAGCAAATAGTTTTATGTATCTTTCTTTTAGAGAGTTGCATCCTTTGGTCCTCCTTAGATAGGCGTTTCCCAAAGAAGCTCTTATTTATAATTAGAGGATGTCCCTGTGAAGTTTTCCGTTTGCTCCAGACCGAAATTGAATCTGGTTTTTCTTTTGCAGACATTGGATAGGTATTGTCTAGCATTGGATGATGTTTCCCTGATGTTAGCTTTTATATGCTAAGCAAATAGTTTTATGTATCTTTCTTTTAGAGAGTCAGCATCTTTTGGACCTCTTTGGATAGGTGTTTCCCAAAGAAGCTCTTATTTCTAATTAGAGGATGTCCCTGGCACTTTAGATATAGATTATAAGTGCTCTATTACCTTTACCTTAAAAAATTCTCTTATGTTTTAGTTTTTGCCTTTTTGTCCATTTTCATTTTGTTCATTGACTCAGCACAACTTAAGAGTGCCCCGACGTGGCCCAATAAATGAGTGCAATAGCTACTGGAAGACTTGAGGAGGTGTTTCATCTCAGAGATTGATTTAGAAGAACCCTCTTGCCCCATAAGTAAAATCTTAAGAGGATAGTGTTCGGTGGCACGATCAAACCATACTTTATTATTATATTTTACAACATGAGTAAAAACAAAGAATGTGTTTCCTTTAATGTAAGGGTGTCAATTTAAGACTAGAATTGGGAAATGTTCTAGAATCGTTTCACTAAAACTAGGTATCAAACTGTCCTATTAATACACAGGTTAATACTTGGATCTGATTTTGATACCAAATAATAAATGGGACAGGACAATTCTAGGATAGGAATCTCAACAATACTAGTACAAATATACCAGTTAGGTATTGAGTGTAACCTAAATCTGAACCGCCAATGCCATTTCGAATAAAATATTATATGTTCTCGTGTTCAAGTGTTATGACTATAGTATGATGTATTTGGGTGGTATTTTCTCTTATGGACGTTTTAGTTGATGGATTTTTAGTTCAGTTAATTATAAATTTGTTTGGTGATAGCACTAATTAAAACTACATCAGGGCTTGTTTATTTGGTTATCATTAATTCTTGTTATTTTTTAAAAGTTTTTGTGTGATCTTAGATAGTTTGAATAAGTAAAACCGTGAAATTCATCATGGTTTTGTATTTTAATTTGATTTTTAAAGTAAACGATACTTTAGATCTCATAATATTGAAAATTTCACAATAAATGATTTTTAAGGTAATTGTTGGCTGATGGCTACCCCAAACTCTTCTAAGGTAGGTACTTATCCTACCCGAAAAAAGGTATCTGTAAACTCCCATTCTTAATCTCTCACCAAGATTCAGAAACCCCTATAGTGTTTTAGTACTCTCCCCAAAAAACTCTCGTGATACCTCATATATGCATTTAAAGCACCCATGGTGTCCAGTCATCATGACCTTAGAAACCTTTATTTTATTTTATTTTATTTTTTGTGAAGCCCAGAGAAGCTTAGTCCACAAAACGTTTTTTTTTTTGGTAATAGCTTAGTCCAAAAAACTAGGGCCCATTTTGTGTTCTTCAAAAGAAATACAAAAACATCCCAAAAATATAATTTAGTGATCTAAAACCAAGAGTCCAAGATAAAGAACCTTCTTCCCCAAAGAAAAAATCTTTATAAAGAGTACATACTCAACAATGACCATATAGACGAGGTCCTCAATCTATATCCCTATGGACATTTCCACTTTTGTCACTTTAAAGAGGATAAGCTATCAAAAACTCTTTGCACTTTCTTCTCCTCTCTGTGTTCTTCTCATAGAGATGCACGGAATCATCTTTTCTAGAGCAACTTATTCTACACTATTTATCATATTTTTTGCTCACCCTTCACCTCTCCTCTCATAGAGAAAGACTCCTTGGAGATATGGATTTGGATGAGTGGGAGTAAATCCGTGATGATGACAATCTTCATTGATATCCAACTCTCAAGGAAGATGGGATTTGATCAAAAGTGTGTGTTCGACATGAATTACTTCATCTGCCCATCTCCTACTCCTTCAAGATCCATCTTTGATCTGCCTCCAAAATCAAATCTTCAGATTCCAAGGATGAATTCGAAGAAAATTATTACGATCTCAATTTGATTACAACCAGTTTCAAGGAAGAATCCAAATCATGAATATCGTGAAAGACATCTCTTAGGTTGCGGTTGCTAAGCCAGAAATAATAGTTACAGGAGACCAAAAGATAATCTCACAAATCCCAAAGGAAAAGTCTCCGCAAAATAGGCCTCCACATATCTTTTAGTAGGGATGTGGCAGGCAGGGACTGCAGATGCTCAAAAAGGCCTACTACGGACATTACCCTTACATTGGCCAGTCCACTAGGGACTAATGTCAAACTCTCACTGCTAGATGCTATCGATAAATGAAGAACATTTTCCTTTAAAATCATTTGAAATGGTTGGCTAATCCATGTTTATATTGCTTATATTCATCATGCATCGTGATCGAATGAAATCAAACTTATGAGGGTACTCCTTATTATGCTAGCACCCTCGGGGAGGCCTCTGCACGTCATATTAAGTACTTTGAGATCAGATGATAGCCACTTTTTGCGAAAAAGTACTTGAAGTGAAATCGTGAGACAAGGATGCTCATTATTATGCTAGCACCCTCTGGAAGTTCCATGCACAATATGGCATTTTGAGATCAATCGATGATCACTTTCTATGCTACACTTATACATAAATTCACGACACAAATTCATCTACCTTGTGGCTAGCCATTTAACCTCCTGTGAAATCATGAGAAATGGGTGGCGAAACCACACCCTTTAATATCGTACCATTTGACATTTCAAAAGAATCATATACCTTGAGTATATAGATTATGTCAAGCGAAGAGTATGTGTTTTGTACTATCTTATCCATTGTATTCCAGTATCATGTAGGAAATAGAGAACGACTAGGAACACCGTAAGATAAACTTGTAGATCTGTTTTTGGTTCAACATGGAAATTTGCCAACATTTTTCGGTTATCGAAAATTGGTCTCCTAAGTGGGGTCGGTTGAAATTTCTCTCAGTATTGGGAATAGAGGGCGCGATCCCGATGGTATTGGCCCGCATAATTATGGGTGATTCCCACTAAATTGTGCAAAATGTTAGACCATCAAACCATAGACCCAAAATGAAGAATAATCAAGTGGGATATGTAAGGAGAGCATGTCCTAACATGAAACAATTCACAAGGGTATTCTTACTTGAATCAACTTGTTTGTCTTTTGCAACACGATATGCGTTTAACCAATTTGTTTCAAATCCAAAATTTCATAGACTATATCTATCCTCTACTTCCATATGGATGTTAAAACTCCCACTGCGAAGAACTTTCTAAGAAATTATATAAATTTTAGATGAACCTTTAGCTTCCAAGATTTCCATATGAAATTTTATTTAAAGGAACTAGGCCAGGCTTGATTAAATAGCCGGGTGCATTTTTTGTCGTTAAAACTCTTAATTTGAAAATGGGAGTAGAGATTTGATCAACACATGGTCTGGTGCTTAATGGTATGCCAACAATTGCATCAGCAACATTCCTTGTAAGAATGATAATATCAAACTATGATTCCGTATCCTAATGTGGATGAGGTGACCTTGGTAAATAGTGGATTAAAGGGAAAGAAACTAGAGATGTTTATCCTTTTTGAATGTTTGGAATTCAGGGTTTTTTCCAAATATCAATAAAATGCCCATCGCCAATTCTTCCGAGATAATTAATCTAAATCTGTTGCCGATCCGTGGAGATTCTTCTGATTTGTTAGATTGTGCATCTTTCCTCTTACTTTCTTTTTTTGTTTGTCCTCATACCGTTCAGTAAAAATACCGAAAATTCTCACATGAAAATTTTATAATCAAAGACGACTTCGACAACCACCAGCGGAAAGATAGAGCAAAAGACAATACCAAGTTTGGGAGAGAACCAACGAGGAATAAACATCAACACGAGCCAACATTTTTCAAGAATTATTGCCTTTGATTCCAGCATAACTCATATTAATATAAGTAATCAAATTGTAGATTCCAGAATTAGGAAGCAGGTCAGGCTCAAAACAAAATTATACTATTTCCATCACCAAACTGCCCTCAATTAAAGCTAACGAAAAACTCTGTACTCCTCTAACCTAAACCCACTGCATTTAAGAAGCCCAATGGAGGAGAAACAAAAAAAAAAAGCCAAGAAAAACAAGAAACAAAGGAGACTTGACAACTTCTTCAGACGCATGGTAGCAGTCATACAAAATAGAATAATAGCCACCATAAAAGACAATAAAAGGGCCATCATCAAAAAGAGAATAAAAGGGCCACCATCATTAAGCTTCAACTAAGCCATGACCAAGAAGTGATATTAAAGACCCTGCTGTCTGAATAAGTTTAGCTGTCTTCTTCATCACCACCTTCCTCGTCATCATCATCTTGTTCATCTTCATCTTCCTCTTCGAAGCCATCAGCACCCTTTACCTGAAAAAGTTGAATGTTTCAGAAAATGTTAAGGCCTAAAGAGAGTATATCTACATCAGCAGCCACTAAAACTTCCGACCAGAAAAAAAAATATTCACTCCCACTGAGGTGAAACTATACCGCATGGCCCAAAAAACATCATAGAACCAACCAAAACTCATACAATTACCAAATCCGATGTACAGGCCACTTTAAAAACAATCAAGGGTTTCCAGAACACATTCAAACTCCTAAAGCATGATATTTCATTATGAATAGCAATAAAGGTTAATAACTGAAGTAGAAGGAAGTTCAAAACCAGATTAAATTTGAAACTCAAATAAATACAAATTACAAATCCTAATGAATGATACAGGGGCTTGAACAAGAAAAAATAGCGGAGAACTTGTAGATGTTACATTTTTGAAAATTTAAGCACTTTCGAGAAGGAAAAGTGCTGCGAGAATTAAAGTAGATGGCGAGGGAGTGAAAATTGAGGGGAGAGAGATCCCACAAAGTGGCTGCTTTAGATATCTAGGCTCTACCTTAAACAAGGAATATGAGATTGATGATAATATTTCCCACAGAATTAAAGTAGGATGGATGAAATGGAAAGAGGCATCTGGAATGCTATGTGATCGATGGATTCTTCTAAAGCTTAAGGGAAAATTCTACAGGACTGTCATAAGACCAGCTATGATGTATGGTGCAGAATGTTGGGCAGTCAAGAAGCGTAACATAGATAAGTTGAATGTGGCGGAGATAAGGATGTTGAAATGGATGTGCGGCAAAACCCTGAGGGATAGAATAAGAAATATCCAGATTAGAACTGATTTAGGAATTGCACCAATTCAAGATAAGCTCAGAAAATGTCGGTTACGATGGTTTGTGCATGTTCAAAGGAGGCCTTTGGATGCCCCTGTACAGAGGAGTGACCAGATGCAAATGGATGGAGCTAAAAGGGCTAGGGGCAAGCCAAAAACGACCATAGATAAGTTAATAAAAAGAGACATGCAAAAGTTAAGTCTTCTCCCCAGTATGGTATCGAACAAAGCTATTTGGAGAGCTATGATCCAGGTTGCCAATTTGTGAGTGGGATGTCCAAAATTTATTTTATTTTATTTTTTATTCATTTTTTATTTTTTATTTTTTGGCCCTTGGATCCATGTAGCCGACCCCATTCAGTTGGGATAAGGCTGAGTTGTGTTGTGTTGTGTTGTTGAAGGAAAAGTGTTGAACGTGAAAAAGAAGGATAACTTGGAGAAGTTAAATTCCAACAATTTGACCAAGATGAAAGAACCACATCCATAAGACAAAATTTGAAAATAAATACCACATTCCTACATACCTCGTCATCATCTTCATCACCATCAAAATCCTCTTCATCAGCCTCCTATTGTCAATTCACCCACAAAAACAGGAAAAGTTAGAAAGAGAAAGAAAACTATCCAGTAACGAACTCTCATTCAGGACTTCATGTTCTTATTATAGACCAAAAAAAAAAAAGTTTACATTGTTAAAATATTTGAGAGGGTTGGGCCATAAATCTTCCTTGATTATCTCAGCCACCTGCATGTAGAAATGAAAGCTCATTAGCAGATTATTTTACCTGTGGTGAATGAAAAATGTTTCTAATTGTAATTTAGTTGCAATTCCTATTAAATGCATACAATTTGATTCCAGTGTCAAAGACTGATGCAGGGCGTTATCATGGCTGGACCAGCATGATCGGATATGGAAACCCGACCAACGTGGTACTGGCCCTAAAAGGTTCTTTGGACCAATAAGGGGACTAGTTATTTGTGTTATTAATGTAAATTACGATTCATTTCATTGTTTTATTGGATCATACGTAGGACATAGGAGAGGGTCTATATTGTTATTGGATTTAACAGTTTACTTGTTTAAAGCTGTTTCCAGATAGAGTAGACTTCTATTATTTCGTTTAGGGATCTCTTTATATATGTAACCTCATTGTTTGGAATAGAATTAATGGAACATTGAGTTGGAGTTTCTCACATTTGTGGTGCAAGTGCAGGCAGTGTTGAGTCTGTTGACATTCCCCTTCTTCCTTGTGACTTGAGCTTTCTTCTCTTCTTCTTTTCTCTCCCTTTCACAGCGACCAAGTCTTCCCCTTTTCAGGTATAATTTCTTCCCTAAATTCTTTTTTAAGTTTCTCCTTCTACCTCCTGTATTTCTTTCCTTTACAATTCTGTTACTCAAAACTGTTATTATCATGCTATGTTTTGGGCGACTTAACAGTCCCCCATAGTTTGGGATCGATTGTTCCCATATTTCTTCATTCCTCTTTCATTCGCTGACGCCCCTCCAATACTGGAATAGTTGTTCTATACGGTTCTTTTCCTTTCCCCATCTGGGTTCATACTCTGGACGTGGATACCTCAACTATAGGCGATTCAAGTTTTAGATAGATGGCCACTGGAACCATCACTGTTGGTAGAACTTTCTTTGAGACCAAAACTGTTACTACTGCTACGTGCAATTTCTGAGGGTTACTTTTAATTCATCACTTATTTGAAGTCTTAATGGTCCGGACTTGATAGAGATAGGTCTTCCAAACCTAATTTAAAAATTTCCAGTAACTTGAACATGTGGGAGTGGTGGGAGGTTGAGTAGATTGGGAGGAAGTCCTATGCTAGAATATCAATTTCGATAGTGAGAAGATGACCTAATGACACTGTTTTATTAGCCATCATCTTTCCTTATTTCCACAAACGTCAATCCCCATTGTTCTTAATTCTACTCTGTTTATTTAAATTCCAAGACGATCCTAATTCTTTAATTTTCAACCTTTCTTGTCTCTACCATATTTGCCTACCCAACAACCCTTTTAAAATCCTATTTATTTACAAAATTACCATTTCCCTCTAATTCTTGGTTTGATGTTGATTGGGTTGGCCCATAAGAGATCTGAGCCAGGGTTTTTTGATCCTCGGATCGCATCAAAGACCCTTCAAAGAGGAGCAATAAATGAGGAAAACATCTAATCAGCCATTTGATGCAGTACAGGAGAAACCATAGTTGTCACGGCACCAAGGCGAACCAAGGCGGTGGAGGGTTGTCCAAGCACTTAGGCGAGAAGGTGCCCGCCTTAAGGCGAACAAATGTTATTTTTTATTTTTCCTATTTTCTAACATTATTTAGTAAGTTATATATACCTTGTATCATAAAAAATCAAGATTAAGCCACATCAAGTCATTAAAAATCAACATTTAGCCACATCAAATGATAAAAAATTAACATTAAGTCATATTAAGTTATAAAAAGTCAACATTTAAAGAAATGCTCTCATTCTATAATAAGTTTGACTAGTCAAATGATTTTATTTTTATATGAGACTTTTTGTATTAGTTATAACATAAAACCAGCTTTCTAACAAATCTAAGATTACTTAAATCTGAGTTGCAATGACAAAGTTATGCTTCAGTCAAACTTATTTTTAAGTGCGCGAATACTGTTAAAATCGCCTAAATGAAAATAATTTTATGAATGTCAAAACAAAATATTATTTTATTGGACTTTTGATTTTTAGCAATGTTTTAACATGATAGAATTTATAAAATTTTCATAATTGAGAAAAACCCCAGCATTTAAAAGTTGAAAATTGTCCCTATAACCAAAATCTAGTTTTTGTTATTGGATTGGGGGGTTGACTTTTTATCCTTTTGGAATTTAATTTTTAAACTATTTTTATTGGATTCAAATAGGGGGTATTTGCTTATTTATGAATAATATCTTAAGTAAATGAACATTTACTTGAATGACATTTGGCATAAATAAATGCTGAAACACAAGGCGACATACAATGCAACAAGACGGCTGTCGCCTAGGCCCCAAGCAAACCACCTAGGCGACGCCTTGGCGATGCTTTGACAACTATGGGAGAAACAAGAAGGCCAGCAACAAACTAGACTATTGGATTAGACCAATATGTTCAATATTCAAGTATTCAACGGATTGGACGAAGAATGGCCAAATATGAGGGATTTGAGTCCTACACGAGATTAAGAATTAGATTATATTTTGTTTAGTTTCTAGAAGAGTATATATTTTGTGGAAAACTTATGTTGTAAGGACTAAGGGATTCCTCCTTCCACACATGGAGGGTTGCCTATTTTGCTTATTCCATGGAGTTATAAATAAAGAGGGGAGGATCATACCCACCCTAACCATTTGAGAAATAATTTAGCCTTGAGCTTGTTTTGAGTTCTGTGAGAGACAACTATTCTAGTGTGCGATGCAGTAGGTGTTTGGTGGGATACCAAGACCAAAGTTGGTGAGATTCCTTCTCTGGAATTGGGTAAGAAGCCTACCATATCCTTTCTTCTATCTTCTTCTACTAACAGGTCAGATTTCTCCAATATCTATATCCTGTGCATACCAACACTGGTCTAAGTTTTCTGTTGGATTTAATGTATATCCTGTTCACTAACCTTGCGTGGTTTTGTTCTCAGTTTCAGAACTCATCTTAGTGCAGAAACCACTAGTAAACAGTCCATCAAATCTTTGGTATTAATAGTTCTATGTTTCCTCTTGTGGCCTCGAACTGCAGCAACTTTCATGGCATATTTGCTATTTTCTTCTAGTTTCTATTCCTATACTCTCATCTTACTATGCTTCTTAGTTGCTGTTTTCAGTCTCATGCTTTCTATTTGGTTTACACTTGCTATTTCTTCAGTTAATGTTTTCTATTTCTAACCTTATGTTTCTAGAATTTAGACACTCTATTTTAGCAACTCCTTGTCAGATTCAATTCTACCTTTGGCAACCCATTCCATACATATAAAAGGCTTTGTTACCAGAGGTACAACAAGATCTGGTCACCCTATGCCAGGTTGCTGATATTGCTCTGTTTGAGGGTTATTAATTGACCCGCTGCTCTAGATCACTGCCAATTATTCTAATTCCAGCCTTCGGATAATTAGATAGCCACTACCATTATGTGACAAAGGCAAAATTCATGGCACATAAGGGCCAAGAAAGATGCAGTTCAAATGGAAAAAAATATTTTTTCATTTATTTTTCCAGATTTTTTTTGAAAGGGAGGGAGAGGAAGGAAAGATAGAGAGCCAGCAGAATAGTTCAAAATTACCTCATCATGAATGCCCTCTGAAATGTCTTTTTGTTGAGTTTCGCTAAACCAGCTAAAGAAGCTACAATTGAAACAGTCAAACTTGAGAATTAAGGAATCACACACAGTAAAGTATCTGAAAATTGAAGGAAGAGATGTCTACAAATCTAATTTAGCAGTGAATATGCCTCTATAAATTCCAAATCAGGTATTTGCATGATGTCAATCGTGCTGAAACAACTATGGCATATTCCATTTCCTATTTCCCACTTTGGAGGGGACGGGGTAGAACATGTTAACTAGTGATCGATAAAATGAACTAAATGATGAAAAAAAGTATGCCCAAAAATATATTAACTTCTGGCTCATAAAATGAAGGGAAATTTTCAGTATCTCTCACTTATAGTATACCTATGAAATACTTTTGCATTGTCTTACCCAAATCCTAGACTTACATGACGCTTTCTCCCTTGTTCTTTTTAAAATCTAAGGCACCATTTGACAACGTTCCATTTCTGCGTTTTCTTGTGCCCAAAAATAGAGAAACAGCCTAAAAAGCGTTTGATAAAATTGTTCCGTTTCACCCGTTTCTAGAAACATAAATCAAAATTTATGCCTATTTACAATTCTAGAAACGACTTCGACGAAACAAGTCGGATTTGTTTTGTCGTTTCTATAAACGAATTTGAGAGGGGAAAAAAAAAGCTGTTGTGCCCAATAAATCTCTCAACTATTTAAACCTAAAAAGAGGCAACCGAACCCTCTCTCCCTTTTGGGCATCCGATGATACTATTGGGTTTTTTAGTGGCATTATGTTTGCAAAAAACGTTTCGAGAAACAGGTTTATCAAACACCAAAAAATCTGTTTTTGTTTCCAGAAAAGTGAAAAGCCGTTTCTGCTATTTCCAGACATAGAAACAGTAGAAACATTATCAAACGGTGCCTAAGATTTTCCCTCTTAGAACAATGGGCTAATATTAATTAGTTTAAAAGTCGTCCCAAGATGGGATCTACCCATACTCTCATACCCCATTGCCACCAAGCGCACAGTGGCCTGGTCAAATTCCATTAAAAATTATAGCAGAAAATAACCACCACTCAAGTCTATGGTCATGTACGGCCATTAGATAGGAAGAATTAAGTTCCACATACAACGCAATGAGAATACTATTATTGTGGACCATAGTTTTTAAGGCGGTAAGGCGACGGAGGAGTTTGAGAGTCTTTTGGAGTGCCTTAGTGATAAGGCGGGCATAAAGCCTGGCCTTATCGACTAAAGCGTTGTGTAATTTTTTTATAAAACCAATCTATTTAGCTCAAATCGTAGTTGAATCCTATTACGCATATATTAAATAAATATTAAAGGTTCATGTTCATACCAATGTAAGATATTCATCAAGAAAACAAATCAATAGAGTGAATAAACTAAGTTCATCTTCATCAATTATCAATCATCATAACATATTAACATATAATATAAATACATAATTATAAAACAAAATTATAAATATAAAGAAAAGAAGACAAAAAATACAAGTATTTATTATACTTACCTCTATGATGCCAAAATGAGTGCCTAAGCCCTAAGGTCATCCACTATATTTCTACTCCTGTCAAAGAAGAATGAAGCTCATCGCTGCCGGAGCAAAATGGTCGCCTGGATCAGTGGTTCTTCCTTGTTCCTTGATTCCTTCTCAAAGCCCTTTCTTAAAACCCTTGACAAAATCCAAACCTTGTTTGTGAATCGTGTTTTTGTTTTGTTTGTTTTGGTTATTTTTGGTAGCGTAAAGTTGATCTCATACATCTCAAGTGTTAACAAAACCATACACCTACCAATAAAAAATCTATATTTGGAATCTTCATCAAGTAATTTTAAAATGTGTTAAAAAAAAAAAAAACATAAGGTGCCACTTCACGTAAGGCGAAACACTGCCTTACCATCTCTAGACCGCATCAATGCCAAGGTGCTGGTAAGGCGACGCCTTAGCAGCGCCTTAAAAACTATGTTGTGGACCTAGCCTTCCAATTTGACTATGATTATTTGTGTATCATTCGAAAAGTTGTTACATTAATCTATCATCTCGCCTTACCAGCGCCTTAAAAACTATGTTGTGGACCCAGCCTTCCAATTTGATTATGATTATTTGTGTATCATTCGAAAAGTTGTTACATTAATCTATCATAGTGACATCATGAAGCCGACCCCATTCAGTTGGGATAAGGTTATGTTTGTTGTTGTTGAAGTGACATCATGAGAATGGCATGATTTATATTCTAAGGGTAAAGTTGGAACATCAAAAAGAGCAGGGGAGAAAGTTTTGCGTAGTTTAACAAATTTAGGCACTGTACAAAAGCATTTACTAGGGGAATGTTATTAATTGTCAATATATGAATATGATATAAGGGAGATATTGAAAATTTCCCTGAAATAATCTTTATCAATGGAAGAAAGGTGGCCAAAAATACACTTAAGCATAAATCACCATATATCTAAGACGCCATTGATATGTGTAGGCATAAATGTTGAAAACATATTCAATGCACCTTTCTTATCCAGGTTAATGACTCATAAACAAACTGCATTGGTGAAATAACTAGGGTTGCATAAAGCTTATAATCATGCATACATACTTCCCATCAAAGAGCAGAAGCATCATTTCTAAGTTCTAAATCAAAATAAAAATTGGAACATGCATCAGACAATCTTTCACCAAAACCTAATGACATGCACAAATATGAGAAACAGAAAACCACAGTTCAACGAAAGTATTCTCTAAAGACTAAAATGGAATGAGATGAAGAAAAATCCAACATCAAAGTGCAAGACAATTTGGAACAAGACAAGAACATGCTGGATAGGATCTTTTTTTTGGCATATCCACTCATTTCCATACCTTCTATCCACTTTATGTAATCATGAATTGTGATCAGAAACAGCACGTTATCTTGTACTTGGTTTGTTATTTAGTCAATAAAAGCCATTTAAGTTTGAGGTCCTCTAGTGATTGAGTGAGTCCCCAAGCAACCCCAGAGTTAAGCGGTCCTATTTGACCCTCAGAGTTAAGCGATCTTATGTGGATCCGGGTTCCTAAACCGGAATCAGAATGCTTATGTGCCCACAAAAGAGCAATTAAATCAATCTTAAACAAATCAGTGGCAATCTGGTAATTTTTATGGCAAATTAGAACCCCTTTGGAGTGAAATACGTGACTAGGGACGAAACAGGAATTAAAATTAAAAGAAAAGGGTGATTCTGGAAATTAAATTCAGACTAAGGATAATTTAGAAACAAAACTTCAGAAAGCAGGAGGTTTTGTGAAAAATAACAGAATATCTGACATCGTGTGTAAGTTTCCCAAACCTGGTCACCCTCAACCTCACGATACAACAGGACCATTAGGCAAACTGGTTTGATTTCAGTTGGGATGCCCTTCTCGTAAGAACCCCAGCCAAGATGGAAACTCAGATTGAAGTTGCTAACCCTTTGGACTCTGAAAACCAGCCAATACCCATCCAGATTGAAGTTTCTAACCCCTTAAGTTGCATTAAGTTGGTATCAAAGCAAGTTCCTGTCTTAAGCACCATGTCAGAGGTAGATCATGAGTTGAATCATGATCATGACACTTGGATGATGAAGATGGTCGAATCAAACATGAGAACGAATTCTTTCAGAGTGAGTGAGACTAATGAATCCATAATGTGACTAGTCATTAAATTCCAAGTGCTGCATTTTCAAGGACTAGTTGCAATAACTAAATTTCCAACAGCTCTAGTCGAGCAGCTAGTTCTCCCTTCCCCTAATGGTAAGTGAGTCCTTGGGTTGAGCGAGTCCCCAAGCGATCCCAGAGCTAAGTGATCCTCTTTGATCCTTGAGTTGAGCGGTCCTCTCCAACCCTTGTTGTCTTATACTTAGCTTCTTATTTTGGCAATAGAACTCTTCTATATTATCAAGCTTATCTTTCAGCTACATTAGTTATTACAAAACCAACCTCACAACAAATACCTAAATACAATGACAAAAACAGAAGTAGGAAGTAGATATGCTCTAATAGGCCAGATGTCAGGTTATTCACCTATAAGCAGACGACCCCAGTAATTGTACAAGCTCCATCCCAATCTCAGATTAAGGTTTCAGATCTGAACCCCAAGGAAACCACTCAGATTTCACAAACAGGCTGAAATAAAGATGAATTGAGAACTCACAAACCTAGGATCAGATGAACTTGAAATTTTTGGTTGAAGATGGCTAACAATATCCTTAAACCATCCTCCAACTTTGGTTGAATTCCTCCAATTAGTTAGGAAACCATTCGCTTTCCAGAGGCTACCCAAATTAGGATTTCACAAGCTGAATAGAGAGAATTTTGTAACTGGTAGACCATGCCTCCAAAGGCCGCCTAGTTCAGGTCGAGTGCCTTTTTTATGGGGATGAACAAACCCTCAAAAGGGTTTCAGCAAAAGTCTTCAGATCTGTGAGATTTGATTTCCAAAACAAGCGAGAAAAATCTGGTAACAGCTTGGCTCGATCCTGATTTGGGATTTGGCCCGTCTCCAAATTCCTTATCTCCTTTTGACATGTGTCCCCTTCTAATCCTATGGCTGAGATAAAACCTCCTTTTTCAAATCCCTATTTCCCCAAACAACTCTTCGACCAAAAGCTAGGTTTTCGTATATCCATCTAGCCTCCTTCTCTGAGCAAATCCGATGAGGAAAGAGATGGAGAGGAAGAAGAGAAGAAAAGAAAGGGAGAAAGGATCAACGCAGAAGAAGAGAAATCAAGCAGCAGTTTTTTTCAAGTAAAACTTGAACCAGAAGAAGGAAGAAGGGAAGAAGATGAAGGGAGAAGAGGCAGGATCAAGTGTTAGGGCAGTCGCTAGACTGTTTGCACAATGAAGTTACAGTTTGGTTGCCGAGGTCTGATTTTTGATAATAAGTGCACAATTGTGCGCACATCCTAATATTGCCTAACAAACCCCAATTTTTTGGCAGAGTTTTGAGGAATAATGAATCTGTCATACAATAGTTAAGCTTCAAAACAGGAAAACCTGATTGATGGTACATTACAAAGCAATATTCTCAGAGGATCAAGCATTTGATCAAGAAAATTGATGGATCACACTGTTAGAACTACACAGCCTGAAGTTAAGGGAAAACCCGCAGAAAAGAAAATGATTTTATTTTTCTTTCTTATTTTAGTTTTTAGGGAGGGGGGAAAGGTGTCTCCATCCATCAATCAGAATGCATATAGAAGTTGAAGGGTTTGAGGATGTTTGACACAATTTTTTACTTTTCTTTCCAAGTTGATGGTCCTCTTTTCCCCTGCTCTTCTTCCCTTCCTCCTTTTGTTTCAAGTTTTACTCGAAAAAAACTCGTTGCCTGATCTCCCTTCTTCTTCTTCCATGATGGTCCTCTTCTCCCTTCCTCTTCTTCTTTTCTTCCTTCTTCTCCGTTCTTCTTCCTCTCTGTCTCTTGTTCTTCAGATTTCTTCAGAGAACAGAGTTATTTGGAAAAATAAGGATTTAAAAAATGGGGTTTTGTCTCAGCCGTAGGATTAAAATGGAACATATGTCACAAGGAGATCGAGAATTGGTAAAGAACTGGTCGATAAAGAATTGGAGATGAGCCAAATTCCCTGATTTGGGGCTGATCTGCAATCTTCAATGGATGAGGGTCTTCAAGGCTTCAAAAAGGTTGTGAATCACACTCAATCACAATAACAAAATAAAATAAAAAACAAAGAAAGGGAAGAGAGTGAGAATTGATTGAAGAAGAAAGGGGGTAGGGGAATGGCTATCTCAGCCTGGGGCTCTCACCCTCAATTCTCTCAATTGATGAACTTCACCTATCTTAGGCTGAATAATTGCAAGCAAGCAACTTTGTTTACTAATCCATGTCTACATATTACAATCGATGGGGGCCTCTTATATAGGCCTACACAACTTATTAAAAATTAGGAAATAATGGACATAGAAACTAACTCCTAAGACTTGGAGACCAAGGAACAAATAAACTCTAACTCAACTTGTCTAATAAGTTAAAGGAACCAAATAGGAAACTAGCAACTACTAACAATAAAATTAACTTGCTTTCCAAGAAAAGGCCAAAAAGGAAACAAAAATCCTAGCAAAGTATACTAAAATCAATGGACAGAATTAAGCTCTTCTAGAGTCTTCTTCCTTCCAAATCTGATGGGACAGCTGTATGCTTCTAGAAGGACCAAATGGGGCACCAACACTGCACGTTAACAGTGTTCACGGGTACTGTTCACGTAAACAGTAACTTGTGAACAGTATTTTCAGGATGTTTATTTTTGTCCTCTTCATCATGCTTTGATCTACATCAAGACCTGCAAAGTGAGGCTTTCAAATTGGAGTGTAGTGACTGTTCATGGATCCTCTTATCCAACTCTCTCTTATTTGTGCCATTGTATATGAGGAACCCGTGTGTGTGTGTGTCAGATTTTTTCTTCTTTCCTCACCCACGTCCCCAAAGAATCAAAAGTGTTGTGTAGTGCGCAACTCTTGAAAATTCAAGGGTGACAATACAAGCACAAATGCAGCTTACATTAATATCTGTCTAGAAAACAAAAACAAGTCAGATTCGGGATCCACCATCTCAGAAATAGGCGTAGACATGATTTGATACCAAGTTGCAAATGCTTCTTGCATCTTTCCATCAGATTTCAAATACAAGGCAAGTTTACTGTAGGAACCAACATTAGTCAGTTCTTATTATTCCTTCCAAGCAATTCCTTGTCATACAGCCATCTTTGAGATCTAACCATTTGGATGGAACCTCCAGTTTATACATACAACACATTTCCTCTCTTATCAAGCTAACTGATAAAGCTAAGAACTCCCCACTTTCTTCACCATGGGAAAGGTCAACTGGGATGAAACAAAATGATGGGTCAGCAAATAGTTATCCCTAAAATCACAACTGCAATTTTAATATTTAGATCGTTAACTACATTTTAAGTGTGTTTAGCCGTTAGTCTGGCACTGTTGATACCTCATAATTTCGTCAAAATCAATTGACAGCAACAGGATGTTATGGACAATTGTTGTAGCAAAACATAATAGTTTTACAAATTTGTATTCACATAAAGTTCAATACTTATAGAATACAACCGTGGGTTCAAAAACCCTACTTTTGGTTAGCTAAGTGCCCACCCCAAGTGATAAAATTCAGATATAAGGAAGCAATAACAATTCAGTAAATAAATAGTATTCCTGGACCATTAAGCAGAGAGAAAACAGATTCAGGACCTCAACTGAAATAAATATGAAGTGGAGCGCATCTCTGGAAATTAAACCAATGTAAGGGTGAAATAGAATAAAATCAGAAACAAGTGTTTTTTTGAATGATTTTATAAGGAGCAGTACTTGAGTGTAAATACGAAAATATATCATCTTCAACCTCCCGATCAAAAACTCAACCAGCTATGAGTTCTCAGGCTTGCAGCTGAGAGAAATCACTAGATAGAAGCCCAATCAATCTTAGATTATAGAACAAATTTGCTATCCAACTGACCTCCAAACCCCAACCGACTGTCAAAACAGCAACCTATGAGCTAGAAAACAACTCCTGAAATAGACCCTAGTAGAAAATATCAGGACTGGTTCTGAGTTCAGTTTAACTCTCGATTCAGGTATGATTTCCAGCAGGGGGTAGGATTGCCCTGAGATTATGATTCAAACCCAAGTTTGAAACTGATTGGTGAAGACTGAGAGAGATCAATGTCTCTCTTGCTGAACCAAAATTCAAGCCGGAAGAGGATAACGGTATCAAGAAGAGAAAATAGAAGAGGGGAAGAAAAATGAGAAACAGTAGAAGAAAAGAAAATAAAGAACAGAGACGAATATGAAGAAGAAGGGAGGAACATGAGAGAATCACCTGTGAGGGGGTGGATTCAGAATTGAACCAGGAAGGCATGAGGGAGGGAAAGGGACAATCAGCTGGCAGGCTGCTTCAATCCCCGCGGCAACGCCATACTCAAACAAATTTTACTTATTCTAATATCTGATAACCGAAAAGGCAACTACATGCATATATAGAAGTAAAAAAGACAGCTCCTACTCAAATTCCATAACTGAAACAACTCAGACTCCTATGACTCCTATATGGCTAACTCTCAAAAAAATAAAAAATAAAAAATAAAAATTTTCAATTTACAAGTATAACCATAACATAAATAAACCCTGCATTCCCACATTGAA
This sequence comes from Macadamia integrifolia, assembly GCF_013358625.1. Classification (NCBI taxonomy): domain Eukaryota; kingdom Viridiplantae; phylum Streptophyta; class Magnoliopsida; order Proteales; family Proteaceae; genus Macadamia; species Macadamia integrifolia. The sequence goes on along the minus strand of NC_056561.1, from coordinate 29,767,805 downwards.
CCAGAAAACAGGTTTGGACCCCGTTCCTCTTGGTCTGGGTTTCCAGATTGGGTCATACTGGTTCAGCCTCGTAACTGCTACTGAATCATTATTCCTATCCAAAGACATGACATCAAAAAAGTTGGAGGAAAGCAAATTAAGAGAGGAAGCCAACCTTTCTTCAGCGAGAGGCCTCTTGCTCCCTTTCTTCTCATGATTACTTCCATTAGCAACATCCTTCATACGTTAAAAATGCAAAATAAGTTTTTAGCAAAGTCAAAACACAACAGCAAATATCACTCAGTGAGACTGAAAGAATTCAGTATTACCATGCCCTCTTTCCACTTAATTGTTGTACCAGTAATTTTAGTTGTTCCTTCATCGAAGAAGGTAAAAGTCTTCGTAAGTTTTGTGTCTTCAAAATGAGGGTTGGGATTGAAGTTCTGAACAGAACAAAGAAACAGAATAGCAATCCACTCAGAAAACCATCAATTGAACTAAAAAATAAACCAATAACCCCAAACACCAATGCCCAAAAGAAACCTTGAAGAGAGCAAAAGAAAAAGCATTTATAAGAGAACTGAGGGATCAGGAAGAAACTCACAAAAGTAATAGAGTACCCTGACTTCACATCTTTAAAATCTTCTACTTCCAGAGAGCTTAAGTACTTAAAAATCTATTCCATTGAAGAAGAACAATTTGAAAATAAGCAGCCAAATAATTCAAATAACAAAATATCAAAAAATAAAAAAGATGATAATGCTGTAAATGATCCTACTAGCAGGCTAAAGTAATCAATTTTAGATTAGAAAAATTCAAATAATAGGCATGGTTGTTGGATAATGAAGAAATGAAATGTTAATATTCATCTCAAATTGACATCCCAGTTCGTGTAGTTTACAAAGAGGAGCCAAACCTTCTGGTCATCCTCACTCAACAGATCACCAAGAGCAGGATGGCTTAAAAACTACACACAGAACCCTTGCACAAGTCAGTGGGATGAATGTATACTGCAGAAACGAAACAAAACTTCACAGGAGGATGGATCACTCACAGCAGTCAACCAAAAATCAGGAATAGATCTGATGATTTCATTCCGCTTCTCATAGACTGGCCTTCGTATCTCATTATACTTTTGCTCGACTTCCAAGACTTTGTCACTTGCTTCCTCATTAACCTATTGGGACCCAATAAATGCATAATTAAGCTTTATTTAGTATAATGAACTACTACAATTTCACTGCAAATAGAAGGCATGGGATGAACGACAATAGTTTCAGCACAAATAAAAGGTAAAGATCTCTCTGTGTTAACTCTAGTACCATTGGCTCGATAATATAGACACCAAGAAAAAAAAATTGTTTTTGATTGTTTGATAATTTAACCATCTCATGGAAAAGAAATTCTTGTTGATTTGAGGAAAAGATTTGCCTTACATAGGACTGCTCAAAGACATTAAAACTTCTTACATTCAGAGCTTGCATCGATCCCAGAAAATCAACCACCATCTTCACAGTACAATTTTAAGACGGCCACAAGACTAACAAATAGACTCCACATGAATGCTACATTCCTTACAATACAACAGAAGAACCACCCAGCATGCCCCAAACTGGTTTTTCTCCCTAAAAAAATGTAAAATAAAATAAAATAAAATGGAGGAGGACTATGAAACAGGAATTACAAATCGTATTTCGATGAAGCTCACAGCAAACCGAAAGAGTGAAAACCATATGAATTTGAGTAAGGCCCCTATTGGATTTTTAAAGAGGGTAAGGAAGGAGGATGGGCAATCCATCTAGTCAGATGCGGGAGAATAGAGCTAAACATAAAACACACACAAAAAAAAAAAAAAAAAAAAAAAAAAGGTACCAGAACAAAGCTTCACTAGCCGTAAAACAAATTAAGGAGACAACCGAAATCCAATGCGACTGGAAGGAAATCCGTCCAACATCAGCATTGAGAATTACAGTAGGCAGTTGAATGAATGAACTAAGCATCGTCGGCTCAATAAGTACTATAACTGTCATCCAAACCTCCCTTTAGACAACCCTAAAAATCTGCCACGAAAACTACAATGAAGACCACGAAATGCAAGCCCAATAACAGATAATACCAAATGGTATAGAATGAATTAAGCTAAAAGAGAAAGACTCCCGAAGATTAAAATATAAAATGGAAACCCAAGCTCCCAGATATAAGAAATCTAAAATAACAAAGGAGAAAAAAGTGTGACAAAAGGGAAAGCTTAGAAAAATTCCCATGAACACTGAGTAACTCCAATCGCTCCTCCAACAATATAAAACACTAGACAAAGAACAGGAAAAACATGAAAATGAAACCAACAAAAGAGAAAGTACAGAAATGCTCACCTTCTCCAGCTCGTCTTGTATCTCCTGCAACTTCTCGATGGACAGAACTAGCTCCCCATCAATGTGATCCGAATCTTCTTCCTCACCTCTCTCTACGCCCTTCGGTTTCTTCGCTTTGTCAGCTACCATCTTCACCAGAAAACCCGAGTGTTCTTCTGATCTTTTTCTCAAAACTGATTTTTCTCCAAGAGCGGCAAGGTCTGGCAGAGTTAACAGTAGTTGGAAATGGAGAGATATGAAGGGTTAAGGTCCCTGGAACCGGAAGATGAACCGGCGGAGGGGTCTCTGAGGGGAAAGTTCCAGTGGTATTCAAACGATCTTATTGATTATATGTCCTCCTTAGTGTGGGACCCGCATTGCGGTACTCAACGGATGATGGATGGACCTTTTGCGGGTTTTGTTTCATGGAGATGTTTGGGATTGGAAAAAGAAAATCCGTTTTTTAATACCCTAACCCTAACCCTAAAAACAGGGAGAGAAATATTGAATATACTATCTAAAACACCCCCACTTTCACCAAAAACAAGAAAAACACCCCAAGATGCCTAATCCTGCGTGGGCATTGGTAGATAAACAGCTGATCTGAACTCATTATTAGTTTGACATAATTGAAGGGCAAGATCGATGTTTAATAATAATATTGTCTTTTATGCATGGGATTTTTTTATTGATAAACTTAAGGTGTGAAACAATTTGTAATTTTTTTTTTCAACCCTTTAAGTATAAGAATAGTTTTTCTTCTTACAAGGATAAATCTTTTTTTTTTTTCATTAACTTAAGGATAAATCATGTTATTTACGTGTGTGCTCAAAAAACATGTAAGATAATGATAACTGTCGATAATGACATGACATAAGGACCAAGTTTCCATTCACCCATTATGAAGGGAGAATTAATTCATCCACTTTTTTTTGGATATTTGTAAAATTAAAATCATTAAATCTGTGCATTGAAATAAAGCCCATGTTTTTACAAAATAAATAAATAAATAAATAAAACCCAAGTCCTTTTAAGAAATATAATGTAATTATACTATATGGTAACATAATAGTACTTCACAAAAAAAAAAAAAAAAGTAACATAAAAGTAAGAGTAAAAAATGGGGTTTATTATTTGTATAAAGTTGATGTGCTATCCCACTCCGTCAAGCCTATTGCTCTATCTTGAGTGATGGAAAAGTTAATTGTACCGTTGTACTTTTTTCCTAGGGTTATTGGCTTGGCCTATTCCCCACCCTAATTGGTCTCGTCACTGACATGTAGGTCAAGACTATATGTCATGTACAAGTCATTTATTGGTTTCCAAATACTAAGTTCCTTGAAGCTCAACTCTTTGACTTGACCCTTTTTCAATCCAAATTGGAGTGGTATGGCTATGTCATTATTGTCAGATTGTAAATGCCATATAATGCATGCATCGATGGCTTTCTATTTTATTAGTATTAGAATTAGATAGTAGAATTCAAATTGAATTCTAAATAAATTGGGAAATAGACCATCATGGGGGTGGAGGAGTCTCTTAGAAGGGCGGACAACTCTTCAAGCTGGTTTCTTGTGGTTGATTGGAAGAGGTGACAAAGTTCACATATGGAATGATAATTGGGTTCCATCTTTACCCAAATACAAGATACAACAACAAAGGCCATCGAATTGTAATTCAGTTTATGTATCTGACCTTATTGACCCTACTTCTAGGCGATGGAGAACTAATTTGTTGCGGCACTACTTTCAACCACATATACAAGAGGCGGTTCTGAAAATTTCCTTAAGTGTGAACCCTTGTGAGGATAGGGAGGTGTGGGGCCGTTCTAGAGATGGGCAATTCTCGATGAAGACTGCCTATCATCTTTTATCTAACAAAGCTCAAGAATTGTCCACTGCTAGAGCCTCGACTTCACGAACTCATGCATGGGGAGCAAATTCCAGGCAACATTTGAAACCGTATTTGCGACACCCTTCCAAAAATTAAGTCCTTTATTTAGCCGTCATGTACGTGCAATGGGATTGGCAATAGGTAAAGGATTGTTCTTCAAGAAGGTTCCTATCGACCATTCTTGTTGGCGTTGTGGTGCTGAAAAAGAAAGTGCAAATCATATTCTCTTAGGCTATAGCTTTGCTAAATTAGTATGATAGGGAACCTCTAATTGCGGATTGGTTGAAGGGTTGGGATGCTTAATTTCGGGTTGATAAGAAGCTTGCACATCAATCATTCTTAAGAGCTTCCCTTATTTGTTCGTACCTGTAGCGAACAAGAAATGATTTGACATTCAACATTAAGAAGTGGTTGGGCTTTGTTATTAGGGACCACAAGGGACGCCTTGCTCAAGCTATCTCAATACATCATCATTTTGCTTCTCCAATCTAAGAGGAATGTCTTGCAATGAGAAGTGCTATCTACAAGGCTTAAGAGTCAGGCTTCACTTGTCTTAAAGTTGGATTTGATAATAAGGAGATTGTTGATCTAATTAATGAGCCATCAAGACTCCCCTGTTGGAGTTCTCAATGTTGGTTCAAGATATTAGACAGATTATGTATTCTTTTAACTTCATCACTTTCTTTCGTATTTCAAGGGCTGCAGATAGTGTTGTTGATGCTTTGGCTAGGAAGGCATTGTCTGTCATGTGTAGGACAAAATGGTCACATTCCATTCTTTGGCTTTCCTGATTTTGTACATCTGAAACTCTAAGTTGTACACATGGTTATCCTCATCAATAGATTCCATCTTTTAAAAAATAAAAATGATGTGTTCGAAACAGTGTCTTTTCTTTTTCCTGGTTTTGGCTACTTTGTATCCAAATGGAAATGGTATAGTAGAAGAATTCCTTGGTTTGGTAGATCCAAGAAGTGGACATAGAATATTGGATCTAAATTGCTTATGTCCTCCATTGTCTCTTTTTCTGGGCATTTTTAGCTGTTTTACTGTCAAATTCAGTTCCATACATCAATTCTTTGACAGGATTCTATTGCAGAGTAGGTTTCTTTTTTTGGGGGTTATTTTCCATGATCAGGATGCATTTGATGATAAAGGGAACAAGGTCGGGTATTAGTAAATAAAGCTTCTCAAATTAATATTGTCCATTACGTGGTTAAGTGTTAGATGTGTGAATCCAATCTATCTATAAATGCCAGAACCAGAAGAGGAGCTCACAAGACAGAAGCATCGTACCGGTCTTGTCTGATCCCGATTCTTGGTATCGTTAGATCGAGAAGGACAAAAAGTAATAAAGTAAAAAATTCATTTTTTTTTATTGACAGCCAAGGGATTTCTGTCCCATCCAGGTGGATACGGGCCGATTCAAATTGGGATCGAATTGGTATCGGTCTTGTTCGAAATCCCGAGACCAATTCCAATGTCCCTTAGTAGTAGGAGTGTAAGTTTGGCCCTAACGGCTCGAACCCGCCCTAGCCCGTCTTGAGCCTGAACCCTGTCTAACCCAGTTATGAGGGTCAACGCAGCCCAACCCAATCCAATTATGACCAGGGTTGGGGTTGGGACTTAGCCCAACCCGGGCCCAATTTAACCTTGATTTATTATATGTTTAACAATAGTGTTCCCCTACCGCTATGCCTACATTATGTGTTACACAAGTTGTCTGTATGATTTTAACCCACATCATATGTTATGCAAACTACATACTCTTACCTATTAAGCTAAGTCGACCAAATGGCCAAACTTCTCATTTTTCTTTATATAAGCTGTTTTTGTGTCTCTTTTAATGTATTGATATGAGCTTTAGATACAGTAACAATAATGAAGAACTGAGTCAAAATTTGACTTGTTCAGTTTCCGGAAAATGTGATGATGCAAGACCATTAAAAGGTCTATCTTATAAATCAAATTGATAACCTTGCTTGCTGCAAATTTATGGATTAGGGGTGGACAAATGATTGTCATAGTCTTAACATCTCCTCACGTATAAATTTAACATTTGTGACCTTTTATGGAAAAAAAAAAAATTATAAGGCCAATCAAGGTCAACCAGGCCCAACCCTGAGCATGAGCATGAACTCGAGAGGGTTGAGTTGGGCTTGAGTTGAATTTTGAGACATAATGTTAAGTTGAGGTTATAAGAAACCCGCCCATGTTTCACCTCAACCTAGCAGTATCCTGTTCCGATTTAGGCGCGGAACTTTGATGGAACCGAGTTACGAGTACTCACGAGTCACGAGTTCTGTGATCACAATCGCAGGCTTTAATTTCTAACTTTAGCCCTTACACATTCCATTCCAATTTCCACCGCAGGCGAGTGTAGAAAGAGAAACTCGAGGAGCGACGCTCTTCAGTGTCAAATTAGCGAACACATGGAGGCTTGGAGGTTGATGTACCCAACGACCTCCACAGTTCTCTTCAGAAGCGTAAGACCATTGAATTCAAAGCTCTCACAGTCCGTTCTGCCCTCTCTCACAATGTTACACACGGGTTAATGTCTCTCCTATGCTATTTCTCCACCTCTGAACTGCTGTAACTTCCATTGTCTTCTATCGCAGAAGTCGCAGAATTTTTTTTCAGTTTTCTGTTTGGAGATCTTATTTGATCAATTAGTTGATTGATTCTCTTTTAATTGGCGTTTCTGGGTAGGGGGAGGGGTTTCCTATCCCTTTACGACTGAAATGAGTTGAAACTAAACCCATGTGTATTGGAAGATAACGTGAGCCGCTCTCTTTGCAGCTGAAGGGTCGGGTAGGAGGGCGTATGATGCATTGCTGTTGGATGCCGGAGGCACGCTTCTGCAGTTGGCTAAGCCCGTTGAAGAGACCTATGCGGCTGTCGGGAGGAAATATGGTTAGTGCCTGTGGTGTTGCGTTCTTGGCTTCCCAGTTCCTAGTTTGAAGTTTTGTTTGTTTGAACGCTACAGGGTGCAACGAGTTACTAAGCTCTCGAAAAATTAGATATTTGATATGATTATGTGTCTCAAGATGAGGCCTTGCAGGTTTAGGATATCAATCTATCCTGTTCATGTGAATCTGTTGATAAATTTTAGTTTTCGTGTTGTTTTTCCATTTTGTTGCGAATTTTATGCTTTGTGTTTCATATTTAAGTTGATAAGTGGGAGAAGCTTCCAATTGCAGAGTTTAAATGGGGGCTTGGTACTAAGAAATGTGATCATATGCTATGAATAAATCTTTTCGCACCAGTGACAAGGACCAATATGGTGCATAAGGAACGAATTAAGTGGATTGGGGAAGACCAAAAGTGTCTTGGCATTGAAGTAGTTAAAAAACACATTATTGCGTATGATTTTATTCAAACATTTGGCTTTAGATAGAGCATACTGGAAAATACAGATTCATGTAGCTTACTCCAAGATAAAGTTCAATCGAGTTGAGACATATACATATGCAAGAAAAGTATAAATGAAAGTGTCCTGTCTATCATATATTTTGGACTTTCTCCTGTGAAGAGTTAAACTGGTTGAATGGTCAGTTCCATAAGTGGGCCACATGAACAACATGCCATGTTTGTCAAATTTCATACACCTTTTTGTTTATGTTATATGCTTTTGTTTGCATACTAAATCAGATTAGTCTGATCTGCCTTCTGATCTTTACAGGTCTGAATGCAACTGTAGGTGAGATAAAGCAAGGATTTAAGAGAGCATTTTCTGCTCCTTGGCCTGAGAAGCTTCGTTATGAGGTTGATTGTCATTTTGTGCTAATTTTATTTTTTTAATTCCTGTCAAAAATAACTACACTCCATCTTAAAGTTATTGTTCCTAAACAAGAGAATCATTGCTCTACCCTGTAGTGTGACTTGATGTTGAATATTGTCATAGCTTGGGCTTCAATCTATTTTCTTTTATTTTAAGAAGTCTGGTTCTACTTCCTTTTATTTTATGTTAGGTTTGGTAATCATTGCTGAAAATATTGAATGCAATCCCCTATACAAGCTTTCTTTTGCAACATTTGGTCCATCGACAATCAAGTTAGATTTTTCTCACTACATATAATGGTATAAACAACTCAATGTTCTTCCTAAACCATTATTCTTTTCAAAACAATGAGCAACATGGTCCAAAACATTTCAGAGAAAATGTAGCATTCTGAATGAGTTTTGAATCCCTATTGCTCAATTTTATGCTCCAATGGTTGAAATATTTTCAATGTTTCATTGGTTATTTTTCCTTTCATTCATTTCACTTTCAATAAATATTTACCCACCCCACCCCACCCCACCCCCACCCCC
>NC_056561.1:29753823-29759251 GCF_013358625.1 Macadamia integrifolia | reverse complement strand
AAAAAAAAAAAAAAAAGGTACTTTTAACACCTAGGTGAGTGATGTCGTCTCTATTTCATAACGATCAGAACCTTTTTTTTTCTATCCCCTTGTCTTAAATCTTGGTGGTGCTGGTAGGGAGATGGACGGCCATTTTGGAGGCTGATTGTTTCTGAAGCAACAGGATGCTCAAATGACAATTATTTTGAAGAAGTATATGAGGTAAACTTTCTTGCGCTAGGTAACTCTTACCATCAACTGGATGCTACTATAAATTGAAAACAAGATGTTTTCATCTGAAGTTTCAATTGTTGCTTTCTTCAGTACTTTGCAAATGGTGATGCTTGGCGTCTTCCAAGTTCAGCATATGAAACATTATGCTTTCTCAAAGATGCTGGAGGTCATATTCACCAAGTATTTTCTGTCTTTCTCTGTTAGTGTGTCATTAGAAACTGAATATTGCTGTGTATTTCTTGCTTTTCTTTATTTCTAACCCTGTAAACAGTAATGCAGTTAAGTTGGCTGTTGTCTCCAATTTTGACACCCGCTTGAGGGGACTGTTGAAGGACCTCAATGTTGTAGATCTGTAAGCTTCACTGCTCCTTATTTCATTCATCATATGAGGCTAGCATGGAAGCAGGCTTTTCATGCCTTTATTTTGGAGACCGTGATTTGTTTAGGAGCAACAAACTCTACTTAAAATCTATTATCTATATTTGGATTTTGTTGACTGCTGGAATAATTGGTAGGTTTGACCTGGGGGAGGCTTTACCTGAGTGAAAGTGGAAAGATATATTTATTTACTTGTCTTGTTTCTGTTGGTTGAACATGCATGCTTGTAAATTGTAATAGAGTTTGGGATGTCAGTTGACAGCAGATTCTTTATTCTTGTTGATGTTAAACCATCTCTTCTTATCCTCGACAAAGGAAAGTCTATATCCGTGCAGCCAACTATAGTTTAAATGGGAAACTATGTAATTTTTGGTGTTTTTTCAGGTTTGATGCCACTATTGTATCTTCAGAGGTTGGATACGAAAAACCAGATGCCCAAATCTTCAGAGCTGCTTTAGGTTTGTTTGGATACAAATATTACTTTTATTTATGAAGTAGGCAAAATGTACTACTTCTATGCATCTTGTTAACTCTCTGTGGTCATATCATATATTAGTATGATATTGTGATTTGTCCAGGAATTGCCATTCAAATGACGAGCTTCATTGTTTTTACTTCATGCACCTATGAGCTTGGAAGTTTCATCTATATGTCCATGTGATTGTTTGACATTTGTAGATCACATCTGTGTGGAAGCTGGCAAAGCAGTACATGTTGGAGATGATGAAAAAGCTGATAAGGTTGGAGCCAATACCATTGGGATCGATTGCTGGTGAGTGTATGTTTTGGGTGATATTGCATATATCTTGTCGTAGACTCGATTTTATCCATTCCTTGTCTGGGAACTTCAATGGCATGAATACACCATGCAAAAGTCATAATCTTGATAATCGATAATCCGTATGGCTTCTAGTCTTAATACTTGTCAAAATTGGAAATTTTCTTTATTTGTCTAAAAAGGAGGGTAGTAATCCCTTACATAGCTATTAGAGAAAAATTGGTGGGGCTTGAAATCACCAAACCTTTGAGAGAAAAAAGAAGTAGCACCAACTGGCAACTGCTAGCATCTGTGCTGCTTTGATTGAGGATCTCATATAGTAGACAAAGAAGATTCATCAAAATTCTTCATCAATTGCCCAATATTTGATAAAAGATTCTAGCAGCCCTCCAGTGAGAGTCATCTCCTTGGATGTTAGACTTTAACCGATTTCTGGCAGTCTGAAACGAACATAATATGCTGAAGAGGTATACTTATTACATAGCATACCCTGTCTGCATGAAAACACTTGGTTGCTATGAAGTCTCATTTGAATGGAAAACCATATTTGAGTGGAAAGCCTCTTCTTTTACGTGAGATGGCTTAGACTTTTCTGATCATGCTAATTTTTGGCATATGTATCTTGAGTTGGGATCCATTCTTTCTGATCCTCTGACCACTGATGCAGGCAGCAAGATTTGGGTGCCCAAGTCGCTCCAACTTTCAGCACATCTTATGTTTTTTGGCTTATTGATGTTGTCTTATCTTCTTCCATAATGCATGTAATATGAATGACAGGTTGTGGGGTTCAGATGTGAAGACCTTTGTGGAGATAAGAGACCGCATCCTCAGATCAGACCCATAGCTTCTATTGAATTTCAAGTGTCGTTCTCCCAGCATTCTTTCTGTCAAACATGGTCTTCCATCAATGTTGCGAGGTTTCTGATGAGCTACAATAACGACATGTCCTACCATGAATAAAGTTAAAGAAAAACTAAAGGGGACTGGTAGGAATGCAAGTGCTTGCACACATCGTTTGTACAGTGTTTTTGAATTCCGGATTATATAGAAACTTCAATAAACTCATATTCCTTATGCTGCATTTCGTATGTTTGTGGAAGGACTTACACTTTGATGATGAATTGGGAGATATTTTCTGTTTGCTTCTAGATTCCTGATTTCAGTTTGTCAACAGAAATAGGGAGAGGGTTCTCAGAGCAGGTGGCATAGGAAGTGAACCAATGTGCAGCAATGAAACAGATTCTCTACATAAGAGGTTAGAGAGGTCATTTCATGAGAGGCGACTAATGTACCATTCACTGTTGGCTCAAAGAACCTATTCCCATAGGAATAGTACATACATCATTTTATGACATTATTGGCAAGACCACGATAAGGGGGAAAACAGAGGAGAGAAGGAAATGGAAATAATCGGAAGTAGATAAGCAGTTAAAATGTATGATATGTTCGGTTGAGGAAGAGCCGTCGCTCTATTGTGGAAGCATTGGTATCTAAAACCACTTTTCTTGAGGATAGAAGTCTCGCGAATATGGCCTTAGTGAAAATGGGAACGGGTATGGTGCGGGTTTTAAATGGTGAAATCAACCGTAGGATCCAACATTAATCCAATATCAATTCTAAATTCATTTACCATATAAAAAAAATATTCAAAGTTATATTGAGCAACATGGCTTAGATGTTGTTCATTATTATTAATATAGTCAACACAATCCCAGAATGATGCATGTTCAATTGGAGTTGCAAGTCATTACTTTAGAAATACTTTTCAGCAAATGTATAAGTTTTTAGCTCAATTTCGGGGTCTATGCATTAAGTTTGAGTTGAAAGTGATATCATCACAAATGTAGTCTTCAAGTCAACTTTACGTTGGTGAAAGAATCAAGTCAATTAGAGAGAGAGAGATGGTTAGTTAAATAGCAATTATGTTCAACATGTCTAATTAAAAGAAAAAGAAACATGTTCTAAAAGCACTTAAAATGGAAATGCCTACCATTTACTTTTTTTCCATTATGTTTTGAAAAACAAACGGCAAAACACATTTAAAATGGTAAAAACAGCAACACCGCTTTAAATTCGTTTTTGCTAAATATGGATATGACCCCTTACTGTTGGATCTAAACTACCCCTCATTTTGGGCATCTGACAATGCTAATGCCCATGATGAAGGGATTTTTTTTCACCATGGGTAATGAGAAACCCTATTATTTACTTAATATCATCTTTTGCCCTTGCCATCAAAATAAGATAAAAGAAGAAAATTAATATCAGTGAGAAGAAAAATTCAACACCGTAAAGACTAAGAAGAATATTCTTTCTTTTTCAATTACAAAAGTAGAGTTATTATTATTATTATTATTATTGTTATTATTACTCATCAAATAAGCATCGCATAAGGGAGAAAAAAAATATCATTTACACCACTCTATGGAGACCTCCCTTGATATGCCTTTTTGAGCTAAACTTGAGTCAAAACTTACCAATGGTAGGAGAAAACATTCCCTTGGATCTATCATGGGTGAAATTTCATGCTCCAACTTCATTGAAGGGTCTACCATGTTAGGATTTTTTACTTTCGTATTTTCAATTGTTAAATCAAGTTTTTTCTAAAGTTGACAAAATTAAATTTTCAACCAATCTCTTTTGGGCTATGTTGGTAGCCAAGAGAATGAAAAGAAAAAAAAAAGAAAAAAGAATCTAGAAAAGAAATGAAAAGAAAAGAGAGGAAAAAAAATGAAAAGGGGAGAAAAAAAAAATGCGAGTTTGATTACCAATAGAAAAGAGAAAAAGAAAAAGAAAAGAAAAGTTTTTATATTTTCTCATGTTTTCTTGTGATTTTAGCGAAGAATTTTTTGGGGAACAAAAGAAAACTTCACAATTCTCAAGGAAAATTTTGAAATTCAAAAATTAAATCTTCTCTTGGATGAGGACATATCAATCACAGAGAGAAATTTTTAAACCAAGAAAAAGATAAAAAAAATTATACTTTTTTGTTTCTTTCCTTTTCTTCCCTTGGCTACCAAACATAGCCTAATTGACAGGGAAACTTGTCCGACTACTCAAAACATTCTCGTAACAATTATTGTATGCCATAAGGGCTATTCACACATTTGTCAAGGAAAATGGTCCACTTTTCTTAGAAGAAAAAAAATCCCCTTTATATGACATGAAGAATCTAACTTGAATTATTAACACTTCAAAAATTTGTACAACCCACCACCTCCTTCGTAAGAAAAAACCAAAAAATAAAGATTAATAGGGTACTAGAAATCTTTGAAAATCTAAGACTATGAGATTGTACACAAAAGCTGATAAAATACCATAGATATACATGGACATACATGCCAAAACACAGATGAATATACATTTGAATTAGATTTTGAAATTTAAAAATTTAACAAATGCCTCTATTCAATGGTTAGAATTTCTTTCATGAAGGAAAAAATAGTCAGAATTACAACATCATTCTACTTGGGAAAAATTTTGAACCATCAAGGTAAACTTATCTTTTGATGGGGCTGAGAAATGACATTTTCCCCAAATATTTGTTGTATTTTTATAGCATTGTGTTGTTGCCAAGAATCCGCATGAGCTGACCTGCACAAGCACAGACGGCAGAGGCCCGGAGCTTTGTCCGAGGTTGGTCCTCCGAGGCTTAAGTTAGGGATTGGCCGTACAGTTTTTGTATAGGAGTAATGGTGGGGGTTTTGATGCTTACCTTCTACCTTCCTCTCGGGCCTTCTTATATAGCTCTTAGGGTTTAGGGTTTCCCCTTTCCTCGGAGGAGTCTTCCTCGAGTCTACCTCCTTTCCTTTTAGAGTCCTACTCCGATACGTCCTACCCCTTCGTGGGGGATATTCTCTTCACGCGGTTGACGTGGTAGAGTCCTGGAAACCCCTATTAGGTGGGTGACATGTGTCCAAGTGGGTGACACGTGTCCTTACCCTACTGGACAGTCAATTTGGCCGTATCAGGAGCCCCCTTACTCCCGTCAAGAGACTCTGCCTGTGGGAGTAATCAAATCTTTCATCTTTTCTCTTCTCCCCTCTTTTTTTTTTTTTT
>NC_056561.1:29704160-29753723 GCF_013358625.1 Macadamia integrifolia | reverse complement strand
TTTGTGTGAGGAAAGAGAGAATCTGTTTCCAAAATTAACAAATTCTATTCTTTCCTTACAATATTCATCAATATCTTACAATCTTGATTAAATCAGAAAAGAATCTTTACATAGCATCTTCAAGATCTTGTGAGGTGGCAAAGAGAGAAAACAATCTTTAGGATTTTGTAGGAGAGAGGATGTGGTACCAATGAGTGGGTCCCACCTTTGGACTGATTCTTGATTCACTTTAAGCACTTTCTCTTGCAGACTTGGAAACAAAAAAAAAAAAAAAAAAAACAAGAAAAATAAAAGTAGTATTATCCAAAGTGGGGCAAAATGTACACTTATGTCCCTAAGATTTCACACATTATTGTGCTAATCACTGCCTATAAAGGGGATTTGCAAGGATACTCTTATCCATAAAAATATTATAAAAGTTTTCTTCCCTACCTATCGTACTAAAAGGGAGAACTAGTGGAATACCTTACAAGAGGATTCTTACAGGAAGTGGTCTAGACTCGGATTGAGTCGAACTACTATAATTATCAGTGTTGTGTGATTGTGTTTATTCTATTTTATTCTGCATTTCTTATTTACAATCACGCTTGGGACAGTACTTCGAAAAGAGTTAAAATTCTACTAGTATAACCTATTCACCCCCTCTAGGTTATTTTAATAGGTGCAACTTTATTTCCTTAATGTCTAGCCAGTGTGACCGCGGTTCGAGCTGAGATCTGGGCAGAGACTTTGGGCCATCAGTGCGACGGCCAATACTAGAGCCCCCATGCGCACCGGTCCTAACAATCCCCCCAAAGCGATGCCCAAATACCAGAGCACCCATGCGCTTGGGGAGACTCAAACCCATGACCACCTGCTCTGATACCACTTGTTGAGTCAAGCGCTTGCTAGTCATCCAAAAGCCCAGACTTGTGGAGAAGGTGCAATTTTATTTCCTTAATGTCCAGCCAGTATGACCATGGTTCGAGCAAGGATCTGGGTAGAGACTTTGGGCCACCGGTGCGACGCCCAATACCAGAGCCTCCATATGCACCGATCCCAAGAGAGTGGGTCACCTGCGCAAAGTTACCGAGGTCCACCTACAGGTCCGTCCTCTACCAACGGGCGCTAATCTCTCCTAAACGGATATCTTTCTGGTCATTTTGGATATCGATGCCCGTCAAATTTGTGAACTCCTATGCTGTCAAAGTCTCGTGAAAGGATAGGGGCCTCCCTCCAAATGGTACGCTTGTCAGAGCATAAAAGCATAGGGGCGTATTGGTAATCTCACCAGTAGGGAGATGGAAGGAATGAGTGCTTGGCCACCACCGCTCCATCAAGGCCCCTGCCAATGCCAGACTGAACTTCCTAGTCTCTAACGAGGCCAATCGACTCAGATAAGAAGAATCAACCAACTCCTTCACCTTGCAAGGAAGCACCTTATATTAGTCTCAGGTTGAGTTTGGATGACCATATCTGGCCAAAGCCGGTGGTACTCCCTCGTTGTGCCTCTAAAATAAAAAATAAACAAATAATAATAATAAATTTAAAAAATGGTGAATAAATTGGAAAAAATGAAAAAATAAATAAAATGCAAAACTCACCCATGTACCCCATACAGAGTTGCATATATGATCCCGAGTCCTCATGAGTGTCTATCCAGTATACTAATATGCAGGACCCTCATCCCCCTGAGAAGAAATATTGCAACTCTCCATGCCATCGAGCTGGATTCCTCCTCGGGTCCTTCTCTTTTTTCTCTCATTCATGTTTTCCAAAATTACAAGGAACCCCAAGAAGTTTCATAATTTACAAAAAGGCCTGGAAAGAATTCAAATTCTCCAATTGGCTCCTTCCTTAAGAACTTTGAAGATCTTCAAGAGGAGAATGAAGAACTTCGAAAAAAATTTGAAGAAACCCGACAAAATGCGAAGAACATCAAATCTTCGAGAAAAGTCAAAAACCTGAGCTCACCTGCTCACAAATCGTTCCTAACTCAAAAAAATCGGAATAGAAAACGAGCAAGGAGGGGAGACCATTTTATGGTTAAAAAATTCGTTCGTAAAAAAATAAAAAATCAAGATTCTAATTCCAAGGTGCAACTTGAAGATTATTGCCACAAAACACAAAACCCAAGTCAAATCTTGTGTGGTAGATAAAAACTATATCACATGAAAGTGGTAGATGAAAATTACATGGAAAAGGTAGATAAAAATTACATCACCTAAAAGTGGTAGATAGTCACATGCATGTGAAAAATGAAAAGTCAAATTCAAAAGGAAAGTAAAAGTTCAAAACAAATATATGTGAATGTCAAGATTCCAATTCAAGAGTCCAAATTCAAGATTTGAGTCCAATGGTTTAAAGACTCTTAATCAAAGGATAAAAGAAGAAAAATCAAGAAAAGAAAGAATCTCATTAAACCAGCCCCAGGAGGCCCAATCTCTTTGACTTCACCCTATGTGGCCTTATTTCATTGACTTGGCCCCCTAGGTGTCCCAATTTTATTGACCTAGCCCCCAAGAGGCCCAATATCTTTGACTTGGCCCTAGGTGGCCCAATTTCATTGACTCGGCCCTAGGTGGCCCAATTTCATTGACTCAGCCCTAGGTGGCCCAATTTCATTAACCCGGTCCCAGGTGGCCCAATATCATGGAACCGACCCCAGGTGGCCCATCTCTTTGAATCGGCCCCAAGTGGCCCAATCTCATTGGTCATTTCTATAGATTGGCAGAAGGAAGCCCAGCCTAGGAAAATCAAAACTAGCATCTTTTATAGGATTGAAAGAGCAACGAATTTCTTTCCTATAATGAGTGGTCCAAGATAGTCTGGATAGGTTCGAAAGACCCAACTTGGAAACCAAATAACCCTAAACTGGCACATGGAAGCCCAACCTAGAATCAAGTACTAACATCTTTTGCAGGATTGAAACAACAGTGAATTTCTTTCCAATAATCGATAGCCCAGATAAGATCCTAAACTTTAAAGTAGTTAAGAGATATTATCTGTTGCATTTTCAACTCTATCATTAATGAGCAAGATGACGGTAGTACATTGCTCCAGGTGACAAAATGTGGTCATTCTTTTCTTTGTCCTTCGGCTATTGGCACAGGCCTCGACCAAAGTAGGGCATTCTGTAGACACCCAATTTTGTCACCCTCCTCTAGCTATGATGACTTACGGATCATGGATGTGACCTCTCGCTTTCGATTAATAGAGATGACAGTTGGCTGAGGTAACCCAACCCATGAATATTTTATACCCACCTAAGAATCCCAAAAATCTAGCACAAAAGAAAAGAAGGGTCCAACTACGACTTGTGATATATAAAGGAATTCGGTCAGAATGACTGTACGGATGGATAGTATTTAGAATCATGATTCCAACAATACATGGTACGTCAAAATCGGACCATCAGATCTCCCGCAATCGTTCCCAGAAAATCACACTTCATGCTTGCACAACCCTGCCTGCCCCGCACGCACAACCCTACCTACCTTGCTTGCACGGCCCTGCCTACCTCACATGCGTTCCCCACGTGCCTTGTGCACTCCCTTATGTGCCTCACGTGCACCCCCGCGTACCTTGTGCATGCCCTGGCATGCTTGCGTTCCACGCGTACCTCGAGCATGCCCTGGCATGCTTGCGTTCCCCGCGTACCTCGAGCGCACAGGGTAGCAAGGGGCATGCGGGGTAGCAGAGGATCTTTCTTTTCTATCTTTCATTCCTCCCTCTATGTTTGATTATGATGATTTTGATATCTGGTGGTTGTTTATTCTGATATACTTTTATGGGTTGGCACGTGGTAGTATTCTGTTGATACTTATAACTTTTGGATTGTTTTACTTGTTTTGATTTATTCTGTTGTGGTTTGGTGGTGACAGTGTGTCACCCCAGTTTGTGATTATGTTATCAGGTGCACTTTGTAAAATTTTTTGAATTCCAATATAGAGTCGTTATACTACCAAAATTTTCATTAAATTTTGAGTTAATGGTTTATGGAATAGGCCAATTAATCTCTTGTTAATCTATCTAAGTTCTACTCACATGCATGCCATGATATATACATAAGAAATACAATTTAAACATCCAGAGCACAAAAGGGGTAACATTTCCAAAATAATAAAAAAGAATCTTGTGTAGGTATTAGTGTTGCTGTTCCGTAACACAACTCTTGCATGGGTACTCAACCCCATGCCCGAGATCTTTAGGGACCCACTAGTCCATAACCTGCAAGATCATCTAAAAATGGTGTGCAAGTGAGATGAGCTCACTAGCCCAGTAAGTGAAAAGAAAGACCAAACAAGCATACACAATACAAATAAACCTATATGCATACAGTTCATTTTATTATCTTAGTCCATTTAAACAACAATTCTAAGTCATAGGTCATGTGCTACTAGCAACCATAGTGCGTGTAAGCTCTAGGTAAGAGCCGCGAACCCCATCCCATGACACCCCTATAGGGTTGCCGGAGAAGGCCAACCGTGGGTATTGAAAAAGTAAATTGCTGTTCCTCAATGACATTAAAGTAAATTTTTATTTCTCAGTAACATTAAAGTAAAATGGGCCTTGCCCTGCGTTAAATTAAAAGCAGTACGATTGGCTATCTTATTATATCACTAAAGTTGTCGACAGTCCTAATGATTAGTTGGGCGAACTTCTAACAGCCACCGTTGGTACACAACCTCGAACTTTGCCCCAATGATATACCCAATACCTAAACCCTTGTTGGGAAGGGTCATAGCACAGGGATATGTCATCCCTAACTGCATGCTCCTATGTGAGATAGTACGACTGTATAGTGCCACCGTGTCCCATTCCATGAGCCACCAATGCATTCGTGTCCAAACAGACTACAACATCTAGTCTAGCAAAACATCCATCTCATATCACAAGCAAGAATAAGCATTTAAAAATTAAAGATATTAGCATGTCAAATCATAAATGAATTTCATAATGCACACGTTAATGCAAGTAATGGCACTCGTGGATGACTAGTCTACACAATAATGATATGATGACATAGGTAGTCTACAACCAGAATGAAATGATGCAATGTCCTCTTTCCACTTACCTAGTTGTGCACTAAGATCACCTTTGGTATGAGGAAGATCCGACATGCGATGACGTGAGTTTTTAGTACAACCTATCATAAAAAGAGTTGGGTTTAGTATATCTCCACTTTACGCTTATAACCAATGAGGTATGATGATCCCAATATGTTTAAAATCACTAGAGAAGGTTACCCGACCAATTTGGGCCCAATTAGGACCCGAGAAGTCGGATTGGTGGGTCAACTGATGGACAAGACACCCACTTGTCCTCCCTCGCCGCTCGACCCAGGAACCCTGCCTGGACTGGAAGGCCAGGACGGCCCACTGTTATTGCTTGCCTATCGAGCCAGCAGCTCTGCTTGGACAGGTGGGTCAGAAGCGACGGGCCAAGTTGACCCCCGGTCTTGCTTGCCAATCGAGCCAGCAGCCCACCTAGGACAGTCGGGCACTGGATTGGTGGGTTCGACCATTCCTAGGCACCCACCAATCAGAATCAGGATTTTACTGTTCTCTCCCATTCTTCATCCCACCTTGGGAAAACCACCACGGGTCGATTCGATCACATTTTCCACAAATTTAAGGCTTCAAATCATAATTCCACCCTAGATCTGAGGTTGATCCAAAGTCTTGAGCGTGGATCTTACCTCTTTGCTCAAGAACACCTCAAAATCCCAAATCTTCTCTTTAGCTCAAGAGATCAACAAATGCTTAACAAATCTTGCAAGTCTTCCTCTAAATCCTTCATAAACAACGTGTAAGACCTTTATTAAACCTTAGATTCACATTCTCAAGAGATAATAACAAGATCCAAAGGATTGTTACCAAAATCGAAGGGTTTCACTTGGGGTTTCATAAGGGTTTAAGGAATATGGACTTTACTCACCTCAAATCGTAGATCTCGAGATAAGTATTGTTAATCCGACGTCGAAATCGAAACATTCAACCTCGGTGATGCACAACAAGCATTTTCTCCTTCATTTCTTCCTTTTTCTTCCCTTCTCTCTCCTTTTCTCTCTTCTTTACTTTTCTTGCCCATCGTATAAAACAACAAATGTGGGGAAAGAAAGGTAATAAATGCTATTTATAGTGGGGTCAAAATATCTAAAGATTAGAGTGGTAGGTCGCAGTGGTGGGACCGAATAATTGAGATTTTCAATGGGGCTTGGCCCTCAACACGTATTTCACTCTCCATAACTGATTAACACTCGTACTTGACACAAAATATGGCTACGTACCTTTATTGTGTGTACATGGCTCGGTGATACGTGCAAGTGCATGGCTTGGGCACACGGACTTCTTTAGGCACCTACTCCAACTCATCTGGCCAACTTGAGTTCAGAGTCACCCTTGCCATCATGTTCCATAAGGTACTCGCCTCAGCTCGCTCAGGTTCTGGTCCTGCAAAACCAAATCGAATCAACCGGGAAATTAGACTAGGGTTAGAGAGTAGGTATCACATCTACCCCTAGAACTAATGCTCAGTGACTATTCAGTGGAAGTTGAGGTTGTGGATTGGACATGAAGGTTTGGTGAGAGAAGGACATCATCTCAAAATCTTGTGGGATTTTGACCATAGATTTTAAGGGTATGAATGCTCGTCAATTTTGCAAGGGATTGAACAAACTTTCCTTCCACCCTCTTAACAGCTCTACAAATCATGGAAATGTAATTATTCGACCTTGATCAACCGATCTATGTTACCTGAAGTAAATAACGTTCCCATTTTTTTTTGTCATTTTTTTATTTTTGTTATTTTTATTTATTTAAAAAAAAAAATTCTAGTAGCCTGAAGAAAGGTGTAAATGTATAAGTAATTTTGGTTTGTGAAATAGAAGAAGGTAAGGTTCCAGAACTATCCAACATTTACCATGGGCACGATAAGTCTCGGTTAAAAATTGCAATGATCCTTTTTTGTTTAACCACTTATCCTAAAGGATCGTAATTCATAAATCCTATTAACAGAGTTATTGTTATTATTATTATTATTATTATTATTATTATTATTATTATTATTATTATTATTATTATTATTATTATTATTATTATTATTTTACTTAAAATTGGGTTTCAATTTATTAATAGTACTTATGATATGATAGAACTTCTTGTGATTGTCATTATATTGCCTACTTTGCAACAACCCTTTGATCCTCTTTAGCACAGGTGTTGATTGTAGAGGGATCACTGGAAGAGATAACCAGCCCCCCTAGCACTTGAGAGTTGAGACGATCCAGGTCCTCTACAAATTTTAGTTTGTGCAATTCGGTGCAATATTGCCTTAGCACTCAACACCTGTTCAAGACCACATGGATGGTGAGGATTACTAGAGAGAATGGGTTTGCAAAATCATGACCTGATTTTGATTTTGACCCAAACCCACTCTACGTTTATGGATACTCTAATCCTCTTTCCCCCTTTGGAGCTGAAAAATAAAGATGGTCTAGGGATGTAAATGGATGGTCGAAAATTAATATTCGATTTGTGCTCGTATTCTTATAAGAGTATCCATATTCGGAAAACGCCTATCTGAAAACTATCCGAATCCGTCTGAAAAGTAAGCGGATACGAATGTGATAATCCTAGTTTCTGACCGATTATTATTCAATTTGTTTAGCTATCTGACGGTAACAGAATATTGGTATCCGTTTCTTCGAATCTATTTCTTCGATTATGATATTAAGTAAATATTAATTTTTATTACATAATAATAGTGTAGAAATATGTGATACTACTATGTGTCAATTTTTTTTTTTTTTAAAGAATGATATATACCAATCTAAAGGCTAGATTTAGTGACTTATTGTAGACCATAAGATGGAAAGAAGAAAGAAAACCTAAGGCCCATTTGATTTTGTTTTCAGAAATGTGTTTTTCTGTGCTTAAAAATGGAAAACACTTTCTCTTCCCTTTGATTTTTTGTTTTGTTGTACCCTTTTTTTTTTTTTTTTTTAAATAGGAATAGGAATTTACGCTTATTTTTGTTTATAGCAACAATGGAGAAACTAGTCAGACATATTATCCTGTTTTTTGAAATAATAAAGTTGCGTTTGGTAGTCATCTGAAAAATAAAGAAAAAAAAAAGGAAAAAAAAGAAAAAATGTCGTTCTACGAGAACAAAAAAAGCGGAATATAGTGTTTGATGAATTTGATATTTTTCGTTTAAAAAAAAAATGTCGTTCATGTTCCAACTTCCAACATTACCGTTTCTTCCAAACACCAAACAAAGGTGAACAATAGGGTAAACAGTTCCCAATAATTTTTCCCCTTTCCTCGTTTTCTTCCTTTTGCGCACAGATAGAATGGAAACCCTGTGAGAGGCTTCTCGGTTCCCTGTTCTGAACGCACAGGTATGCTTTTCGTTTTCTTCTTCTTCTACTCTCTTCCATCGTCTTCCCAACTTCGGTTCCTGAATTTTTTTTTTTTGGCAGCAAAACCCTGCTCTTGCGCAGAGGGAGAAGAGACCTTCTCCGCCTGCCCTGGTTCTGTAACAGGTATGACTCCTCCTCTCTTTTGTTCTCTCTTTCTACTTCTTCTACTCTCTTCCATCTTCTTCTCATCTTCGGTTTCTGTAATTGTTTTTTTTTTTTTTTTTTGGCAGAAAATCCTTCTCTCTCGCAGAGGGAGAATAGAATTCCTCTACACTCCGCCCTGGTACTGAAGACTGGTATGATTTCTCATACCTTTTATTCTCTCTTTTTGCTTCTCGACGAGCTCAACAGTAAGTACTTTGTTTGATTAGTTGTTTGATGGTAGGATTTAGTTGTTTGATGATAATTACTTTGTTTGAGTTGTTTGGGTTGTTATCTTGTTTAGGATCTTGTGCTGTAGGGATGGCAATGGGTGTGGGTTGGGACAATTATGGTGGAACAAGGCATGAAGCTCCATTGTAGCCTATTTTTGGATCCAATGATTTATTCAATTAAGAATGCTATTGCCTTGTTGCTTATGTGAGACTCAGTAAAGAGTGAGAGCTCTTGGGATTAGTGGGATTATGTGAGAAGGTGAATTTTAAAAGTTAAGTGGTTGTCTGATCTACCAGGTTATGGTCATTCTTCACAACCCTTCTTATAGTTCAACTCTTGCAAAGTTTAATGACCTTGATTGTATGAATTTGGGGAATTATCTTTTTTGTCTTTATATAGAAACACCATTGGATCCTCTCTCTATTTTTTCCACTTTTTTTTGTTACTGTTGTTCCTTTTTTTTTTTTGTGGGTATAATCAGTTGGATGATGTTGATGAGAGTTGGTCTATTATCTTATCTTGATGTGGGTATTCATATATGATTCATGTAGAGAACCATACTGTTAAGGGAGGAGGGAGCCTATATTTTCTTCTTTTATTGTGACATTTCAGGTTTCTATTTTTGGTGGTTTTCTTCCTATCAGAAATTGTGACTCTTTATTTTTAAAGTTTGAACTGTTACATGGCATGATTAAGAAGGAAGAATTCAAAATAAAGACAGCAATACTCTATAAAGAACCAATAAAATGCCGAAGAGAGAGAGAGAGGGAGAGAGAGAGAGAGAGAGAGAGAGAGAGAGAGAGAGAGAGAGAGAGAGAGAGAGAGAGAGAGAGAGAGAGAGAGAGAATATTTAAAGTAATAAAAGAGAGTAATTAGAAGAGAAGGTGAGGAATAGGCGAATAGATTACCTTAGATGCCCGTAAATACGTAAGTGTTGACAAAGTTGATCAATGAAACGATAAGTGAGAATTGAGATCCAAGAAGGGCAAAAGAAAAGATACGAAGACTTCTCCGCAAATAGGAAATTTGATTGACAAGTGATGAACCCGTTTCCTGTTTCTGTTAAGGTCAATTGTAAATACAAATCTGTATGTATATATACTAGAGCGGCAGCGAAGGAAAGTGAAAGAGATGCACTTACATGGATGCTAGAGGGCTTCAGCCGCAAACTGCCATACAAACTCTCTCTTCGAGCTAAGCTCAAACAACACAGATCTCTGCAACAGTCTTTCTCTTCCTTCTTTCCCAGGATTAGTTCGAAATTATCTCCTTATTTCTACAGACTCACAGAGCAAAACAAACTCAAAAAATGGTTATAAAGATTTCTGCAACAGTCTGGATTCTGGAACTCGCTTGCTCCAATCCTCTCTGTTATCTCGTCTCCAACAGCCTAGGAAGCTAAGCTTCCATCATTTCTGCACATAAATGATGGGAAGAAACAGAAACAGAAAAACTGTAACACCAACATTGGATTGATCAAAAATCTCGTAATCAATTCAAAAACAAAAAAGATTAACAAGCTAACAAGAAAGAAGTGAAGAGAAAATCACCGAACTCACCTTATGAGATGCACTTACATGGAAGTGAGACCGGGAGGCCGTGAGGTTAGTTTGGCCCTTGGGTGAGACCGTGAGACGGTGAGAGGCAGCAGAGCTGGAGCGGCTTTGAGCTGCGAGAAGAGTTTGGAGATGAAGAGAATGAGAGTCGAGGGATCTCTTAGGTTTTTAGTCAGTTGGATAAAAACATTATATACTTAGAATCGATCGCAGGTGAACAAGAACAAACCTAGGTAGGGATGTAAATGGATCGAATTCGGCTCGAATTGGATACTATCTGAATTCGAATCCGCTTATTAATCCATTATTTGAATCTGATCCATTTATCCGACCGGATACATAAAATGCTATGGAATTCGAATTCGTCTTTCTAAATGGTAACCATTAGTCCCCGATTTTTCTACCAAAGCGACATATGTTAAATATGTCAAAAACCATTCTTAAAAATTTTTAAAGCATTTTCAAAATTTAAAACCAAGAATATTTTGTCCACGTAATGCAATCGAAGCACCGAGAAAATATTGAAACGTAAGAAAATTGTACACTTTTTGTACAGTGCCTTTTTGTTTTCTATTCATCCAAACACAACCTCAGTATTAACAACCATGAAATACAAGAGGAAGGGCATGGAGGTGATTCGAACCCTAAGGGCTGTCCATACTATAAATCTCCTCAGAAATAATTCTCGCGATCCTCGCTGTGGATTTGATCCTTGGATCTCTTGCCCCAATACTTTCTCTGTTTCATTGTTCATTAGCTGCTATGATTACTGCCATTAGTGGCTGTTCAAACTCCCATTTCAACCTCAGGTTTCGATCTTCACTTAACTATAATTAACTCTTTGTTTTGTTGAAAGAAGAAGATTATGGCTTCTCGTTTCCAAGCAGCATCACTTGTTGCTTCTCCCTCTTATCCAAATTCCCTTGCATGGTCAGAGGAAAACCTAGTGGCTGTTGCTTCTGGACACCTTGTCACTATATTGGTATGTGTGGAGAGAAGAAAAATTTTCATTTGGAGTGAATGATCATTGAATATGATTTAGATTTTGTTTCCAAGTTATAATTTTTATCCATTTGGCTTTGTATGTTACAGAATCCGGCGTTGCCTTTTGGACCTCGAGGACTGATTAACATCCCCCCTGCAGAGCCCTTTCCTATTGGAGTAATAGAAAGAGAAGGCATGTTTTTTTTTCCTATTATAGTACTAAATTGCCTAGTTTCCATGAAAATATTCATTTTTAATCGATTTAATGCTTGTTTTAGGAAAATACTGATGGGAATCGATAAACCTAAATCGCATTCGTTTTACCTTTTACTTTTTTTCTTCTATGCATCTGTGATAATTGAACCTTTATGTGTCCACTTTACTATCATTTGTTTTAGGTAAATCATATATATAAGCATGCAGTTTACTGACAGAAAGGGAGAGATAACAAGGAGGAAAACATTGAGGTTCCAAATGATGCTTGCCTGGTAGAATGATACATGCGTCAAATGAAACAACTAGACCATAGATTATCTATTTGTCCAAAGAAGCCCTTGATATTTCTCGTTTGGCTGAATCCACCCATAATCTAACATATGATAAATCTAAAGCCATCATCAGTCAGTAGTGTACTTGCAAAGGCTTTTTGCAGTCCAAAGCCCATCTAGGAGGACCAATGAATTGCTCCAGGAGAGTCTCTCTCATGGGAAGGCTTGACATAGCATGGTATTCGGAGCAATTATCACTACTCTAATCCCCAAATATCAGGGTTTTCTGTTGCACATCTGTCAAAGTTTATCTTGTTGGTGTTCGCTACTGAAGGGGCCATTTTATTTTTGTATTAAAAGCATAGGCAAAAAGGTGAAGCATTTATGATATTTGATGATAGATTTATTGGTTGTGCCCAAATAGATTTGATCATGTGGCCCAATGAGCCACTCTGATGGTGATCATATCTACCTGTTACTCCCTTTCCTTCTTAAATTTTTCTTAAGTAATGCCATGGTGTGCGCTCTTTGTTAATGACAGAAATTAAATCAAATCGATAAAATTCACCCAAAAGATATTATTAGAAGAGACTATTTAAACCCCTGATGCAACACAAATGGATAAAAATCTTCTCATATGTCAAAAATTAAAATAAACAATTCAAGTTATTTAATCAAGACTGTGCAATAGAATACTAGGATCCCTATAAGAGAATAGAATGGAGGAGGGCTCTACAGAAGTTACCCAAGGATTTCAGTTTTCAACTAGAGTAAACAGAAACAGGGTGGTGATTACAAATAATGAGGTTCAGGTTTTTTGAACTAGTCTTTCAAAAACTTCAAGAGGTATGCTAACTTAACTGAAACAAACTCACATGGTCAGTAACTTCTCTATCTGAACAAAGTTACACGGGTTTGTGGGCATTGAGAACTTCGTTAAACAGGTGGATAAAAAGTAAAAATTAGTTTCCTAACTGGTGATTGGGCTGTGATGTCCATTAGGGTTCATGAGGCTCAGAAAATCTGTGAGGCTTACATTTAAAAAATATCGATGTGATAAGATTTAAAAAAAAAAAAAAAAAAAATAATAATAATACTAAATTGGTACTTGGGTTCCCATGATTTGCAAACTGGAAATTTTATTAAGTTGTAAAATTCTCGTCCCCATATTTAGAAGCATTTCTTGGACAAATTTTGGAATAAACAGATTTGGATAGTCTTGGACCTCTGCCCCTAGAACTAATGCTTAATGATTGTTCAGTGGAAGTTGGGGTTGTGGTTTGGGCAGGAATGTTTGCTGAGAAAGTACATCATCCCAACATCTTCCTTACATTGAAGTTCATACTATTGATGGTTACTTGTGCAGTTTTAACCATGGATTTTAAGGGTATAATTGCCTCCTCAATTTTGCAATGATTGAACAAACTTTCTTTCCACCCTCTTGAAAGCTAGAAAGGCGTAGAAGTATAAGTAATTTTGGTTGGTGTATTAGAATAGAAGGTATGGTTCCAGAACTACCTAATGTCGACTAGGATAGGTGGACTAACCATGCCTCAACTGCAGGATTTTGAATCAAAGAACAACCAATAAAAAAAGGCATAACAGTAGTACAGATTAAATCTGAATAAAACCAGATCTGGAACTCAATTCTGCCGAGTCCAGAAATCAGGAATTCTGAGATCAGGATATAGCTAGCTGGATAGGGTAGCTAGGAAACAGAACTAAGTCCAAATATCACTCAACAAACATAATCAGTCTTCAGATAATCAGCACATGCAAATCCAATTAATCGATCCCTGTTTCAGGTCTGAAATCAGAACCGATAGCACTACAGAACAAGAAAGTGGAGATTTCTTGTATCTCATCAACCACAGGTCAGAATGACCTGATATTTGGATCTGAGGAGGCCCTTAATGGGTGGATAGATCGGTCAAAATTATAACTCAAACCAAAGGCTGGAAGTACTTCAGGTCACAGAGAACCGATTGTGAAAACTAAGGAGATTCTGGGCAAAATTAGACTTTTAAATACCTGGTCTGTACAACAGTGTTAGAGCCTTTAGACAACCTTGAAGAAGAAGAAGAAGAAACACTTGAAGAAGATCCTCCTTGGCTTCCCACCGCAAGGAGTCGAATGGATCACACGCCAGTCCCTTGTAATGTGATCAAACGACATGCGAGTCCCTTGTAATGTGATCAAACACACAGTATACCCAGCAGAAGCATAACAGTGACAGCAGCAAGCAAGTTTTTAATTCATCAAATTGTGGGCTATAATGAGAGTCCTCTCATTTATTTATAATAGTGATGGGGGGTTACAATAATAGAAGCTAACTTTAGTTTCCAAAAACTGAAATAGGAAACTAAGTAAAAAGCAAATTCTCTAGTTACTAATTCTAGGAATAGAAACTAGGAAATAAGAAGTTCTGGAATTAGAAACCAATTAGGTACTGAAATTAGAAACTAAATAACCACATCTAAGCCCAAACTGTGGGCCTAAAGACTAGGCCTGGTCGACCCATACTAGCCACAGTCGACCCCTCTTCTTCCTCCTTGAATAGGTCTTCAATGCTGCATCACTACCTGGTGTTGACTGTGGGTACCAAGTCTCGGTTAAGAATGGCGATGATCATTTTTTGTTTAAAAAGGCATGCGGAAAGCACAAATGGAGTGGATCAACGACGGTAAATGAAGAATAAGGTAACGAAGTTGAGAAAAAGAAGGAAAAATCTCTAGGGCGGCGGGATGGGAAAAGAAACTGCTCCGAAATAAGAAATTGGGGTTCCCAATGCTTCCTCCATGGCCAACGAGATGCGCCAACCTCTGGATGCTTTAATCCTGAGTCCTAACCCCACAAGGTTCCGAGACGGAGCTTAGCCTAAGTCTCGGTCAAATGGCTCTAAGTCCTCTACTACCAAAATCATAGAATCTTGGTCATTATTTGAATAAATCACAAGATAGATAAGTTGGACTAAAACAGAATATTTGGAGTATTATTATCCCCAAAAAATAAAACCATTAAGAGTATAATTTAGTAAAAGTAGGGTTGAAATGGGATAATTAGTCTTCATGCTCTGAAGGGGCCTCAAGGTCATAACTTTCATTAACTAGTTTCAATCATAAAGAAGGGAGAGACTGAGGACGATGTAGAATTAGAATGAGGGCAAATGAAGTGGAGTGCTTCTGTAACATTGTGTGATCGACAGATTTTACTAAAATACTTGAAAGAAAATTTTGTAAGACAGCTACAAG
This sequence comes from Macadamia integrifolia, assembly GCF_013358625.1. Lineage (NCBI taxonomy): Eukaryota > Viridiplantae > Streptophyta > Magnoliopsida > Proteales > Proteaceae > Macadamia > Macadamia integrifolia. The sequence goes on along the minus strand of NC_056561.1, from coordinate 29,738,665 downwards.
ACTGCCATGCTTTATGAAACTGAATGTTGAGCTATAAACAAAAAAAACATGAATAAACCAAGCTAAGATGGGAATGTTGGGATGGACGAGTGGTAAAACTAGATGAGATAAGAAATGGACACATTCAAAATGATTTAGTGTGGTTCAGATAGGTGATATTTTGATAGAAAAAATTGCTTGAGGTGGTTTAGGTATGTATGAAGAAGGATTTTTGGATGCAGCGGTAAAAAGGAGTGATGTGGAACAAGATTAGAGGAGCCAAAAAAAAAAAAAAAAAAAGAGAGGAAAAGGAGTTAGCTGAAATTGACTTGGAGAGAAGATACAAAAGGCTTTGGGTTAAAATGAAATATGGCTTTAAATAAAGTTGAATGATGAAACAGGATTTGTCAAGCTGACCCCATTTTGTTTGGATAAAAACCCTTGTTATGTTGTTGATAACTACAAGGTGGTTAGACCACAGATTTGTTTGGGCTATCTAGTCCTCTGTGATGTAATGAGTCTAAATACGTAGTGGTTGGGTGTTACAACCACTTATCCTAAAGCTTGAGCTGTTAAACAATGTCAACAACAATGTATATTAACACCCCCGCATGTGCATGCCTGTACACACATGGCCCTGCGCATGACACATACTCAGGTAGAAACACCATCACGAGGCACTGAGGGGAGGAAGTGTCAGGGAACCCTATTACATTTCCCAGGTATCAAATACTCGACCTCCCTGCTCTGCTCTAATACCATGTTACAACCGCTTATTCTAAACGCTTGAGCTGCTAACTAGAAGAATGTGTACCTTAACTAAACATTGTGGGACTCATTTCATAGCAAGGATTGAATCACTCGATATTCTTGGCTTTGGATATATATATTTTTTTTCAGATCTAGAGTCCTGTGATTGTCACCACCCCTAAAACATGAAGGATTTTTCTTATAAGTTTTTTTACAATAATATTTGAGAGGAAAAATTCAAATCAGGATAATACACTGCCAAAGGATCTGGATACTGAAATTTGTGGACAGTGTTGCCTAAGTAATTCAGAAGGTTAATAGAGAAAATATTCTGGTGGCCTTCACCTGTACCCTATTTCATTGAATAGTTATCTCCTCTCTCCTTTGGGGAGCCTGTGGCACAATGGTTAAGTTGCACTATTGCAACATGTTGATCACAGGTTCAAACCTAGGAAACAACCTCTCCTACGAAGCAGGGGGTAAGGCTGCGTACATTTGCCCCTCCCAGACCCTGCAGGAGTGGGAACCTCGTGCATTGTGTTGCTCTTTTTTAGTTATCTACTCTCTCCATTCTCCAAAGATCTCTTGTTTTGGGTTGAAAGTATTTTCCACTTTTAAACATCCTTCTGGGCCTTGTATATAATAGGTTGTAGAAGGGTTTTTATTTTTTTTTTTGCAAAATTCATTTTCCTTATAAAATTTGAAAAAAAAAAAAAATCATTATGATTACTCATTGTAGAATGAAATTGTGAATTTAACTTTCAATAATATTCTGTCATTTCTAACAGTTTCTTCACATATGCTGTGTCTTGATGTATTTGTAGATCTACTTACTGGATGTTTAATGCCCACAATTTTATCGCGTGACACTCGTTTTTGTGTTCGATCAATTTCATGGTCTCATCCAGGATTGGCTCCTAACTCAGGGTATGATGAATAAATTACACTTGGTATCTTAATATTAGATGTCTTGGCTCAGCTACTTCTGTTTTGGATGAACATTATTGAATTTCCTGCAGATGCTTGCTTGCTGTTTGTACTAGAGAAGGTCGTGTGAAGCTTTATCGTCAACCTTTTTGTGAGTTTCGTGCTGAGTGGGTAGAGGTATGCATCAGGAAAGCATTATTTAGTATTAATATCAAGTGGCGAATAACATTCTTACCTTAGGCTCCATCTACTCAAGTGAAATTAATCTAAAAAAGAAGGGAAGTGAGATTAATCTTTAAAAAAAATGGAAATTTTTGTACTCATGATTGCTTAACTAACTTAAAATCTTATGAAATATGGTAGTTAAACTTTTCAAATGGATTCCCTAGGCCAATTATATTTTCCTGCTCTAATTCAAGTCATTTGGTTGAAAACTGAAAAGTGAAGTAGGATTCAGTTTCTATTTAACTTATTTTTTTGTGTTACTTAGTTACACAATGATTGCTGATGATGGTTCAAAATTTTCTATTTTGTTGTTGTTTTAGTTTCATTTCCTTGCCTTGACCTTACTTCCAACTGGTCAGAGCCATGAATTAGTGTGCTGATTGGTATTAATAACAACAATAACAACAAACTCAGCCTTTTCCCAACTTTATGGGGTCAGCTGATTGGTATTAGCATTTTATTAATATAGTCATGTTAGCTGATATCGGTTATCAATATAATTGCTATATTTTCTCATTTTATTTATTTTTCCTTTTCTCTTTTAAGCTATAAAGCGAGTAGGATAGATGAAATCCTACCACTTGAATTAATCTCTTTTCCCATCCTCATCGAAGGGAGAAGCTAAGAGGGAACACTAAATCTTGGAGTGAACTTCTAAATTTCTAATAGAGAAATCAGAAATGTAACAAACAAGAAACTATTAGTCACAACTGCACTATGTTTTAAATTATATATTGGAAAAGGAAAAGAATAGAACTAGAACTTGACACTAAAAACTTTTGGGGCCTTTTTAGGTAAACCTAATCGCACCCCAATGGAAAGCGGGTTAGTAAAATCCAACTCTGAGCCTAATTAGGTGCGCAAATGGTTGTTCTGTTACTTGAATTGGCAAGTTTGGTTTGGTAGGACTTGTCATTCTTGGCTGTAAATAATATAAAAAAGAAGAGAAGAGCAAAGAGATGGCTGTAACCTTGGAGTCACAACCTTGTGTTGAGACTCCTAGTTCATTCAATATATATAATAGTAACATGTGACATAACTCTATTAAGGGCATAAAAGGAAATAAAGGACATAAAAAGAAAACAAATATAAAGTTACTGTTCATGGGTATTGTTCACGTGAACAGTGCTGTGAACCCCCTCAATCAATAACTTTGAATACTCCCCCTCAAGATGGAGCATATATGTTAATCAAGCATAGTTTGTTAGAAGTATAATCAAGGTTCGAAATCTTGTTTTTGTTTGTTTCAGTTGACTATTTCGGTGGTCAAATGGCCATATTTTGACATGAAACTTGGTGGGTAACTTATTTTAAGGTTAATAAACATGCTTAGAACATAAAAATGCAAAAATATTAGGATATGACATTGTTTTAGAGTTGCACCTTTGTTTGGCAGCAACCGTCGAACTGTTCTGAAAATTTTACCTGGTTTTGGAGAAAGAACTTTACCTTTCCTAGGCTTTGAATGTGTAGATCTTGTAGGAGTCCATTGGAAGTCAAAATATGTGATGATGTGGCTAATTAGAGGCTTGTTGGAGAGTTGGAGTGTTTTTCTTTCAAAATATGCAAATGGAACCGAAACCACCGAGACAGGTGAGACTGAGTCGAAATTTTGATCGAAATACCGAAATTTTGACCGAGATATGGTATTTATAACACATGGAATGTATCGAGACAAGCGAGATACTGAAATGATACCGAAATTTCGACTGAAATATTGTACAAATGTTATTTTGGGCCTTATTTTGTTTCCGAAAAAAAAAAAACCGAAATTCAAAATTTTCGCCGAAATTTCACCGAGATTTCGAACCATGAGTATAATCAACTCTACCATTCCCAAGAGACTCAGTAAAATCATCTGCTAGTTCTGTGTGAACATGACTTGTAGAGATAACTTCTTGCTGTAGCTTTTCTCGAACAAAATGGCAATCAACCTCAATATGTTTCGTTCTCTTATGGAACACTGGATTTGATGCAATATGAATAGCAACTTGGTTATCACACCACAACTGCATAGGAGAGGTACTTTCAGACCCAAGCTCAATAAAAAATTGCTTCACCCACATCAACTTTGGCTCTGTATTTTTATCGATATACAATTTTAATAAATAGTGAATAAACATAAAGACATGTCTTAGATGGGGTAATAATTTGTATCTAATATGACACTAACCCTCTTTATTTATAACAATGGAGAGAAGGTTCTAGATAATTACAAAGACCATTAAACCCCTTAGGGTCCGTTTGATAACTGACACTTTCCCTAAAACCCATAAAACCCATTATTACAATACTCCCCCTCAAGTTGGTGCATAGATATCACATATGCCAACTTGCAGATTATAGGATGAAATATCTTACTACTAAGACCTTTAGTAAATACATCAGCCAATTGTTCACTACTGGGAACAAAAGGCACAATGATAAGGCCCATATCGAGCTTCTCTTTGATGAAGTGTCGATCGATCTCCACATGCTTGGTTCGATCATGTTGGATAGGGTTGTGAACAATGCCAATGGAGATTTGCTGTCACAAAAGAGCTTTATAGGAACGGTAGCAGGAACAACCAAATTAGTGAGAAGACCATGAAGCCATAGGAGCTCACAGATGCCATGTGCTATAGCACGGAACTCTACATCGGCACTTAAACGGGAAACCATGGCTTGCTTTTTGCTTCGTCATATAATAAGGTTACCACCAACAAAGGTGCAATAACCAGTAGTAGACCTGCCATTAGGGGAACCTGCCCAATCAGCATCTGTGAAGGCCTCCACCCTAAGGTGATCATGAGGAGAAAACAGGATGACACATCCTGGGACAGATTTTAAGTACCGGAGAATACATAGCACAACTTTCATGTGAGCTGAGTAGGGATTATGTATGTACTGACTAACCAGGCTAATGACAAATGCTGTGTCAGGGCGTGTATGAGAGAGATAGATTAACCGCCCTACTAATCTATGATATCTCCCTTTATCCATAGGATCACCTTCTTTGCTACTTAGGTGACCATTAGTTTCAGTTGGAGTGTCTGCCGGCTTACACCCCAACATGCCTGTCTCAAAGGGAAGATCAAGCACATACATCCGCTGGGACAAGTAGATCCCACGGGAAGACTTGGAAACTTCAATGTCGAGGAAGTAACTAAGTTGTCCTAGATCTTTGATCGCGAATTCCTCACTCAAGTATCTCTTGAGACGAGAGATTTTTGCCAGATCATCACCAGACACCATTAACAACAATATCATCTACATAGACTATTAGGATAACAATCTTCCCACCAGATCTCTTGATGAACAGAATGTGGTCAGCATTGCTTTGAGAGTAACCTATAGCGACCATAGCCTTATAGAAATGTCCGAACCAAGCACGAGGGCATTGCTTCAGTCCATACAGAGCACGCTTCAGCTTGCATACCTTCCCTTGGGTTTTGGGGCAAGTGAACCTAGGAGGAATGTCTGTATACACTTCTTCCTCAAGTTCCCTATGAAGGAAGGCATTCTTCACATCTAACTGCTGGAGATCCCAATCTAAATTGGCGGCACAAGCCAAGATAACACAAATTGTGTTCATCTTGGCAACTGGAGCAAAAGTCTCTTGGTAGTCAATCCCATTAGTTTGTGTGAAGCCTTTGGCAATAAGTCTTGCCTCGTACTGATCCACTGTACCATCAGCCTTCTGTTTTACTGTGAAGACCCATTTGCATCCAATTGTCTTCTTTTGTGAGGGAAGACACTCCAGATCCCATGTGTCATTCTTCTTCAGAGCCTGCATCTCTTCAACCATAGCTGCCTGCCATTATGAGTCTGCATTCGCTTCCTGCCAGGTATGGGGAATGGATATAGAGGAAAGAGAAGACAAAACTATAGTAGGAAGGAGAAAATGTGTCATAAGAAATAGTTTTAGCAATAGGATGTAAAGTATTAGACCTAATGCCTTTACGAATAGCAATAGGCAACTCAAGAGACGGATCAACAGAAGGAGAAAGAGAATTACCAGGGTCCAAGGGGACAAGATCAGGCTCGAGAGGAGACGATTGGCATGGTAGGGTAAATGTTGGATGTGTAGTGGTCTGAGTCTGCTCTCTGCGACTATACATGCGTATCTCTGGCCGAAGCGAATTGGGAGAAGTAGGAGTGTCACTCTCCCCCTGAAACGGAATACTAGCAGGGATAGCAATTTCAAGAGATGGCGGCACATCTTCCACAATGGAAGGTGACCCCCCTGAAGAGGTGTTGCAGTGTAGTATGACATAGATTCATGAAAGACAACATCCATAGTCACAAACCAACGTTGAGTAGGAGGATGCAAACACTGATAGCCTTTCTGAGTAAGAGCATACCCCAGAAAAATGCATCGAAGACCACGAGGATCAAACTTTCCATTAAGATGATGATCGTGAGCATAGTAAGCACTACCAAATACCTTAGGAAGAACAGAAAAAGCAGTGGAACCTTGGAGAAGATCCAGAGGGGAGCGGGAGGCATGGACTCGAGAAGGCATTCGGTTGATAAGAAAGGCAACAGTAAGAATTGCGTCGCTTTAGTACTAAGGAGGAACATGCATCTCAAACATAAGAGAGCATGCTACCTCACAAAGGTGGCGATTCTTCCGCTCAGCAACCCCATTCTGAGCCAGAGTATCCACAAAACTAGTTTGATGAATTATACCATGATCGGAATGATAAGCTTGAAAGGACCCTTCAAAGTATTCACGGCCATTGTCGCTTCGAAGGATTTTAATGGTAGCACCGAACTGAGTCTAAACCATGCGGTGAAACTGCTGAAAGCAATAGAAGGTCTCGCCCTTGGTTCGCATTATATAAACCAAAGTAGTCCGAGAATGACAATCAATAAAAGAGACAAACCACCAATCATAGTTGTCACGGCGCCAAGGCGAACCAAGGCGGTGGAGGGTTGTCTAAGCACTTAGGCGAGAAGGCGCACGCCTTGAGGCGAACAATTGTTATTTTTTATTTTTCCTATTTTCTAATATTATTTAGTAAGCTATATATACCTTGTATCATAAAAAATCAACATTAAGCAACGTAAAGTCATTAAAAATCAACATTTAGCCATATTAAATTATAAAAAATTAACATTAAGTCATATTAAGTTATAAAAAATCAAAATTTAGAGAAATGCTCTGGTTCTATAACAAGTTTGACTGGTCAAATGATATTATTTTTACATGAGACTTTTTGTATCAGTTATAATATAAAACCAGCTTTCCAACAAGTCTAAGATTACTTAAATCTAAGTTGTAATGACAAAGTTATGCTCCGGTCAAACTTATTTTTAAGTATGCAAATGTTGTTAAAATCGCCTAAATGAAAATAATTTTATGGATATCAAAACAAAAAATTATTTTACCGGACTTTTGGTTTTTAGCAATGTTTTAACATGATAGAATTTAAAAAATTTTCATAATTGAGAAAAACTCCAGCATTTAAAAGTTGAAAATCGCCCCTATAACCAAAATCCAGTTTTTCTTCTTGGACTGGGGGGTTGACTTTTTATCCTTTTGGAATTTGATTTTTAAACTATTTTTATTGCATTCAAATGGGGGGTATTTACTTATTTACTTAAATGATATTTGGCATAAATAAGTGCCAAAACACAAGGCGGCATGCAGTGCAATAAGGTGACTGTCGCCTAGGCCCCAGGCAAACCGCCTAGACGCCTAGGCGACAACTTGACAACTATGTTTCACCTTGATTTTTTTATTTTCCAAAGAGTATCAGTATGTATCGATATGTATCGTATGATTCATACTGATACATATTGATACAAAAGGGTTTTAAAATTTCCATGTAGCGTATCAGTAAGGGCCCATACTAATACGTATCAGCTAATATAGTACGATACTTACTGATATTTTAAACCATGGTCGGCTCAATAGCTCCTTAAGTAGTAATTGTCTACACCCCTTGAGATTAACCATATTTGTACCAATCTCCTCCTAAACTAGAGCACTATCAGAGGATAGTGGTGGATACGACGGTAGAGCAATAATAAACACATCTTCAATGATTAGACTAGACTTCTCCTGAAGATGGGGTGAGGAATAGTAGTCAATGGACTTATGAAACACATTATCGATAGTGACCACAGTACGTCAAGTGGGGGGATGATAATACTTGTAACCTTTCTGAGTTGAAGAATATCCTAAAAATATTCACTTGAGGCCACGGGGTTCAAGTTTCACAGGAGAGTGATGGTTCCGAGCATAACAGGCACACCCAAAAGACCGTGGAACAATAAAGGATGAACTCCTTGCAGGACATCAACTGGAGGACAGGAATCCAAAACACGAGTAGGCATGCGGTTTATCAAATGAGCAATAGTAAGGACAGCATCACTCCAAAATTGATATAGAACGTTCCATGCAAACATCATAGCACGAGCCACTTCCAGCAAGTGGCGGTTCTTACATTCAGCCACCCCATTTTGAGCTAAGGTATCAACGCATCTAATTTGATGAATAAACCCATGTTCAGCCAGGTAGTGTTGGAACTGATCGTCCAATATTCGTTGCCAGTATCACTTTGTAGAATTTTGAGACTGGCATTGGATTGAGTCTAAACCATTCAATGAAAGAGCTGAAAACATCGGAATACTTCACTTTTGTGGTGCATCATATACACCAATGTAGTCCTAGAGGTGCAATCTATGAAAGTTATAAACCATCGATGTCCAAAGATGGAAGTTCGTCGAGCAAGACCCCACACATCCGTATGAACTAAGTGAAAAGGAGAAAGACTTCTTTTATTCAAAGGTAAATAACTTGAATGAGTCTGTTTGGCTAAAACACAAGCCTCACACAAAAAACAAAATCTTCCTTACTACACTGTTTAACTAACTATGGAAAAAAACGAAGTGAGAGATACTTCAGTGGAATGGTTGGCAGTGGCGAAGTTTCTGGAAGGAAAAGATGATCCAACCCGTCAATGTCCATCATGCCAGCACCATTGGAAATCATTCCAAGAAATGTGGCCAAGAAGGTAAGACCCAGGCTAGTTGGTCTGTAGAAGTTAGACAGTAGGGTGGACTTGATGTACTGAGCTGTACAGCAGCCACCGGCAGGTCCCAACTGGCTGGCCGGTGATGCTGACGTGGGCAAATATATGCCATTTGGCTACTGTGTGGCCCCACCTCCCTACAGCTCAACTCCTCATATTTACCCCATGCAGAGGAGTATATTTGTTGACTGTATATCATATATTAGATTAGCCAGCAGTGGAACCCACATGGAGATATAAGTATTTCAAGAAGAGAATTAAATTTTAGGGTTCCAGCCAAACAGACCCTAAGGTCCATTTGGCTGGACTATAAATACTAAGTAACAACACTGTTCACCCATTTACAATCACTGTTACTGCTGAGCAGTAAGGAGAGGAAGAAGGAAAAGAAGAAGAAGCAGAAGAAGAAGCAGAAGAAGAAGAAGAAGAAGAAGAAGAAGAAAAGAGAAGGAAAAGAGGGAAGAAGAGATAGCAGCTGAGCTCCTACACCTCGGAAGGCTGCTGGACAACCCTATACCTAGGTAGGTAGTAATTCCCTTCAATTTGATGAATTCGGTAGTTCCACGTATAGTAGCAAGCTAGGGATAGGGATTTCAGAAAATTAGGTACAGAAATTGAGTCCCTATGTACTGATTCAGTACCCTGTAGATGAATCCCTAATTTTAGTAAGGATTCAGGGACCCAATTTGATGTTGACCCATCCCTGGGAACCCTGGATCATAGGGCTTTCACTGTACAAGTGAAGTTCATGGTAATTGGAGCAGGAGGGAGCTCTGCATTCAAGAAATTCTCCTGTAGGTTGAGGAGAATTTTTATTGCAATTCTGAATTTGGGAATTGGGAATGAATGGCCTGAATTCTTCCCTCTAACCAACTGCAAAGCCTAATTGGAGCTGGAATTAGACTCTTGCTGTCTTATTCTGGCCAATCCAGCCCCAATTGAATGGTGAAATCGAAGAAAAGACCCCAGTCCCTTCAGTTTATTTTAATTTTCAGAGTTGTATTGAAATTGAGTGAACTGAGCTAGGGTTCACCTAATTGAGCTCTTAAATGAGGCTACAAAGAACCCTAGTGACATACCAGCCTCTGTTTATTATGTATGATGCAAAGGCCTATGGGTTGGATGTCAATTAAAGTTAGCAGGGTTCAGCATGCAGAACTGGCAGAATAGAAAATTCTGCAGACATGCATCGGCAGGTGCTAGTGGCCGGCCGGTGGGTGCAATGCTGACCTGCCAGTGGGAGTTCCAGTACCCAATTTGACTTCTACCTTGGCTGTGGGTAACTACCGATATTTGGGGCCTACTTACATATAATTCATGATGTTAGCCCTACTAGAAGGGTGTATCCCGAGGCGGAGAAACTGTGTGGTCAAACCCAACTATGGATAGGAATCCTAGGATATGAAATTAATATTAAATAGGCCTAGGACTGATATGTTTAATTGATTAATATGAATATATACATCATGTACTTAGGGACCTAAATCATTGGTGAGGATACGAGATCTGATTTTGAGGATTTACCGTGCTTGTGATTCCGGTGACAAGGTGAGTGGGTGTTGATCCTTAATTTACGGAGTGTTTACCTTTTCTTTTATATTTATGCCTGTTATTCATGCATGATGGATTGCTGCATTGTAAATGTTACTGTTTTTGTTGAAATATGTGAATGTCTCCCACTTCAATCGACCATCCTCCTCCCCTGCCGAGAACCTCCATCTCCATTTTGTTCCTCTGGTCAACCTTGGAGACAACTGTGTTGCCGCATGTCCTAAGGGCCTCCTTGATTCTGAGGCTTCCCAGTGGAGTAACTCCCTTGTTGGTCATTTCCTGGGCAAGCGACCTCCTTTCCACATCATAAAACACTCTCTTGAAGTAATGGCGTCCTTCGGGAAGATTGATACTTTCCTCTTGGACCACGGGTTTTTCTTGTTTCGCTTCTCCGATGAGCAGGACCGCTTAAGCTACTCCCTAGCTCATTGGACGATCCCCAATTTTCCTTCGTCCTTGGTAGCGTTATATGCTCATGAATAAAGTGGATTTCTCCACAATCCCCTTGTAATGCCCCGGCCCCATTAACCTTGCACAATATTGTCCTCTTTGGCCCATGGGCCTCAAGGCTTTAAAACGCATTGTGCCATATTAAGGAGGCTAGAGGTTATTAACTAGCTCAGTAATTTCTCCCTAGGCGATGTGGGACTAAAGTTTGCACACCCTCTCCGATCTCTCAAACCTCCTAGTACTTGTCGTATTCTTGGCGGGGACACCTCACCGATCTCCCAGGTGGGTGACGTGGGTCGGGTACTTGCCGTATTCTTGGGTGTCACAACTTTCCCCCTTTCGGCACAGTGTCCCCGCTATGGCCCCACACATAGTCAAGGTTTGCTCTAATACCATTTGTAATGCCCCAACCCCATTAACCTTGCACAACATTGTCCTCTTTAGCACATGGGCCTCAAGGCTTTAAAACGCATTGTACCAGCCCAGTAATCTCTCCCTAGGAGATGCGGGACTAAAGTTTGCACACCCTTACCGATCTCCCAAACCTCTTGGTACTTGCTGTATTCTTGGCGGAGACACCTCACCAATCTCCTAGGCAGGTCTAGTACTTGCCATATTCTTGGGTGTCATAAGGGCCTCAAGGCTTTAAAATGCGTTGTGCCATGTTAAGAGGCTAGAGGATATTAACTAGACCAGTAATCTCTCCCTAGGAGATGTGGGACTAAAGTTTGCACACCCTCACCAATCTCTCAATCCCCCTGGTACTTGTCGTATTCTTGGGTGTCACAACTTCCTCCCTTTTGGCATAGCATCCGTATTATGGCCCCACACACTGTCGGGGTCTGCTCTGATACCATTTGTAACACCCGGCCCATTAACCTTGTACAATATTGTTCTCCTTGGCCCATGAGCCTTAAGGCTTTAAAAGGCGTTGCACCATGTTAAGGTGGCTAGAAGTTAAAAACTAGCCCAGTAATCTCTCCCTATGCAATGTGGGACTAAAGTTTACACACACTCACCGATCTCCCAAACCCCTGGTACTTGCCGTATTCTTGGTGGAGACATCTCACTGATCTCCTAGGTGGGTCTGATACTTGCCGTATTTTTAGGTGTCACAAGTTCCCCCCTTTTAGCACATCGTCCCCGCTATGGCCCCACACGCTGTCGGGGTCTACTCTAATAAGATTGTAACGCCCCGGCCCCATTAACCTTGCATAATATTGTCCTCTTTGGCCCACGAGCCTCAAGGCTTTAAAACGCGTTGTGCAATGTTAAGGAGGCTAGAGGTTATTAACTAGCCCTGTAATATCTCCTTAAGAGATGTGGGACTAAAGTTTACACACCCTCACTGATCTCCCAAACGCCCCTTCGGGTCTCCCTCCCTGGGCTCCCACTGCACTTCTGGTGCTCTGATGGGTTAAGTGCGATTGGTTCTGTGCTGGGTACCCCCTCTATTCCAATGCTCGCACTAATAAGAAGAATCGCCTTACTTCTGCAAGGATTTGTGTTAAAGTTGCTGCTTCCGACGCACTCCCTTCTTCCATATCCATCTAGGATGGGGATTACTTATCATTCCAACAGACCATCCTCTACGATTGGAAGCCACCACAGTGCCTCAGCTGCAAAGTATTTGGCGATGATGCAAGCTCCTGCCCTCTAAGGCCTCCCCCGTCCGATCCCTTGGGAGCCCTGCATGTTTTCACCATCGGTTCCATCTGCCACTGAGATCAGTCGAGAATGTCAGAACCTTGCTCTAGTCCTCCTCTCCGGCCTCCAGCAAGAGGAAGAGAGAGAACTCGAAGAAGATACTCTCAGAGAACCACCGTCAGCTCCCAGGCTGCTAAGATTGTCGGAAAACCTTAGGGCCTCAAAGGTCCTTTGCCTACTAAGGCAAAACCAGTTTGTTGTGCTGAAAAAGTTGACTGACAATCTCGAAGTCCCATCTCACCTTATCGGTAATGGTGATGGTGGCATCCAAGTTCCTCCCATCACAAGCCATGCTTCGGAAGGCACGGCTGGAAGTTCTGACGGCTCTCCCTCTTCTGACGAAGCCTCATTGGACTCTCCTAGCTCTGTAGATGAGGAGAGTTCCTCGGACTCTGATGGTGACCTATCAAGTGAGGAGTCTTCTTCTTCTGTGCCCTCTTCTCCATTGAAGTCTCAGACGGCAACCCCTCAGCGACAAAATGGCTGCCCCCAACTCGATGCTGGGATTATTTACCCTATTATAGACACGTGCCCATGCTAGCTCATCTCCCACCCCCTCGGTGCTAGATGGGGGCCTCGATCAAAATGGGCCTCACCCTTTGGTCACTACCCCTATTTCTAAGCCCACTAAGTCATCTTCATCCCACTACCAAACCTCTCAAACCCAGGCCAGACCTTAACCCTAGACCCTTCTGGCCTAACCCATCTACCTCGAGCTTTCCTTCGAACCCCCATATGACCCGCCTAGACCCTTCTTCCTTGCCCGATGGTTCCTCCGTCTCTACTAAGCCTGCAAAATCTTATAAGTCTTTGGTTCTTCCCAGCGCCAAAGCCATTAAACCATCAATAGCCAAGACCAAACTTAACCAGCGGCAGTCTTGCCTTTCCCCATCTCCTGCTCCTAGATCTTACCAGAGGAGAAGTCGGTCCCGTAAAACGCCTGAAACTCTCGGCTCCTCCCCTATGGAGCATTCGTCGCCCCATCCCAGCATTGCCTAATGTCCCAAGGCTTTATTTGGAATACCAAGGGCCTTAATCCCCCATCCAAGCATGTGGATGTGCAATCTATGATCAAAGAGCTTCAATCTTCGTTTTACTGTTTGATTGAAACCCATACCAAAGAATCTTCTATGGCCAGAATCATTACCACCATTGCCCCGGGTTAGGAATTTCTGTCTAACCATTCGTCTCACCCAAATGGCTGTATTTGCTTCATGTGGGACAAGTCCAAGCTAAGTGTCTCCCTTGTTTCCTCTTCCTCCCATGTTCCTCCACCTTTCTATCACTAACATTACCCACAACTCAACCTTCTGCCTCACCTCAATCTATGCCTCTAACCGGAGGGCTGACAGGGATACTTTGTGGAATGATCTTCGGCTTATAGCCAATCAAATAGGCTCCCAACCTTGGGGGATTTGCGGAGACTTCAATGTGGTCAGGAATAATTATGAGAAACAAGGAGGGGGGCCTTGATATTGCTAATGTTGAGGCTCTTAATGCCTGCATTGCTGATATTGTTGTTGATGACCTCAGGTGGTCCGGAGTCAAATTTTCGTGGAATAATAAAAGATCTAGCCAGTCTCAGATTATTTGTAAACTTGACAGATTCCTTGTGAATGAAGCTTGGCTCACTGCCTTCCCTTCTTCCCATGCTTCTTTTGAAGACCCTCATACCTCTGACCATAGCTTCATCTCCATCCTTATCCAGCCTAACACCTCATTTGGCCCCAAGCCTTTTAAATTTTTTAACATATGGACCTCTCATCCTGATTATCCCAACATTGTCAAAGCCTGGTTGTGTTATGCCCATGCCCAAAAACCCGAGCTAATTTCAACTTTTAGACCTAGGTGATGCAACCAGGTGACAACCCCTAGTAACTTATGGATTTGTCCGGCTCATTGTATAGGACTACAAACCATTGAAGGAGTTAAGGTACGTACTTTACCATTGAAGAGAATTTCCCCGGACCTCATTAGTGAAATGTACCAAGAGGTGGGGCCCACACACTAAAAATACCTTGATAAGGCCCCACTCAACTTAAGGACCCATTTCCTCACAAGGGTGACCAGTTCAGCCTTCACCGGCTAATGGTCACCGGCTGATGGAGCATCCACAGGTGAACACCCTCTGATGAGAATACTAGCCGAAATCGGGTTATTTTGCTGTGGGACCCGGGTCTTCGCACCCGTGCACATCAAACCACCCCTAATAGTTGGGACAACCTATTGGGGAATAGAGTAATGTATCCGGACACCCTAAGGTGGACCCATTAGTGCCAAATAGAGGAATAACTCGGTATTGGGTAAAAACCCATTAATTTCCCAAACAGCCCTTAGTGGGACTTAAGTGGCTATAAATAGGACTCTTACCATTCATATTTTCTCCTACCAAAATAGAAACAAGGAAAGGGAGAAAGAAGGAGGAGGAGAAGGAAGGCAAAGGAAGAGGAAGAAGAGGGAAGCAAAGGGAGCACCTACCACTGAAGGTGAGTTCCTCTCTCTACCATTTAGATAATTCTCTCTCTCTCATACCCCATTCTTGACCTAGGCTAGGTTGGGGAAAAATCTTAATCGAAATCTCTCTACCCACATACCCAATCTACAAACTGAATGGGGGATTTTGATGTGAGGGACCTAATCAAGTAAGTTAAACACTCACATTGAATGTGGGAAGCCTCCCATATGAAAAGCCCCAAAATTTGGCAACCCAAAACCCTAAGATTTGGGAATTTGCCCAAATCCTCTATGACCTAACATCCTAACCTAATCCTAAGTTGGGGAAAAGATGTCTTGCACCTAAACTAAGGTTAGAATGGTCACAATTGAATTTATGGACAATCCCCTATGAAATCCCCATCTAAAATCCCAATTTGGGCAAATAAACCCTAGAACAATGAACCTTTCCCAAATCCTCTATAGCTAACCACTCTACTAAAAATTTAGGTTGGGGAAAATGAAATTAAACCTATGTATGGTGTGTGGGAGTGATTACATGAGCCATTAATGACCATTCCATGAGCTCAACCTAAGTCTTTCCCAATTTAGCTTAACCTAGACTTTGTGTATTGGGGAAATTGGGTGTATCTTGAAACTCTATGTTGATCCACTCATTAATTTCACTCACCCTAGGCTAAGTGAAGTGTGTGAGGGTGCCCTACATGAAAACCAACCCTAAAATCACAAAACCCAATTTGTAAACTATACAAAAGAGGGAGAAGGGAGGAATGGAGTTGGGAAATGACACCCAACTGAACAACATGCACTCCCACCACCATACACAGGGGCCACAGGGTCTATAGGCCTGATCTGGGCAAGGAAATCCCGATTTTAACTTCACCGGCTGATGGTTACCGGCCAGCTGCTGAAGGTAGGGACCATCCACCGGTGAAAATATTACAGGATTTGCATCCCTTTCGGATTTATCCACTGGTGAGCATCCACCGGTGAACCATTTTAAAGCTAATTTTTAATCCTTTTATTGGGGGCACGGGTCCTAGTGTCCCACTCCCCTATGGATAACCAAATAACCTAAAAACACTATGTGTCTTAGGAGTGGATCTAAGAAGTGATGAGAGCACGCAATACGAAACCATCAACTATCTACAGCTATCTAGAACTCGAGGTGAGGGGATTTTGTATATTTTATGGAATGTTTGCATCATATGGCATATGTGAGTGAATCATATCATTTTGCATATTATTTTCTCATTCCTTGTGGGAAGTGTTGATGTGGCATGAGAATGTGGATTACAGTTGTGCATGTGTGTGTGACTGGGGTGCAGGGTGGCCAAAGGTTGGTGCCGACGGCACTGCATGCTCAGGGTGAGTGTGAGTGTGTGTGTGTGTGACTAGGGTGCAAGGTGGCCGATAGTTGGTGCTGGCGGCACTGTATGCTCAGGGTGAGTGTGTGTGTGTGTGTATGTGTATGACTGGGGTGCAGGGTGGTCAACGGTTGGTGCCAACAGCGCTGCATGCTCAGGGTGAGTGTGAGTTTGTGTGTGTGCGACTGAGGTGTAGGGTGACCAACGGTTGGTGCCGGCGGCACTGCATGCTTAGGGTGAGTGGGTGTGTGCGTGTGTATGTGGAGACTGGGGTGCAGGATGGCCAACGATTGGTGCCAGTGGCACTGCATGCTCAAAGTGAGTGTGTGTGTGTGTGTGTGTGTGTGTGTGTGTGTGTGGAGACTAGGGTGCTGGGTGGCCAACGATTGGTGCCGACGGCACTGCATGCTCAGGGTGAGTGTGTGTGAGTATGATTGAAATGTGTTGTGGCATATTATAATGCATTGGGCTAGGATAACCACCTGGTGCTACAACCCTTGCCAATAGGGGTTTACGTATTGGCTAATCCTCTCGTCTGAAGGTCCGTGGTTGGGGACAATTTCCGATGACTGAGGTGCGCAGATGCCAGTGTCGTGACAGACCTTCACGCGATGTTTGATTCGGCGAAGGGTATACCCTACATGCGATGTTGGATTCGATGTAGTGGTATTATGGGAGGGTTATTAATAGGGGTTTGCCAGGTAACGATGTGGTTCCGGAACCGGCATGCTCCTGACCCGCAACTAGCTTGTGTCCCTGGGGACTGATAACGTATATTCATGACTGGGGATAACACTTATTTTGCAGTAGCACTTATACCCCCTTTGGACTTAGAAATTGTTGCTTAGAAATTGTTTGATAATAAATGGATCATGTCATTACATTCATATAATTGCATTCATATTGATGTGGTTGGGTATAGATATTTATACTATTGCATCTTCTTATATTGTTATGATTGCTTGTGTGTGTGTCCTCACTGGGCTTCGTGGAAGCTCACCCCATTTGTTTTACCCTTTTTAGATGGTGGAACCAGTGTAGAGGCATGTTTGGGACTTCGGTGGCAATGGTAAGGCCTGTGCATGCGAGACACCGTGTGGATGGACATGACTTCTTTATTTTCAGTTATTTATTCTTATGTATTATTTATAATCTTATAATACCTGAGATCGGAATTTAGATGAATTTTGGTATATGGTAATTATCATTTTGTGAATCACCAGTAGTAGAGTATAGTTTACAAATCTTATACATGTACTCTAATTTTAGTTGTGATTTTGAGGCATTTACGGATTGGGGTACTGTATCTGTGATCCTGGAGGGTTAGGCTGACTGGATATAGGTATCCAGTGCCACATACCTTTGCCTAGAGGAGGTGGGGTGTGACAGGCTGAAACCTGTTCAAGCCTTCTCCACTCCCCTTTTAGCTCTGGTCAGAAAGCTAAGGAATGTCAAAAAATTTCTCAAAGCTTGGAATACTAACTCCTTCGGGAATATTTCTTCTCAAGTTATTGCTTGCAGGGACAGGCTCTCCTCTATTCAGATTTAGCTTCAGACTAACCACCTCAATCTCTCTCTGGCAGAGGAAGAGAAGATTGAAGCAGCTGCTCTTTCCACTCTCCTGGCCCAAGAAGAGAGTTTTCTAAGGCAGAAATCCAAAACCAATTGGTTGGAGCTTGGAAATTCAAACACTGCCTATTTCCATAGATCTGTGAAAGCAAGAAATAACCCTAACTCTTATCACCAAATTGTCTACTCCTGAGGGGAACCTGGTTCATAGAGTGGATGAGATTAAGAAGTTTGTAGTGGATTATTTTGAAGACCTATTCAGGCCGATCACTACTCCCAACCCCCCATCCCTAATGGTCTCTTGAACAAATCCATCTCAGCCTCTATGTCTAATATGTTGATGGCTATCCCCTCTGATGATGAGATCATTGTGGCCATCAACTCCCATAAGGCCAGCAAAGCTCCCAACGATGAGATCATTATGGCCATCAACTCCCATAAGGCCAGCAAAGCTCCCAACCCTAATGGCTTCAGTATGGGATTTTTCTCCTCCTATTGGGACCTCATCAAGGATGATTTGACCAAGGCAATCAAAAGCTTCTTCTTCAACCCAAGCCAGATTAAAGGGATTATTCACACCTTCCTTTGCCTCATCCCAAAGAAAGAGGGAGCTGAAGCTATGAATGATTTCAGACCAATCTCTTTATGCAACCTCCTCTACAAATTCATAGCTAAGATTCTTGCAAATAGAATCAAGAAAGTGGTGGGCTCTTTTGTTAGTAGTAACCAATCGGCCTTCATCTCGGGAAGAAGCACCGTTGATAACATTCTCCTTTGCCACGAGATTGTTAGAGGATTTGATAGAAAATCCCACTCCCCAGCTGCCCTTATGAAGATTGACATTCACAAGGCCTTTGACTCCTTGAGATGGGACTATATTACCATGGTCCCCAACTCCATGGGATTCCCCTTGTCTTCACAAATTGGATCTATCACTGTATTGCTACTCCTCGCTTCTCAGTTTTGGTCAATGGTTTTCCGACAGGGTACTTCTCCTCTGTGGGGATCCGGCAGGGATGTCCTACATATTTTGCTTGGCAATGGAAGTTCACTCCAGAAGTTTGCAAGTGGCCACTGATTAGAATCACATCTCTGCTATTCCCAAATGCAAAGCTATCAAGCTTACTCACCTAGCGTTTGCAAATGATTTGATGATTTTTTCCAGAGCTGACCCTTCCTCTATGCAAAACATTATGCTTTGCTTGAACCAATTTGCTGCTATGTCTAGGCTTCGTATCAACCTGGCCAAGTCGCTTATTTTCCTAGCTAGGATCTCTGACTCTACCAAAGCATCCATCCTTGGCCAAACAGGCTTCTCTTTGGGCCAGCTTCCAGTCAAGTACCTAGGGCTTCCTCTCATTCCGGCCAGGCTCTCTACTCACAATTGCTCCCCTATACTTGACCTCATTAGGAAGCATCTTCAGCTCTAGAAAGGAAGAATTCTATCCTTTGCTAGCCGGTTAGTGCTCATCAAATCAGTACTCCAAGCTTCCTACATCTACTGGTCGGGTACATTTGGATTGCCGGAATCCATCATCTCCAAGCTTGAGTCCATTTTCGCCTCTTTCTTGTGGAAAGGGTGTGAGAGTGTGTGAGATTCCTCCGTCCTACTAGTTGGGCTACTGTTTGCCTTCCCAAAGGGGGCTTGGGCCTAAGAAGAATTAAAGATGTGAACTCTGCTGGAATCATCAAGCTGGCCTGGAAGATTATCTCCAAGAAGGACAGTATATGGGTCAAGTGGGTGTACTCGAACCTGCTAAGGAATGACTCCTTTTGGATAGTGAAAACCCGGGTTAATGCTTCATGGGCTTGGCATAAGATCATGGCCAGCCGTCCCTAGCTTTCCTCATCTATCTCTTCTCAAGTCGGTGATGGGCTATCTACCTTCCTTTGGCTTGATCCTTGGCACCCCAAAAGAGTCCTCTACCATGTTGTTAGCGCCAGGAATACATATAACTCAAGATTACCCAAGCTTGCCCTAGTGGTTGATATTATATCTTTTGGTTCATGGTTTACCCCAACCACCCCCTCGATGCAGCTTGATGATATTTGGAACTCCTTGCTAGTCATCTCGGACTCCCAGAGGCAAAGGCATGACTCTACTCTTTGAATGCCCTCTTCTTCCAAGATCTTCTTCGCCAAGTCTGTTTGGGATTTTGTTAGAATTCATGGTCCAGCCACTCCTTGGTAGAGACTACTCTGGTTTCCTCACCATATCCCGGGGTATAGCGTCACGGCCTGGAGCGTATTCACTAACTCCTTACCTACGCATTGTTTCCTCATCAAAAGAGGCATCCCAGTTGATCCTATGTGCATCCTTTGTGGGAACGAGCCCGAATCTGTGGACCACCTCTTCTTTGAATGCACATTCTCCAACTCCATCTGGAAAATGGTTATTGCCAAATGTTGGCCTGCTTCTAGAAGAATCCTCCCTCTCCATAGAAAATGGATCTGGATGGACATGACCTTCAGGGGCAAGTCTATATGCGACCTGTTGGGAAAGTGATGAGCACATTTATGTGTGAAATCTAGGGTAATAAAACATGCATTTTACATATTTAGAATGGAGCGACCTTGGGTTTTACTCTCTTTTTGCAGGTTTTATATTTTCAAGGCCTTAAGGACTATCGGGCGTTATATCTCCAATTTTACACGTAAAGAGGTCCTGTTTCTTTTCCTAGTTGCGAAGAGGACTAAATTCTGAGCAAGATGGATGTGTTCAATTAAAAGTACACATCTGTTTGGTCACCCGTACAAGTGATTATTCTTTTCGGGCCAGAAAAAGAATAATGGATCAGAACTGAACCGAGATGCAGAACCAGGCCATCTGCAGTTGTCCCAGGGGTACAAGGAATATCCCAAATGCCAACAAGGGTCGATGAACCACACCCTAAAGTGATTGAACGTTTTTTGTAACAACTACCTAGCATAGTTGGTGAGTTGTGGTGTGCAAAATCCCTTCCTCATTAGGTCTCAAGTTCGAACCTCTTGGCTGCATTTTTTGGATTTTTTTTGGAAGATTTTCTCTCTCCTACTCATCACCATTGATTCAAGCAAGGAATAGAGGTCGGCCAAGGGGTTTCTTGCGCAAGAGGAGAGAGAAAAAGGAGGAAAAAAAGGGAGAAAAAATAAGAAAGAAAAAAAGAAAAAAAAATAGAAAAAAGGAAATCAAAATCGTGAGAGATCTCCTTTCCTACGATTCTCTCTTCTCTCTCCTCCACCTCATCACACAAATTCAACTAAGAGATTGCGCGCAAAAGAGAAGAAAAATATAGGAAAAAAGGCAAGAAATAAGAAAAATACCCTACTTCCTATTTTCTCTCCTCTCTCTTCCCCTCCACCTCATCAAAATCGTCCAAGGGGATCCACCCTTGGACATCTTCCTCTCTCTCTCGTATTCCCTATAAAAGGGAGTCGACCAAACCCTAAAGGGTTGTCCTCTTTTACTCTCTTTTTCTCTAATTTTTAGTTGTGCTCTCCTTCTAGTTCTAGTTCTTCTTAGTTTTTCTTACTTTAAACACTTTTGTAATTGGTTTTTATTTCATGAATGCAATGTTTTTTTTTTTTTTTTATGGTTCATGTTATTTTAGTTATTCAAAGGTGTAATAATTTTAATTTCTAGTTCTAGGCTTAGTTCTACGTGACAAGAGCAAGCTGTGGAGCATGTCTTTCAAGTTCAGTTTTTTCTCTTCATATTTGTCTTCTCTAGTACTAGTAAATTCAGATTTGGTTTACTCCAGATCTGGTTTTTAGTACTGGTAGTATTTCAAATCTCAATCAAGTTTTCAAGTTCAAGTATTGAAGTTCAAGTATTGAAGTTCAAGTAAGCTTCTATAGTAGTCTTCTCACCCCCTCATTCCCTCTTCTTGCTACCCATCATTCTTAATTTAGGATTTAAATTTCAGCTTTTACATTATTGCTCTCCCTTTCCCCCAAGGTCCTTGGCTAGATGTATGTGTTGGCTTTGCCCCTCACTAGCCATGGAACCATCCTTTTATTTTAAGTATTTATATTGCATCCCTTCCCCTAAAGCCAAGTAGAAAAGCACTTGTAAGAGTACTCTCTGGTCAAGTAGGGAAGCTCATATTATTTATGGTGCATCCCTCGAGCTAAGTAGAGATACCTACTTGTGTGCCTCTCTCTAGCTTTTTCCCCTTTTATTTTATTTATTTACTTTCCAACACTTTTACTTTCATTTATTTGCTTTTTAATTGCCTGGTTTGAGTATTTAAATTCCTAGATGTGAATGGTTAGGTCGTTCAATTTTTATTGGAATTTCAATTCAAATTTCCCTAAATGTGTTGGTTATAACGTTTTTAGATGCATGTGTTTTAAGGCAGTAGTTAGAATTAGATCACAATCATTAATCTGTGCACTTTCGCATTACTAGAAGAAGCCTAAAATAAAGTGATTGATCTCCTTGTGTTCGACTCGTTAGCTACACTGATCCGTATGCTTGCGGTGACTTTTAAATCTCAAACAGAAAGCTTGCCTTATGTGCAACTATCAATCAGATCTGGATGGAAAGAAATCATAGGAAATGGACCTCCAACTCTTGCTCTATGGATAAGATTTGATGTTCCATCTCCTTCGATGTCAAAGCAAAGATCTCAAGGCTCTCCTACTCTTGTAATCCATCCACTAGGAACTGTCATATTGTAAATTCCTAGGAGCTACCTAGCTCCATCATAAAGAATGCGCCCCCTTAAGTTGGGCCTATTTCTTTTCCTTCCCCCCTTTCTAAGGGTTGTATGTTTTTTCCTTTCTTCTTGGTAATGAATTATTTATTCACCCAGAAAAAGATACCATGGAACTGGATACTGTGAAAGTAAGACAGGTAAGACAGGACACTGGAGGGCCAAAGGGTGAATTCCAGCACTGTCCCTAATGTTTGGAATTTTTTGGTTTGTTAGTTGATGGTTGGAGTACATCATATAAAAAGTTTGTGGGTTAGGATTTTTCACATCCTGAGTGCTACAAGTCCTTGTCAGTAGGGTGTGAGGTACTGACTAATCCCATTACATGGTTTCCTGATCAGCAATACACTTCCAATGTATGACGTACTATACCTAGTGACGGATTGAAGTAGGGTACGATGTATTGTACACTTGACATCAAGGGTTACTAACTTCGGGGTTGGCAAGGGGACCGAGTTTCTTTCCGGGACTGGCTAACTCTTTTCCAGAAAGTGGCTTTGGTGTGATAAGGTTTGAGGCAATGTTTCACATTTAACCACCTCTTTGGAGGTATCACTATGTGAGAGTACCCATTAGATGTGAGATTAGAACCGGAACCAATCTGTAAGGCAGATCTATTAGTTAAGGGAGGATAGAGCATAGCAGCATGAATGCTTTCTTCAGTACAAACCAACGCATAAGACTACTCCAGTGTAGGGAAAGGAGATCTACAAAGAACTTGAACACGAATCTAAGCATATTCAACATTCAAACCAGCCAAAAAATCATAAACTCTGATCTTGTCCACATGCTTGCAGTAGGCAGCAATATTGTTTGCACTATTAGGCTGGTAGTCAACATAGTGATCAAGCTCTTGCCATAGACTACGGAGCTCAACATAGTATGGGGAGATGGAGAAAATTCTTTCTGAGTGGTGTCATGAATTTTCTTACAGACTTCATACACTTGAGCATCATTCGCAACTTGACCGTAGGTATCTTTTGCAGTAGTCCACATCTAAGTAGCAGTATCCAACAACCAATACCCTCTAGCAATATTTAGTTGCATAGAATTAAGAAAAAAAGACATTACTAGAGAATCATTGGAGATCCACTGATCCTGAGGAGAACCAATTTCAGGTGGCTTAACAGAAGTTCCAGTGATGTGTCCTGTAAGTCCACAACCAACAATAGTCAAGTAGGTAGATCTGGACCAAATCAAGTAATTGGCACCATCAAATTTGACAGAGGTTGCAGAAAAAGGAAGGTACTCATTACAGCCTTGTCCATCAGCACCTGAAGTTGCAGTAGTGATCTCTAGCATTATGATAACAGAGTAAGAATTGACCCAAATAAGGAATGTCATACATTTGCAAAAATAGCTGGTAGAAGCACCCGAAAACTGGATTGAAATTCTCCTTTAGGGAAGTAAGTGACACTTGAAAAAATGAGCCTCTTCAGACAATGAATGGCTGAGATCGAAATATTAGGGGTATAAAAGAAAACAATAAAGTAGAGAAGTTGTAGAAAGGTCCAAAAACACTTGGCCAAAAGGGCCCCAAGTACAGTCGAGTTCCTCTTTTGGGGGGACTAAGCGCACCACAAGAAATCAGCTTGATCTGAAGATGGTAAACCAAAAAATCGATGGAGTCAGCGTTTTTGGGAGAAATCCCTAAAACTGAAATCACAGAGAGGGATATGTGCTGATTTCTAGCTCCAAAAAGTGACATGCTTCTAACAGTTGCAGTACTTGATCTTCGATAGCAGGAAACTCGATCATCAATGTAGAGAAAAAATCAATATCCAAAAAAGGAAGATTCAAAAATTGTAGATGAGGGTAGACAACAGCTATCGATTTTGCAAGGAATTGGATTACTTTATCATTGAGGTGAGATGTAGGGCAGCAACTAGATCTATAAGAATCACCTCATTAGTGAAATAACCTAGAGGGGTGAATAGGTTATACTAGTGGATTTTAAAAATTCTCCGATTTAAAGTTCCCAAGTATGTGATTGTAAATAATATTGCGGACTATGAAAAATAAGTATAACCAGGCAACACAAGAATTTATAGTGGCTCAACTCAATCTGTGTCTAGTTCACTCTCTACAAGTTCCACTTGTAAGGTATTCCACTAACTCTTTTAAGGATAAACGGATCCCTACAATCTCTTTCACAGGTCGAGAAGGACCTTATAACTCTTTTGACGATAAGAGGATCCTACACATCAACCTAATTACAGTCTAGACTGATGTGTACTAACAACAGTCCAAGGTCCAATACTAGAGTTACCCTAACTCTTGGACAAATAAAAAACAATAGTGGAATAAATTTTAGAGTTACCTCTTTGTGTGGTGCAAGAATGATAAGCAAATATGAACGTAATTCACCTTTCAATAATCTTCAATAAGCTTGCTAGAGCAATGATGAGGCTGAAGACTTTGAGAAGAACCTTGAGTCTCACTTGTATAGATAGTGTAAAACAAATGCTCAAGGATAGTATGGAGTATGTCTCACTTCAAATGCTTTAGGAACGCTTATCAAATGCTTAAGATTAATTGTTAATTAATTAATAGCATTAGAGGTATTTATAGGAGAGATTAGGGAACAAAAATAGGCAACAAATCTCACTCATGGGCCTACTGGTCGACCGCCATAGGAGCCGGTCGACCACCAAAAAGAATTGGTATAAGAAACTAGTCATTGAGATAGCCGTTATAGTTTCGGACAGGCTGGCCGGTCGTAGTCTGGTCGACTGGTTCCTCGACCGGCTGGGTTCCGGTCGACCAGATGGAGCCATTCGGAACGAGTGTGGTTCGGCCAATCTTCTTTTTTGCAATCCATTGGGTTCCGGTCGACCGCTGAGAAAACTGACCTTTCGCCAGTATTTTGGCCATATCGTTTTCATCCAACTTTGGATTGACCTAATTCCAAGTGTGTTGATACCAATTTTAAGATTACCTAAAATTCCCTTGAATGAGGTCATTGTTGTTTTCTTAGCAACTCCTAAGGCATGTTATTAACAAATTCCTAACCATATTTTTATTTTTTGGATGAATAAATAAATTCGTTACTAAGGAGAGGAGAATATACATACAAAGGGGAGGGGGAGGAGGGGGACCTAAGACAAGTTTTTAGCATGTTCCCAACCATATTTAGGTCTTGACACTTGGTCATTAGTATTTCTTAAGGTCATTCTAAGGTGTCAGGTATATATTCATGAAGATGCATATGTGAAATGCAAGTGATGTGATTGCACAATTGCATAGGAAATTGTAAGAGATCTTTAACAATCTTCATGTTGATCTAGCAATGCTTGATGTCTTCTTATCTTCTATTCTTGATATTTAACGTCGTCACGACTTCAAGTGGTACTTGTATTGATATGTTCTTCATGTCTTGATATCTTGAATCCTTGGTTCTTTGTGTTTTATACCTTGAGAATTCTTCTTCATAAGCAATTCCTTTCATCAAGCAACACTTAACAACTTATGGTTAAATTAATCATTTGTTTGTTATCATCAAAGCCAACTGTAAGGATACTTAGGAGTGCAGGCATATTCCCAACAATTAGTGCTGCCCTTTTAGGTATGATAAGAACAAGGGAAGAAAGGAGGATGGAAGAGAAGTGGTGAGGGAGTGAGGCGATTAGGAAAAAGAAAAAAAAAAACCTGAAGCTGAAAACCTAGATCAGTTTTTAGGCTCTGATACCATGTTAACAGCTGAATTATGACTGTAATGCTTGGATGGATTAGATCTCCATTATTTATAATAAAAATAGGAGGGAAAGGATTACAATACCGCTCCCCATAACAACCGACTCTAATTAATAGTCGGTTAGGGGAGAAATCCTAGGAATGCCCCCGACGGCATCCTTATTGCATAATTCAACACTATCGATTCTCTTTTCTTCCTCTCTTTCTTTTTTCAAATCTTCTCTGCAGGCCTCTAAAGTTGCAGAATCATTAAGTATATTTTCCATGCTACAGTTCAGTCTCCTTTCTACTGAACCTTGGCTTCATGCCTCACGTTTAGTTGATGAAACAACCTTTTGGATAATGGTATTTCGGGCTACTACTATATGTGTGTATGTGAGAGGATTAAAGTAATCAAGAAGAAAATTAATTGAGGACTTAAAGATTCAATTGGAAAGCTTCACCAAGACCCCAAGCTCAACAAAGGATGAAGAAACCAAGCCTTGGAAGCATCAAAGAAAAAATACCTCTATAGCATAACATTTTTTTTAATATTGCAACTTTATTAATCGTATGTTACTAGATTTCTCACACCTAAAAAGCTCTGAAAAAGCCACCAAGGACCTAATTGGAACAATCCCCCAAACTTAAGTGGCTAGAATGGTGGCTTTATTCTGTCCAGAGACAAAAAGTTGTGTTAGAGTAGATCTGTGTCCAGTAGGAGACATCCAGGCTCAAGGACAAGACGTACAGCTATAAATAGACTAAGCACTAGCACATAATAAGATCATGAAATGTAATATATACCAATCAAAGTTGGAAACCTATAATGTCAAACTACAAATTACAGAATCAGTTTCAATCGAGTTACTAAACCTTAGACCAATTGTGAAGACTAATGGACGTAATTTTTTTCAGGCCAGCACAAAAACACAATACAGAGGGGGGAAAAAGGAAAAGGAAAAGAGAAAAAGGACCACAAAGAGAAACAAATATAGACAGCAGTTAATATATTAAGGAATATAGATATCAGTTTACTTTCAGTTGGCATTCTCCCAATCTGAAATAGCACAACAGGGTGTTGATGCAAACATACAAGACATGAATAAGCATGACACCGGCTTATTTTATTTCGTGACAACCAAGACAGGTATATTTTCTTGCAAAAACGTATGCCATATACAGGAGCATGGCCATACTAACAACAGCAAAGCCTTGAACATCAAGAATGTTAACTTCCCTGTAACTCATAGCCATCAGGACAAAGTCAAAGAGAATATGTAGTTTCAAGGATATAATGACTATTAAGAGAAAAATTAGACACGTGTGCATGCGCAATCGCACACATATAGCCGTACTTTAAAAGTAGTCATGTGTCTAGACCTGCTCTTTCTCAAAGAGAGACTGCTGCAATCCTTCGAGAGCATTCTCCTTGGCCCCCAATGAACGGCGTATTTCATCAACGGTCTCTCGAAGTCTGGAAGTAAAGAAAATTATTAGAATCAAAAAACCATCTCTTAACTCAGAGACTGTAGAACATATGAAATCGATAAAGGGACACAAAAGGGGGGAATCTATATAGAATTTTAATGTGAAGATATTGAACAAAAGATGACCTCTACAACAAATGGTTTCAGTTCCTCATCTATCCAAAAAAAAGAAAAAAATGATTTTAGTTCTGGTCCATCACTCAAGAATACTGTATCCTAAATGTCCATCCTAATTCTGCTCTGTGATATCATAAATTGTTCTACAAAAGTCAAGGCTATTCATACTACATTTAGCATGCACAACCAATACTTTGTTGTAAAGGATAAAAAACCTCCACCAACCATTGTTTATCCTTGTATCTATTTAGCGATGGAATTGACCAAATTTAGATAAATCCAATGAGAGAGACACAGAGAAAGAAAAGTCAATTGATAAAAAGTTACTATGTAACTTCATGCCAACCTAGAATCCATGAAGGGTATTTATCCATTAAGACAGCACAGCAGTGAACATGGAAGAATAAATCAAGGAAAAGCAGGATAAAGGGCAAGGACAAGAAATAGAAGATGAGAAACTTATTTCACTGAAGCCTTTCTCCTAAGTCTTGATGTTGAAACTTTAGATATTTCATTATCCTATGTTTCTCATGGATACATAGAGGTAGCACTTAATGGGACGAAAGTTCGTAGTTCCCATCCCTCTAATCTAACCCTACCTCGCTCTCCCAGGCCTGCCAGCACAACAAGAGAATGAGGGAGCTAATGTACTCACTTGTGCAGGCGAAAGCTCCACACCTATACCCAGTCAGACAAACTATCTCCATGATGCAGCATCATGTGGTGGAGAAGGAGACAAAAAGGACAAAAACCTCTTCAGGGTCTCTTATTATTTCCAATCATTGTACGGGTGGACACCTAATTTGGCCACGTGGTAAGTACAATGGTGCTGAAATTTGGTGGGCAGGTAGACCCAAGGTCCCCTCATCACATGTCAAGTTTCAGGTTTTCAGCCCAAAAAGTGAGCTTCTACCAAAAACAAAAAAAGTTGGCCATGTGGCATAACAAATCATAATAAGTCATTTTTTTTGGTAAGGTCATTAATAAGTCCACATCTATGAAAAAAGGTGCATAGGAATAGGGAGGGTCAATTAATATACACAAGGTAATGCATTACATGAAAGAGTAACTGATTGAATTTGAGCCTAAAATTGGACACATGGTCAATCCAAATCATTGCTGAATATCCAATGGTGTGTATTGTCACATCAGCCTTTCGCACAGCACAACTAGGTATGCCCACCCATAATACCTTTTGTCATTACGAAATCCTATCTTGAAAATAACAACTAACCTACTCCCAAAACAGGCTGGCAGCAAATTTAACCTTTCGCAACTGTCCCTTATATATAAGGGCCTCCTAGTTCATGATTGGTGCTTATTGATTGTGTACTCATACTATTTTCTTCTCTTAATAAAGTTAAACCATTAGCCACCCAACAACCACAACTCAATTCAACTCTCAACTTATCATTAAGCCTTGTCCAAACAAGAATCCCCTGTTCCACTTTTACACTCTATTAGTCCATTGAAGGTCATAAATGCTATCAACTCATAAGCATTCATTTCTTTCATCCCACTCCAATCCAGGTCATCTTTAACCCTCCCTATGTAACATAACCAATTTGCTACAAGGTTCAGAGGTTTGGTATTATAACAATCAATCCATGAGAATGCAGACCAGACCAACCCAGTCCATCAAACACAGTGAATCAGCCAATCCTGTAGCATTCACCAGGCTTTTGCTCACTGGACAAGCCATCCCCAACCCATATTGATCTTGATCGTAGTTTGCCTGACCAATCTGGTTCCAATATGATCTTTAAATCCTTGAATTAAACCATATCAATCATTTTTTGAGCAGCTGTTAGCCTTTCAACATGCCTGACCTATCTCTAATGGCTCTCTCTCTTCTTCTCCCCTGACAGTGGTACTCCTAAAGCCCCTTGGATATATTCATTTCTATTCTACACTTGGTAGTTTTGTCACTCAGCCATCTCAACATCCTCCCAGCATCATCTCTGCTACTTATCAGTTTTAAGAAAGTCACAAGATGTCATGACTGCCCTCCAAGCCTTGTAAATGAGCCATAAGAAGTTTGATGTTGAATAAGAATTTCAACCACTTTCAAGTGATGTTGTAACTCCAATACTCCATACAACTGCTCCTCTTTTTCAAGTCATACAGCTCAACCCCAGGACTTTAGAGTAATTAATGTTGCAACTAGCATGGCTTCAAAGATTGCCGATCACGACCCAGAACCAGATCGCCTTATTGGGATCTGACGTGAGTTGCCTGAAGCCACGTCCGCTGCCATGTCTGGCCTTGTTCCTATCACTCAAGATGGTCACCTTCCTCTCCCTCTTGTCGGAGCCCCTCTCGAGGCCCCCTGTGGGTCTGATAAGCGCTCCTGGAACATCTCAAAGGCCTCAAGGAAAAACTCCTTCTCATCCAATCCAAGCTTCAACTGGACCAACTCAATTCCTCCTTAGCTGAAGAAGAGACAGAGGTCTCTGCCAAGCTTTCCTTCCTCCTTGCCCAAGAAGAAAGCTTCCTTAGGAAAAAATCCCGTATCAAATGGCTTGAGCTTGGTGATTCTAACTCTGTTTACTTCCGGAGATCTCTCAAGGCTCTGGCCAACGCTAATTTGATCCTCATGCTCAAATCTTACTTTGGAGACACACTCACCAGTCCAGAAGATATTAAAGCCGAATTTGCCTCTTACTTCTCAAACCTCTTCAACCCTTCCTCCCCTTCTACCCCTTCTCTCCTCCCCCCAAATCTCATCAACAAATTCATCCCTGATCACTCTCACCCCTGGATGAGATCCTAGCCGCCATCCTCTGACACAAAGTTAACAAGGCCCCCCATCCCTGATGGCTTTAGTAAGGGGTTCTTCTCTTCTTGTTGGCACATTATCAGGGCCAACCTGATCCATGCCATCCGTAGCTTCTTCCTCTCCCCCAGTCAAATCCACCATGTCAACCACACCTTCTGCCTCATCCCCAAAAATGAGGATCCCAGTTCAATGCCTGATTTCAGACCTATTTCCCTTTGCAACCTGATCTACAAGTTCATAGCCAAGATCCTGGCTAATTGCATCCAGGTTGTCATCGACTCCCTGGTTAGTCCCAACCAATCGGCCTTCATTACTGGTAGGAGAATTGCTAACAACATCATGCTTTGTCATGAAATTGTCAAAGGATTTGACCGCAAGCCTCACTCCTTTGCCCCCTCCTCAAAATTGATATCCACAAAGCTTTTGATTCTATCCGATGGGATTTCATTGAGCAAGTTCTTTTACTCATGTTCTCCCCCCTTCCTTTGTGCACTGGATTCACTCCTACATCTCTTCCCCCTCCTTCTCCATCCTGATCAACGGCAGACCTGCTGGCTACTTCTCCTCCTCCGTGGGAATTCACAAAGTCTGCCCCCTCTCTCCCTTCCTCTTCTCCCTTACCCTAAAGGTCCTGTCCTGTTTTATCCAAACTTCCACGGACAACACCTTATATCCCTGATCCCCAAATGTAAATCCCTCCTACTTACCCACCTTGCCTTCGCCGATGACCTCATGATCTTCTCAAAGGCTGACCCTACTTCCATTTCCTCCATTATGTCCTCCCTCCAGCTCTTTGAATCCCTCTCTGGCCTTAAGATTAATATTCTCAAATCCGGCCTCTTTCTCTCTGGTGTCTCTGACCCCTGCAGAGACAATATCCTTCGTACCACTGGTTTCTCCCTCGGGTCTCTCCCGATCAAATATCTAGGATTCCCTCTGATTCTATCTAGGCCTTATGCCCATCATTGCTCCTCCATCCTTGACCAGATGAGGAAGGGGCTCCAACTCTGGAAAGGAAAGCTCCTCTCTTACACTGGTCATCTGGTACTCACTACTCTATCCTCCAATCTATGTCTCTCTACTGGTCAGGTATCTTCACCCTTCCATCTTTCACCTCCAAGTCCATTGAATCCCTCCTTTTTTCCTTCCTCGGGAAAGTCTCTGACTCCTCTAAATTCCTCCACACTTGAGGTGGGGATAAAGTGTTATCCATGTGTGAAGCACATCATGTGTTGGAATTGATGTCAACACAAGTGCCAATTTCATATCACTCTCATGGAGTTACCATTGGTTCAAGTTCAAGTTATACTGTTCAAGATGTATAACTCATGAATTGGTTTAATCATGGTCCAATAAGCAGCATACATATGGGTTCAATGGCTTAATATAATAATTTGATTTATTGAGGAACCCAATTATTTTTGGTTTAAAACAGTTCGATTCCAATGGTTCAAATTGGGCTAGTTCTTTTAATGGGCCAAGTTGATATTTGGTTGATGTTGGGTCAATCATATTGTGTTAAATTATTTGTGGTTCAATTATGGTTCAACAACACACAAGTGGATTGATGAGGTCAGCAATATTGGATCACAAAAAAAGGAAGTTCTATTTCAAGAAGATAGGTCTCGGTTACCTATTTCAGTAACACACTTGCTTACTCATGATGATGTCAGCATAGCACTATAAACATGGTTAATATGGTGAAGACTTCTCAACCGTATGGGCAGAATACTGGACTAACTTAGAAGACTCCGCAGCTAACTACAATTGAGAAGGTCTTAATGCAATATAAAGAAGAATTGTAAATTGAGTTGGGCTCTATGGTTTGGCCAGCTGTTACATATGAAGAAGGAGAATGTGATCCTTGCTGGAACCTTTTATACGTGATTGAAGTAAAGCAAATATTTTGTTAAAGGATAAGCCAATGGGAGACGTTCAGCCAATAGGAGAAGACTATGGATATAGTTGGGATTCTTAAAGATAAACATTAGTGGAGTATGCATAGGGGACTGAAATTAGAAACTCCTTTTCTATTCAGTTTCGGAAGTCCCAAGCTAGACTGATTTGGTTTCTAAATTTAAATATCTGGGAATATAACCTTATGCATGGACAGCCTTTGGAATTTCTATATAGTCGGTTCTGCTGAAAAAAAGGAAGTGGGAATCCAATTCGGATAGTATATCTCTTATAAGCAATCAATTCCTAAGGAGGACAACAACATGAGATACACAGACCTCTTTGGAGTCTATTTCTTTAGGGCTATATAATCTCTCCATTAGCAGTAGAGTGCAGCAGAAAATAAAAAAATCCAGGAGAGAGAGAGACCGTTAGAGAGAAGAAAAAGGAGAATATACTTTCCTGCTATGATTTTCTCTTGTGAGCTATCTTGTTGATTTGAAGGAAGGGAATGAAGATGCGATTACTGTTGCTGCCCATGCTACTTTAATTGTTCTGCTGTATGAATGAACATGAAAGAGACTTTACTGCTCGGTATTGCAGCAAGTCATGTGAATGTTCTACAGGTGTGATCGGGTATAGCAGATTCAATTCTTTTTCACTGTGAAAGAGTAAGAAGCAGAAGGAATGGAGTATTGCTGCTGCCATGGCTTATTCGGTGAAATATGTTTATTTATTTAAAATTTCCACTGCAAGGATCAATATTTGACATTCATATTTCAGATCTCGGCAAGTTATAGTTTGGGTTATTGGCAGCCATTCTATGGATCTAAGATTTGACTTTGGTTTCTCAATGCTGCATTATTATTATCTGTGAAGTTAGTATGTTTTATGGTTGCATTCTTGAAGACTGATATTAGATTGACTTGAGAATTGAAATGAAGCTTGTCATTTAGTTGTGTCATTACTACACCTTGTCTGAAACGTTGATCATTGACTGAAGACCAAGAAATCAAAGTTGGGTGCATTATTTGTTTAATTTTGATTTCTATTGAATGTAAGTCTATTCTTGGGATGTGTGTAGACTTGATGTTATAGGGTTTTCATTGTAAACCTATATTTATTGCTGATTGGTTGTAAATGTTGTTGCGTGGATGCGTGACAAGCGTAGTTGGAGTTGTAGCTCCAAATACAGTGGGTGTTGTGTTGAATCTTATAAAGGGGTTGGTGCTCCTAATTGTGGGTGCAGTCGAATTACTAAGGCCGGATTTGAGTTGTAGCTCAAACGGTCATTTGCTTCGTGGATGTAGACACACTGCCGAACCACGTATCTCTTTGTGTTGTGGTTTGTGATTTGCTTTCAGGTATTAACTGACGAGTGTGCACGTGAGGCAACTTGTAAGGATCGTTTTTAGCTGATTCACCCCCCCTCTCAGTGATCCATTGGATATAACATAAAGTCTGTCTCCACAAATCTGAGGGTGGTCTAGTCCTTCGAAAGATCGTAAATATTAATACTGCTAGCATCCTCAAGCTCATCTGAAAGAATGTTACCAGGAAGAATAGTATTTGTGTCTCCTGGGTCTACTCCTCCCCCTCTAGACGGCTTCCCTCTCCTGATGCCTCTTGGATTTTGTGCAACATTCTTGCCAAAAGACCTTTAGCCCTTTCAACTATCTCCTATTCTATAGGGAATTGGTCTTCCATCTCTCTATGGCTAGATCTTTGGCTCCCCTCTGGCATCCTCCTTCCCTTAATCACGGGCCTCTCCAGACTGACCCATGCTGCCTCCACCATCTCCCTTGGGAATGGTCCCCTCTTTCCCCTCCCCCTCTCACATTGATCTCTGGTCC